>NC_056686.1:96474696-96777727 GCF_018350215.1 Panthera leo
CTTAACTCTGAACCCAGCAGTTCCCTCTTTGGATGCCTACACTAGAGAAATCCTTACCTCTGTGTGTAAGTAGTCACATGCCGGAATGGTCATTACAGCATTAATTTGAAACAGTGA
The DNA here is from genome assembly GCF_018350215.1 of Panthera leo. NCBI lineage: Eukaryota > Metazoa > Chordata > Mammalia > Carnivora > Felidae > Panthera > Panthera leo. The sequence continues at coordinate 96,474,814 of NC_056686.1, forward strand.
GAGAATGGAAACAACTCTGTTTGAGTAGGGGAGTTAATGAGGTGCGCTTTAATTTTTCATGAAAATGGACTAATTATACAGCAGTTAAATAGACTTGAATCTACATGTATGAACACGAATAAGTCCTAGAAATATAATTGTATAAAAAGAAAGATGCAAAAGAATACATACAGTATACCATTTATTTTTAAAAAGATATGAAATGTGACAAAAACCTTTATGAAGCTCTCACAAAAACTGGTATCTATATATTATGTGTGCATGTACATGCATCCTGGTTGTACATAGTGTGCAGGGGAATGACACATACCAACTTCAGGACAGCTCAAGGAGAGCACGGGAAGGACCGAGACAGGAAGTTAGGGCTTTAATTGAATATGTGACCATATATGCAAGTCCTTAAAGAGGGATAAAAGGGAGACCTGAAAGGAATCTGACCTGAAAGGAAAGTTAAGTAAATAAGGATGCTTCTAATACACTTGTCTGTGTTTTTTGTGTGTATTTAAAATATTTAATAGTTGATAATTCCATTTGAAAAATTTTAAAAAACCTTCAGGAAAGAAAAAAGAGGGGGGGCGGAAGCCTTCCAAAACAGCTTCAAAAAGCTGAAAACCTTTTTCTGATAATAATATAGAAGGACTCACAAACTGTGTCATTTTTATGCCTTGCTATATCTGAAATCTTGCTATTTACCAACCACTCAAGAAAAATAGATCTAATTTCCTTATGAGCAACCCTAGTTTTCTTTTTTAATCTAAGCCCAATAATCACGTTTAAATAAGGAAACTGCCAGAATTTATTATGAAGTCCTAAAATCTTCATGATCATGGGTAGCAATCTCAATATTGCAAATTTGTCTGATTTCACCCAGGAAGACAGTTAAACTTCCTCGGGTGGGGTAGTAATTACTAAGTCTACACAGTAACATGTGTGTCTAGCATTTTTACTACAACTACCGTCCTTAGAGAAGTGGACATTTGATTTTTGCCACGGCATGTCCAAATTCCTGGGCAGCATGATTGGGGGACACAGTGCAGGAGAAATTGAAATCCTGGGGCATCCTCCTTCTCCTCCACCAGACCTCTCTTTGGGATGTTTCTGTGCCCCCTGCCCCAGAGAAGTGTGAGCTGGCCTCTTCGTTGAGTCTTTGCTTTATTACTCGTGGCCCAGAAAGTTCGCAGAGACCTCCTCTGAGCCTTTTAATACGAATCTTTGCATCCATCTACATGATAGGAATAACTCCATTTCAAACATGGATTGGGAAGCAAGGGACTTATTGAGTGGGAGAGATAAGAGGTAGTTGATAAGTGTTTTGGTTTGATTTCATTGTTTTGTCTTGAATATTTTAATGACAATTACCACTCTAAGTCAGATTTCCAAAGAATTTATCTTAATGCTTTCTCCTCAAGGCACACACTACTGAAGGTGAACTTATTTGTAGATTTGCCTCAGTTTTATGGTGAACAACCTATGCTTTTTTCATCTGGGACAAATAATTCATTATATACCCCATTCATTTACTCTATGTGATGAGTGTCATGATTGCCTGCTTAAAGAACGCCTGGCTGGCTCAGTTGGTTAAGTGTCCAACTTCAACTCAGGTCATGATCTCGTGGTTTGTGGGCTTGAGTCCTGCATCGAACTCTGTGCTGACAGCTCAGAGCCTGGAGCCTGCTTTGAATTCTGTGTCTCCCCCTCTCTCTGCCCCTCCCATGCTCATGCTTTGTTTCTCTCTGTCTCTCAATAATAAATAAACATTTTTTAAAAACTAAAAAAATAATAATAATTGCCTGCTTAAGAGCCCAGGAATTTGATTAGAAGATGTGATGTTTAAAATATATATAGTGAGTATTTTATTCCCTAACCATATTTATCTTCCTAGAGCATTGGCATGGTGGCTGATAAAAGGTCAAAACTGGCAGGAGCCACAAACTATTCATGTAGCTAGACCTTTTGAGTGGTTTTCCATTGTATTTGCCCGCCTACTGGGAATTGCATGACAAATTAAGATACTCAATTGTTTTCATTCTACTCTGGAACATTTATTTTTACTGCAAAAATTCCTGATCCTCAAGACTTAGAATATTAAAGTATTTCTTTCTTTCCTGAGAGTAAGCCAATATTGAATTATGCTAATAATGTCTCTGTTCAATAAATTGTCGAATAAAATAATATAATTAAAATGCTCAGAGAACCTAAAAATTACTTTTACATAAACAGCCTACATTTCAACACACACTGGTTAGTTCTCAGCTTTATCCTTTACCCACATATTTCCTCGTTTTACCAAAATAGTTCATTATGTTGCACATCAGAACAAAATTATTTGAGTTAGTTTTCTCTTCCTTTACTCCCACTTCTTATGCCAATTAGTCTTACACAAGAGCATTGATGCATTTAAATTCACAAACGAGGCTCTAATTTAGATCCCATGCAAAGCCAGCCCTGTAGGAATAAATAAACTATGTACATGAAGTCAACTTCCTATCCTTAGTACAAACAGTATTAAAAAGTTAGATAATGTTAGGGGTGCCTGGGTGGCTCAGTCGGTTAAGTGTCTGACTTGGGCTCAGGTCAAAATCTCGTGGTTCGTGAGTTCGGGTCTCATGTCAGGTTCTGTGCTGACAGCTCAGAGCCTGGCCCCTGTTTCAGATTCTATGTCTCCCTCTTCCTCTGCCCCTCCTTTGCTCGTGCTCTCTCTCCCTCTCTCTCACTGTCTCAAAAATAACATTAAACATTTTTTTTTCTTTAAGTTAGATAATGTTAGAAAATACATGGTAAAGGGCTCTTGAAAAATTAGTTCTTTCTGTTCTTTCTCCCTCCTCCACTCCTAAGAAGAAGTGTTTTGGCTTCCTTTTGGCCAATGGTGATCAATTAGAAGCCTCAGTATGAGATATCAGGGCAGAGACATATGCTGGGTCATATTGTTCTGACTCTCAATTCAACATCAGTTCTTTCAGCTGCTATTACTTTGTCCATTTCAGGAAACTTCTATGGAACTCCCAAACCTCCAGCAGAACCCAGCCCTTTCCAGCCAGATCCAGTTGATCAGGTCCTCTTTGATAATGAGTTTGACACAGAATCCCAAAGAAAGCGAACCACATCTGTCAGCAAGATGGAGAGAATGGACAGCTCTCTTCCTGAAGAGGAAGAAGATGAGGACAAGGAAGCTATTAATGGCAGCGGAAATGCGGGTTTGTAAATAGATGAGTCACTTCTAACTGATCTTCCGTATTGACTATAACGTGACACTGAATTAGAAGTAGTAAAATCTATCGCAAAGTCTGTGTAGTAAAATCTATCGCAAAGTCTGCGATTCTAATTTTTTTCTAAAAGGTTGTACATGGAACACAGTGTATCTCTGGCAGCCATCTCATAGGCTGAAATGAGTTGTACCAAGTGGAAGTTTGGATAAGTCAATAATAAGCTGTCATTACTAATAATGTGATATGCCATTACCCTGCGACTCGAAATATTTGAGGCTCCAAGATATGGGAATCGGGTTGGCGTGAGTCCTACTCGACAGGATATGAACAAAATGTAGTTTTAAGACCCAGCCTTCAACTAAAAATGCAGGGGGTCAGAAACATGCCAGTAAAAATTACCTGAAATATTTGTTAGCAATATGTTGAATTTAAATTCTTAATCACCCAAAGAAAATTTCCAAACCTGACTCTCTTATTTCTCATTAAATGCAAAACCAACAGAAATTTAGTGGTGGAGAATCTTTTGAGCACCCCTAACTAATGTGGTTGCTTAGGAGATTCTTACCCTGCTAATTGAGAGTAGAAGTGGGAAGCCACAGAATTACAGCAGAACTAATTTTAGTGCTATTTATTATAATATTTTTATTCACAACACTAGAATATGAACTTCATAAGGGCTGGAAGTTTTGCATGCATCATTGTTGTATCCCTTGCACCATAAACCGTGCCTGGCACAAAGTAGGAACTAAAAAAGTATTTTATTGATACCCAGTAAATGAATGAATTTGATCACATCCCCAAATTTGCAGAACCCATTACCATATTATTTTCCCAAAGCCTCTGATGTTTTTCCTCATCATCTACTAAAATTTGCTGCATACATTGTATTGACTGTCTTAATATATTCATTTGTGTCCTCCAGAGTGTGAGTTCTGTTTTATTGTCCTAACATCTCACATAGTTATGCCACATAATCTGTTTGACATTAATGACCCCAGTATATTTGGGTGTAGAGACTGAAAACAGGTCTAAAAAGATTTAGGTGAATTCATGTCTAATTCTTTAGCGGATGTTAAGGGAACTCCTCATACTCTAAGGGGAGCTTTGCTCTCCCACAAAATTAAGTCTGTTAACATTTTTAAATGTTTGAGACTGGGATTAGAGACCATGAACCTGTCCCAATATAGGAACTTCTGTGTTCTTAATTTGAGGGGGAGAAATGTTCTGTTTTTACTCCTTTACGTTTATTTATTTTTTGAGAGACACAGAGAGACAGAGCACAAGTTGGGGAGGGGCGGAGAGAGAAGGAGACACAGAGGGGCGGAGAGAGAAGGAGACAGAATCCGAAGCAGGCTCCAGGCTCCGAGCTGTCAGCACAGAGCCCGATGCAGGGCTCGAACTCACGAGATTGTGACCTGAGCCGAAGTGGAACACTTAACTGACTGAGCCACCCAGGCGCCCCCTGTTTTTACTTCTAATGAAGAGCCTTTTGGTGACCACTGCAGTTCCTCTAGAGAGAAGGCTGTCTGTAACCTCCATCGTTTTATGCTTGTCATGGAAGCCAGTTGTTAAACCAGATGTTACTAACTTTTTGATGGTCATGTTTGGGGCGCTTGGGTGGCTCGGTCAGTTAAGTGTCTGACTTCGGCTCAGGTTATGATCTCATGGTCTGTGGGTTCGAGCCCTGCAGCAGGCTCTGTGCTGACAGCTCAGTCTGGAGCCTGCTTCGGATTCTGTGTCTCCCTCTCTCCGACCCTCCCCGCTCATGCTCTCTCTCTCCTTCAAAAATAAATAGACATTAGAAAAAAATTTTTTTTTAATAGTAAATAAAGGGAGTATATCCAAGAGTGGGAGGCAGTTTGTATACTACCATTTGCATGTGGATACCATAGGACACTTCCCCTGGATTATACACTTCTTTGTAAGAGAAAATATTCAGAATATTTTAATGAAAAAACAATAAAAGTCATGACGAAAAAGCCTTGGTCTTTTCTGAATTAATACTAACCGTAGCTGTTCACTTAGTGAAAGTTGCGGAAATGTGCATTTGTGTGTTGCGATTGGGAACTAGAACTCCTGCCTTAAAAAATTGACACTTTGAGGGGAGGTAAGTAGGGAGAGAATAGGTAAAGACTTATTTGTGTATACCAATATGTACATTATTTTGTTTAACTTATTTTAAAGTTTATTTATTTACTTAGCACAAATGGGGAAGGGGCATAGAGAGAGGGAGAGGGAGAGAATCCCAAGCAGGCGCTGCAGTGTCAATGCAGAACGGGACATGGGGCTCGATCTTGTGAACCGCGTGAGATCCTGACCTGATCTGAAATCGAGTCAGACGTTCAACCGACTGAGCCACCTCGGCGCCCCCCCCCAACAATGTTGTATATTATTTTATATATTGCTGAAGAATTAATGTAAGAATGCTGATATACCCATGTAGGATGACATATGTTATGTAATAATGCTAACATTTTTTTTCTAAGGTGTTTACTATATGAACAGTATTTTCAAGTCATTGGCTATTAAGCAAACTCCTTTACAGTCATTTTGAACCATAATCAGAAAAGTATTAGAGCTTTTCTGCAAAATACTTCTATCCCAGGAATGTAACTCTCTTTCAGATTGATTTCCACATTGAATGAGTTTTAATTTCTGTCACTTTTTTTTTTTTGCCTGGAGAATGAATCCTGTGTTTTATTAAAACTATGCATTCAACAAATATTTATTAAGCACCTGCTAGGCTAAGTGCTAGGCATTTTTCTAACAGCTAGAAATAAAATACCGAACAAAACAGACAAAAGCCCCTGTCTTTATGACCTTTGCCTTCTAGTGGGAAGAGACAGAATTATCCAACATAGATGAATAGCATATATTAGAGAGTGCTAAAGAGAAAAAGCAGAGGGGGAAAAGGATAAAAGATAGTGGTGACCAAAGTTTGTGGTTTTAAATAGAGCGGCAGAAAAGATCTCACTGAGAAGAGGACTTTGAAAGAAGTGGGGGTGTAAGCTCAAAATACCTGGGAGAAAAACATCCCAGCCAGAGGGAATTCTTAATACAAATGCCCTGAGGTGGGAGTATACCTGGAATATTCCGACAAAGGCAAGAAGACCAATATAGTTGGATACAGTGTGGACAATGCATTATATGTGTTGGATGAGAGTAATGGAAGGGAATAAAATAATAAGCAGTGAAGTCAGTCAGATAATGATTGGGGGATGTGGAAACGGGTATTACATAGGATCTTATAGGTCGTTGGAAGAATTTGGCTTTTTTAAAAAAATAATTTGCTTTTTATTTTGAGATGAGAAACCACTTAGGGATTTGAGTAGAAGCAGAACTGGATAAAACAGATTTTAATAAACTCATTCTTGCTTCACATTGAAAATAGGCAGTAGGATGATGCGTCTGGGTGGCTCAGTTGCTTAAGTGTCTGACTTTTGATTTTGGCCCAGGTCATGATCTCACGGTTGTGAGAGCAAGCCCTGCGTCAGACTCCACACTGAGCAGGGAGCCTGCTTGGGATTCACTCTCTCCCACTCCCTCTGCCCCTCCCCTGCTCTCACCCTCTAAAGAAATGAAATAAAATAGAATTAAATTAAATTAAAGAAAACAGGCAGTAGGAGGGCATGGGCATGAACAGCGATGCTAGTTAAGAGGTTGTAATTTAAGTGAGAAATATTGGTTTGGACCTGATTAAAGCATGACAGGTAGGAAGTGGTCTGAGCCACTTACAAATGAGTAACATTTGCCGACAGACTGGATATGAGGCCCAAGAGAACAAAGATCATTTCATGGGTTTTAGATGGAATATCTGGAAGAATGGAGCTGCATTTATTGAGATGAGGTAGATTTAAAGAGGAGTCAGTTTGGGTTGGCAAAGGGTGTTAGGGGCTCACACTGGGGTATTTGAGCTTGAGATGCTCACTAGACAGCCAGATGGAAATGTCATGTTTGAAGTTGGATTTAAAGGTCTATGGCTGGTCTGAAGATGCATATGTGGACATCATCAGCATACAGCGTGTAGAGCTGTCATTGCAGAGTAATGACACTGAATGAGATCCACAAGAGAGTAAGTATATAGAAAGAGAAGAGAAAAGGTCCAAAGACTGAACCCTGAGAAGGCCTCTAATACATGGAGCTCGGGGAGACTGAGAAAAGCCAGTGAGCTAGAAAGCACACCAGGAGGGTAGAGTGTCCTGGAAGCCAGGGAAAGAGAATGATAAACTCTCAGATGCCACTGATAGCTCACGTAAGATGGTCACTGAGAATTGATCATTGGATTTAGCTGTGTGCAGGAAACAAAGTCATCCAAATGAGATTAGGGATAAGGGAGAAGTAATGGTAGATTTAAGGAGAAGGAAGGTATGAAATGGTTATCTGGGAGAGTGGCAGAGTGAATGGACTAAAATTTCCTGTGATTATCGTACATCGTTAAATGCCCTCTTGAGCTTAGTGGTCATAAATCAAAAGTGAACTAGTTAGTGTTGCCTGTATTCAGCTACATGTGCTGCTGTAGAGCAGGGGGAAAGATGTAAGCAGAGTTATTATTGTTCAGCTGGGCACGTATGATGAAGTAAGGTTGAGGCAAAGGAATCAGTAGTAGTGTTTGTTTGCAAGGGAGTGATTATCATGCTTGATCATGGAATTTCAGTTACATGAGTAGGGCAATGAAGATACGACGAGGGACAGTGAAAGGTAGTAGGTAGTATTAATGGATTGTAGAACTCGTTTGGATAAAGGACAGTTGGAGTAGAAGTACTATATGTAATGATACCTAAAGGCTCTTCTAAGATTCTTGATTCCAAGGCATTGCCTGCAGTTTGGAGTTGTTATCTCATAAGTCTAAAAATGAGGTTTAAGTGCATGAATTGTGAATTCCCTAGACAGTAACCAAATTTTATTCTTACTTACGTTATGGACTCCGGGACACTAAAAGGACTTTAATATTACCAACAGAATTACATTTGGCAATAGGAAGTCTGTTGAGTGTAATTAAAAAAAAAAAAAAAAACTAGTATCATTTTAAAGACCTGTGTTAAATGTGTACGAGACAGATTGGTATAGCAGTTAAGAGTGTGAACCACTTAGATTTGAAACCCAACTTTGTTTTTGTTTTTGTTTTTGTTTTTGCAGTTTGTCAAATACTCTTCTTTTTTTTTTTTCAATATATGAAATTTATTGTCAAATTGGTTTCCATGCAACACCCAGTGCTCATCCCAACAGGTGCCCTCCTGAATACCCATCACCCACCCTCCCCTCCCTCCCACCCCCCATCAACCCTCAGTTTGTTCTCAGTTTTTAAGAGTCGCTTATGCTTTGGCTCTCTCCCACTCTAACCTCTTTTTTTTTTTTTTTTTCTTCCCCTCCCCCACGGTTTCTGTTAAGTTTCTCAGGATCCACCTAAGAGTGAAAACATATGGTATCTGTCTTTCTCTGTATGGCTTATTTCACTTAGCATAACACTCTCCAGTTCCATCCACATTGCTACAAGAGGCCATATTTCATTCTTTCTCATTACCACGTAGTACTCCATTGTGTATATAAACCACAATTTCTTTCTCCATTCATCAGTTGATGGACATTTAGGCTCTTTCCATAATTTGGCTATTGTTGAGAGTGCTGCTATAAACATTGGGGTACAAGTGCCCCTATGCATCAGCACTCCTGTATCCCTTGGGTAAATTCCTAGCAGTGCTATTGCTGTGAAACCCAACTTTGCTATCATTAGCTGCTTGACCTTGACTAAAACCTCACTGTGCCTTAGTGTCCTCATCTATAATCTGTAAAACAGAATAGGAGGGATAAATAGTATAATAAATATAATTAATATTATATTGATAAATTATTAGAATTAGTAAATAATAAACAGGGTTGCTGTGAAGATTATGAGTTAAACTAGAGCCTGGAATTATAAAAGGACAGCGTAAGAGCCACTGCAGCTGCTGTCGCTGGTAGTACTGTGACAGATATGTATTCACTATGTACTGAATTGATTCCAGTGTTATTTTTTGCTTCTTTCCCAGACGACATCAGAGATGCTATCCTGGGTTAATGTCACTTAGCAAATGAAAAAAATTTAGTATGTTTGTCACTTCAAAAATTTTACAGCCAAACGTGGACATATTATACAAGGAAATTTGCAGTGAATGTCTGGCATTTTGTTAGAAGTGCAGAGAGCTGTCTGAAGAGAATGTAACTTTACCGACTTTGCACACTGTTCTGTTTTGAATGGCAGAAAACAGAGAGAGGCATTCTGAGTCCTCTGATTGGATGAAGACTGTCCCGAGTTATAACCAAACAAATAGCTCCATGGACTTCAGAAATTATATGATGAGAGATGAGAACCTGGAACCACTGCCCAAAAACTGGGAAATGGCCTACACCGACACGGGGATGATCTACTTCATTGAGTAAGCAAATGTCTGTATCTCTTCTAACACGCCCGTCACTGTGAGGCTTGTCTTAACATTTTTAAATTCTCATTTCACAAGGCTTCCATTTCTTTTATATTTCTTTAAAAAGATTGGGGCACCTGGGTGGTTCAGCCAGTTGAGCATCTGACTTCAGCTCAGATCATGATCTCCCGGTTTGTGAGTTCAGGCCCCCTACTGGGCTCTGTGCTGACAGCTTGGAGCCTGGAGCCCGCTTCAGACTCTGTGTCTCCTTCTCTGTCTGCCACTCCCAACTTCTGCTCTGTCTCTCTCAAAAATAAATAAACATTAAAAATATATATATTTTTTCATACAAGTAACAGTTGATCCTAAATCTGATGATTTCCCTGGATGATATTTCATTTTTATTTGACTTGGATAAAGGAATAGTGTATTTGACTTCTGGTTTTTTAAAAACAAGAGGATTAAAAACAGGTTTGTCATGAATAATGAAAAATGTAGGAATGAAGAGTATTTTGCCTGGCTGTTTTTTTAAACTTTTGGTAGATTGGCTAACTTAACTTAATGAGCATTTCAAGAATTACCATCATCTGGAGGGAGGACATATTTATTATCTGAGCTTAATATTTTCAGTTCTAGATGTATTCAAGCAGTGTAGTTGAATAATATAGGAGGGAACCATCACTGATCCTCAGACTAATTGGTACAATATAAATTGATAAAACCTAATTTATGAGAAAGCACTATTAATATAAATATATTTATAGAGATATAGAACCACATGTATTTGATAAACCTAAAATTTTATATGGTTTAGACCAGAGAATAATATAATAAATGATTTTTATATCATCAGTATGAATAAATGATTTTTTGGAAGTTTCATTGTGAAGCATTTTTATGTTCTAACGCAGCTGTCATTCTCATCTTTAAAATAATTTGCCCAGAGGTAGAATATGAATGCAGTGAAGTTACAGAGTATAACAGTTAAATAACAGTTAAAATATTGAGGGCTGGACACTGCAGTCAAGAAACATATACTTAAAAATGAATTAGGAGTGGGAGACTTGAATCTGTTTCTTCATTTGGTCCCAAATTCCACATCCTTCCCATAGAGTGAGCATCTTGCTTTACCAAGGGGATTTTAGTATTTAAAACATGTAGATTTTGTGTGTATTGTATTGTTTTTACCATATATGGTACATTATTACTTACATTATACACTTACATAAACGTTAATGACAAGGATTATGCAGAATAGAAAAAATCCGTTATATTCTTCTCTGTGGATAATTTAAGGGGTTTTTCAAGGGTAATTTAAACTTTGGACTTTCATTATGATTTTAGAAATAAATCCCCAAGTAAGTTGTAGAGTCATTAGAAGAGGCTAGAGTATCTTTAGAAGCAACGTATGAGACCTTGAATCTGACAGTCCTTTATCCTGCAAACGGGGATAAAGTAGTAGATTACAGAGAGGGGAGAGAATTTATAAAAGAAATGCCTTTATGGTTGAATATTATTAAAATACATTAAAGACCTAAATATAAGACCTGAAACCGTAAAACTCCTAGAAGACACAGGGGCAAGGTTTCATGGCATTGACTTTGGCAAGGACCTCTTGGATATGACACAAAAACTGCAGACAACAAAAGCAGAAGTAGACGAATGGGACTTCGTCAAACTTAAAAACTATGCAGCAAAGGGAAGCAATCAACGAGTGAAAAAGCAACCTGCAGGATACGAGAAAATATTTGCAAATCACATATCTGATAAAGGGTTCATAACTGCAAGATAGCCAAATATTTGCTGCTACCCAAAGCTCTTCTGTTTGCTATAGCTAATGTATTTGATCTTACTGCTGCTATTAAATCATGCATCTGTAAGAAAAGAATATTAATCTAGGTCTGTAGCTTTTAGCTGTCATGTTTTAGGGATAGCTCCTACAGGCATTTCTTCACCTTGGGAAATACTGGGTAAAGTCCTAGGAGATTGCCTACATTTGCTAACTTAGCAATAAACATTTGGGGTCCCTGGAACCAAAGTGTTAAGCTTTTCTCAAGTAACAGTTGTGAATTTGGTCTAGCAAGATACATGCATGATTTTTTTTTTCCTAACAATCTACATGTTGCTAAGCCTCTTTGGAGTCCTGATCCTTTTCATGTTTCTAAAATCTATTTAACTGACTTGAGTGTGGAGAAATTATCTCTTTGACAGAATGGGTAACACAATCTTTCTAGAAACAACCCCAGTTTCTCTGATTCGATTATCCATTATTCAGCACACCCAAGTGTTTCTACCACAGTCTACCAGCTGGTATCATACCTGGCAATGTGTAAGAAGGGGTTGCACACAGCCCTGGTTAGCTCAGGAGTTAGGAAAGGCATAGAAGATATGATTAATTCCCTGAAACCGTTGGCTTAATTTCCTAAGAGTAATTAACATACAGATTAGGGAGTTTGTCTCATTATAAAGACATCAAGGAATGATATTCTCATACTACTTTGATAATAACTTCAATTTACATTTTGTTGTCTTCCCGTATAATTTCCTCCAGTTATTTCTTTCTTTAATATCCACCTATTTCAGATGTTTAAACTATAACACTGTTTGTCTACACAGCAGTGCGATGGTTTGGGTTTAGAATTAGTATCTGCTGAATGGTGGCATTGCTCTTGGAAAGCGTCTGTGGCCTGCTTTCTAAAAAGGAATGTGTGTGAGGGATAGATGGGGGGAGTCTTTTGGTTCCTGCTTTCTTTTCTCTATTCAGCGTATGTCCATACCGATGAAAACTTTGTTTTGTAGAGTAGAGTTTAACTAACTATACCCATCATTTTTACTTGCATGTTGCAGAAAGACGCTTAGAAACTTTTAATTTTGCTAAACTCTTATTTTAAAGAGCCCTTTTGAGGGCAGCGAATCTGTCTGTTCATCACTATCTTCCCAGCTCTCAGCACAATGCCCACACATCACAGGTACTCAAGAAATACAGTGTTTTTTTGAAGGGAGGGAGGGAGGAATTCAGCCAGCACCAAACAAGGGTTTTAATGCAGCTTTTTCGACTGGATAATGCACAGTATGGGGCTATGTCCCCACCCTTTGAAACATTTCTGACTGCTTAAATAAGCATCTGTTAGCCTGTACTTGGAATTTCACCCCTTCCCTACAGTCGTCTTTCTCAAATTAGTACCACTGGCATTACCTTCCCTTTATGGCAATTTCAAAGTAGCAGACTGAGAAAGTAGGATTATCGAATCCGAGGTGTACAAACAGAGCCTGGCAGAGATAAATGTGCAAACATCATACCTTTTAGTCACTTTTGATCTTTGCTTTTGAAATACTTTTCTCCCTCTTTATTTTGCTGTTTCTAACTGAAATCTTTATTCTGCAGCCACAATACCAAGACAACCACCTGGTTGGATCCTCGTCTTTGTAAGAAAGCCAAAGCCCCTGAAGACTGTGAAGATGGAGGTAGAGATTCAGAAATCTTTTATACTGTACTTATCCTCTTAATCCCGCATTGTTCTTCTTGCTTAGTGACTTTTCCAAAACCCTAAAAACCATAATGTGCAGAAGCACATAACCAATGGGTGGATATTGTACTCAGCTGACCCTGATAATTATGTCATTGCATCTAATTTTATGAGAGACTTTATTTCTCTCTTTTTGAGGATTATACAGTGAAATCTTTTTTGAAAGTCTTAATAAAAATACATTGCCCTTTGTTTTACATTTGTTTTAAAGACAAATTTTAAAATTTCTAAACAAGTATTTTCATAAGTTAGGTACATTCTCCACCACAGGGTAGCTTCATCATGGCTGTTGAACCTTCAAAAATATATTTAATTTAGTATCACTAGGACAGATATGCTATTATTTATGGCTACTCTTTCATTCAGTTTTTTAATTTTTTTTTTTAATGTTTATTTTTTTGAGAGAGAGCATGAGCAGGGGAGGGGCAGAGAGAGGGAGACACAGAATCAGAAGCAGGCTCCAGTCTCCAAGCTGTCAGCACAGGGCCTGATGTGGGGCTCGAACTTAGGAAACCTGAGCTGAAGTCAGATGCTTAACCGACTGAGCCACCCACGTACCTCGGCTAATCTTTCATTTAGACTGTCAGTAGCAACTCAATGAAAGTCTCTAACGTACCCCAACCTGCCACTCCTGCCCACACACAATTTTTACTGCTTAGTAGAAAAATTTCTCTAAGAATTCTTAGATAATAATGCTTGCCTGTCTTATGTGTATCACACAGTGTCTAATAGTCTAGTCTTATACATAGATATAGAATTTACCCCAACCAAAATTGTTTGCTGTCCCTTCTTGAATATAGAGTGAGGATGAATAAAATTTGCATTCATTTTGTATCACTGCATCAGAAATTATTTACCTTGGTTAAAAAAATAAAGGGCTCTGGGGTGCCTGGGTGGCTCAGTCAGTTAAGCATCTGACTTGGGCTCAGGTCATGATCTCATGGCTCATGGGTTCGAGCCCCGTGTTAGGCTCTGTGCTGACAGCTCAGAGCCTGGAACCTGTTTCAGATTCTGTGTCTCTCTCTTCTCTCTGCCCCTCCCCTGCTCATGCTCTATCTCTCTCTCCTTCATAAATAAATAAATATTTAAAAAAAGATGAATGGCTAAGAATGAGGTTCAGATAGTCTTCCTATAGATTGAACTCCAATCTATTAAAAAAAAAGTTACACATTTCATTCAGCATGACTGCAATATTAAAAGTTTTTCTAGGAACAACCAATTGGAAAATGGAATTATTTTAAAATTGTTTGCAATGATATAAAGAAAAATTACCTTGGAGCAAATCTACTAAAGATGTACAGACCTACTGAAAGACGCACGAGATAAACTGAAAACTACAAAACATCCCTGCAAGAACTTAATGAAGACTTAAATAATTAAGGAGATACACTGTGTTCATAGATTGAATGACACAGTATTGTTAATGATGTTCGTTTTCCCTAAATTGGTATCTTGATTCCATACAATCCCAATAAAAATCCTGTAAGTCTGTCTTAAAGAAATTGACAGGCCAGTTCTAAAATACATATAAAAATACAAGGCCCCAGTTAGCCAAATAGTCTTAAAAAGGGCAGAGGTAAGGGATGTAGGCTACCAGATTTGAAGAGTTAGTGTAAAGCTCAATAATCAAGGCTGTGTGGTATTGACATAGGATAGACAAGCAGACCATTGGAACAGAGCAGAGCATCCAAAAATAGATGCACAATATGTGATCACTTAAACTGCATCCCAGGTGCCAATCAATTCAATATAAGAGGAGGATCTTTATCAAGTGGTGCTGGGAAAACTGTATATTCATGAGGAAAAATGAACTTCAACTATACCTGACTCCATACACAAAAATTACTTTCAGATGAATCAAAGACCCAATCATAAAAGCTAGAACCATGAAGCTTTTAGAGGAAAATTTAGGAGAATATTTTCATAACTTTGGGATTAGCAAAGATTTCTTATGCAGACCACAAAAAACATGAGCCATAAAAGAAGAACTTGAGGGACACATGGGTGGCTCAGTCAGTTAAATGTCCAGCTCTTGATCTCAACTCTGGTTTTGATCGTAGTGTCATGAGTTCAGGCCCTGTGTTGGGCTTCATGCTGGGTATGGTGCCTACTTAAAAAAAGAAAAAAAGTAAAACTTGATAAATAGGACTTAATAAAAATTTTAAATTTTTATTCATCAAAAGACACCATTAAGAAAATGAATAGTCAAAGCCCCAGGTTTTGCAATATGTATCTGACAAAGGAATTGTATCCTGAATCTATAAAGAACAGTTAAAACTCATTAATAAGACAAAAACCTAAAATTTAAAATGAGCAAAATACTAATTTTTTTTAATTATTTAAAAAAAATTTTTTTTGATAGAGCACAAATGGGGGAGGGGCAGAGAGAGAGGAGATACAGAATCCAAAGCAGGCTCCAGGGTCTGAGCTGTCAGAGCCCGACATGGGGCTCAAACCCACGAACCACGAAATCATGGACCTCAGCCGAAGTCCAAATGCTTAACCAACTGAGCCACCCAGGAACCCTTAAAATGAGCAAAATGTTTAAATAGGCATTTCACCAAAGAAGATACACAAATGTCCAATAACCACTAGGAAATATACTTAACATCATTAGTCATTAGGGAGATGCAAATTAAAACCACAGTGATATACCACTTTATCCACTAGAATGACTATAATCAGAAAAAAAACAGATAATAACAAACGGTGGTGAGGATGAGAAGAAATGGTAACCCTTATAAGGTGCTGGGCAGATGTAAAATGGTACAACTGCTTTGGAAAGCAGTTTGGCAGTTTCTTAAAATATTAAATATAAATTTACCATATCTCCTCACAATTCCACTTCTAGGTGCCTACCCAAAAGGAATGAAAACATATGCCCACAAAGACTTGCCTGTAAATATTCAGAGAAGCATTATTCATAAAAGCCCAAAAGAGGAAACAATTCACATGTCCATCAGCCAATGAATGGATAGATAAAATCTGGTGTAATCATGTAATAGAATACTATTCGGCAATAAAAAGGAATGAAATCATATACATACTACAACATGAGCAAACCTCAAAATGTTATTCTGGGTGACAGAAACTAGATACAAAAGACCAACTACTGCATGATTCCATTTATATGAAATGTCTGGAATAAGCAAAGCTATAGAGGCAGAAAGATTACTGGTGGTTGCCCAGCAGTGAGGATGGGAATAGAGATTAAGGGATTAAGAGATTAAGAGTATGAGGGATCTTTTTTTTCCCTCTTTGTAAATGTTTATTTTGAGAGAGAGTGTGAGCGGGGGAGGGGCAGAGGAAGAGAGAAAGAATCCCAAGCAGCCTCCACACTGTCAACACAGAGCCTGACACGGGGCTCAATCTCATGAACCGTGAGATCGTGACCTGAGCCAAAATAAAGAGTCAGATACTTAACCTACTGAGCCACCCAGGCACCCCCAGCATGAGGGATCTTACTGGGGTGATGGAAATCTTCTTAAACTGAATTATGGTGATGGTTTCACAACTCAGTTAATTATTAAAACTCATTGAATTGAATATTCAAAACAGATTAATTTTATAATATGCAAACTGTACCTCAATAAGGTTTTTTTAAAATGGCCAAAGAACTTGGACACTTGACCAAAGTAGACAAGAGAATAGACAATAAGGACATGAAAAGGTGCTTATCATCATTAGTCATCGCTACAGTGAGAGGCCATTCACACCCTGGAAGGGCTAGAGCCCAATACACTGAAGGGTACCAAAGATTGGTGAGATTGTAGAGCACCTGGAACTTTCACTAGTTGGTAGGGATGTAAAATTATGTGAACACTTTGGAGAACTTTTGGCAGTTGCCCATAGGGCATTGTCTCAAGAGAAATGAAAAACATATGTTCCCAAAAAGACTTCACCTGAATGATCACGACAGCCTTATTCATAATAACACAG
This sequence comes from Panthera leo, assembly GCF_018350215.1. Lineage (NCBI taxonomy): Eukaryota > Metazoa > Chordata > Mammalia > Carnivora > Felidae > Panthera > Panthera leo. The sequence goes on from NC_056686.1 coordinate 96,491,884, forward strand.
ACCTGGAAACATCCCAAATATCCATCAACAGAAGAATGGTTAAAGAATTTTTGGTATATTCATGCAGTGAAATACTACTCATCAATAAAAAGAAAAAACTGTTGATAACACTCAACAACATGGATCAATCTCAGAAACGTTGAATAGAATAAGCCAGAACAAAAGAACGGGTACTCAATTATCCATTAATTAAAGTCTGAGAACAGGCAGACTCATCTTTGCTGCAAGAAGTTGGAAAATGAGGTGGGGAACCGGGAAGTGGGTGAGTTGAAATAATTCTCTGGAGTAATGAATATATTCTCCACCTTGTTTGGGGCAGTAGTTAGGAAGGCATATGGCAGTTGCCAAAACTCTTCTATAATTGAGCATTTAAGATCTCTGTATTTTGTTGTATATAAATTATTTGTTTTATTTATTTTTGTAATGTTTGAGAGAGAGAGCTCGAGACAGCGGGTGCAAGCGCATGAGCTGGGGAGGGACAGAGAGAGGGAGAGAGAGAGAATCCCAAGCAGGCTCTGTCAGCACAGAGCCTGGCATGGGGCTCAATCTCACAAACTGCGAGATCATGACATGAGCTGAAGTCGGACGCTCAACCAACTGAGCCAACCCAGGCGCCCCTAAATCATTTCTTATGACGTACCTCCCTTGTCTAAAGGCTTTCATCAGTAAGTTCCATATGGTGAAATCATCTCCTGTAAAGGTAAACTAGAATATATAATCCCAGAGAATTTTACCTTTGAAAGCTCGTAAATGCGGTATTTAGTCTTCTTGGGCATGTCTCTATTGCTCGTCTCCGTTTCCTTTTCCTGCCCACTGATTGTTGCAGCGCAGTTGTATGCCTTTTTCTCTTTTCCCTTGTACAATGTATTTCTTTTCATAGACTTAACCATTAATTTACTATAGCTGGCTGGCCCCCTTATTGACTCTCTAGTATTGTCCTGTTTTGACTTCTGTTTCTGTATTTCCTACTGCATTTGAGACTTTTTTTAAAAATTGCTTAAGTAGCACTTCTAATAAACATATTTAAAAATTTTTTTTAATGTTTATTTTTGAGATGGAGACAGAGCGCGAGTGGGGGAGGGGCAGAGAGAGAGGGAGACACAGAATCTGAAACAGGCTCCAGGCTCTGAGCTGTCATCACAAAGCCCAATGCAGGGCTCAAACCCACGAACCGTGAGATCCTGACCTGGGCCAAAGTCGGACGCTTAACCAACTGAGCCACCCAGGCACCCCTCTAATACACATATTTAAAACTTAACTGAACATCTTTCTCCTAAAGTCACCCCATCCCTCTTTCTGTCACAGGCACCGTGCTCATAATCATCTGGGCCAGAGGTTCAGAGTTCTATTTGCTCCTTCCTCACCTCTTGCTGTATTCCCTATATTGTTTCCAATCCCTGCTCCTCTTTCTTTGTTCAATACTTTGCCAATACATTATTATGAAAATTTTCCACTGTATAGAAAAACGGCAAGAATTTTACAGTAATTTACCCACCACTGAGATATTACCATGAACATTTTGCTCTGTTGGTTTTTTTACATAGCTGTCTATCCGTATGCTTTTTCTATGTTTTCTTTTATTTTATACCTTCCTCCATCCTTCCAGTCACCACAAACTTGGATTACTCTTGGTCTTTTTCTCCAGTTATATCTCCCCCTCCAATATATCGTTAACGCGAGTGCTCTCCAAAATGGTGGTGCTCAGATTGTCTATTGGTCTACAAGAGGACAATGTTAGAGCTTTTTTTTCATTATGCGCCTACTGGGGGGAAAAATAAGTTTCTCTACTATTTTATACACAGACTGGCAATGCATTCTTTCTCATTCTGTCTGTAGATTATTACATACAGTACCCAGAGTGTCTTGAGGGAAAAATGGACATAGCAGAAGTTGTCAGGGCACTGTGAAGTTTTACACGTTACTTGTGCCCAGTTAAGTGGATACGTAAGCTAGGTTATATAGTTTTTAATTCATAAAAATTGAAATGTGACTTAAGGATTTCGCATAGATACTGCCTGTTGAAGATAATACCAATATGCAAGCCCAAGTGACCAGTAAGTAAACAGAGCTGATACTTCATATACTTCATATGTGAGCTTTTTTAAGCCACATTGAGATAAAATCACAATGATTATTTATTTAGTCTTCATCTCCTTTTTAAATTTGTTTTTCATATGCTTTATTATGTACATATCTTTTAAAGATTTTTTTTTAATATTTATTTATTTTTGAGAGAGAAAGAGACAGAGTGCAAGCAGGGGAGGGGCAGAGAGAGAAGGAGACACAGAATCTGAAGCAGGCTCCAGGTTCTGAGCTGTCAGCACAGAGCCCGATGCGGGGTTTCGAACCCATGAACTGTGAGATCATGACCTGTGCTGAAGTTGGACGCTTAACCAACTGAGCCACCCAGGCGCCCCTTTATTATGTACATATTAGAGCAGTACATATATATTTATGAATAAACACATCTTGGAAGTACATTCGACATGTTTGGCTGATAAGGCTACATGATCAAAAACCTTTGGCTGCATGGGCTACGAATTCTTCTAAAATACAACTGCCTTATACCTGTCCCTTCCTCAGAAACCTATAATGGCTCTTACAGTCACAGAATAACATCTAAACTCTTTGGGGAAAATATTGAAGATTTTTTTACAGTTGAACCATATTCTACATTTCTTTTTTCAAAGTATTTTCGTTTTTTCCAAAGTAATTTTATGTCATAAATATGACATAATTGTTGTCTTTGCCTTTGCCACATGTCCATCTCTTTGGTCAGGAACAAGCCTTGCTCCCTGTGTTCACCTGGCTCATATCTACTGATCCTTCCAAGCTCAGTTCTAAAGTATAATTTCGTCGTAGCCTCCTCTTGTCATTCTCTGCGGGTCAGAACTAGGTGTTCTCTTCTTTGTGCTCAACAGTACCATATGCACCTTTCCATTGTAGCACGTATTCCATTGCACTATAACTAGATACATACATTCTATAAGAGCAGTGATTTTGTCTTCATTTGTATATCCCTTCGGTAGGGACTTACACGTTTGGAAGGAGGAGAGGAGGAAAGGAAGGAAAGAAGTTACTCTGTCTTCCAGATTATTTTGGTCTCCTCAAAAATATTTTTTAATCTCTATGAAGTTCTGGGTGCAAGACATAAATAGGAAGTCTGTCTTCATTCACCAGGTTGGAGTCAATGCCGAAATAAGACCCAGGAATCAGATGGGTTAAAATGCTAGCTGATGAGTGAACCTGACTTTAGCTCTGCATCTGTATGGGCTTACTGGTGTTTTACCCCTGCAGGTGGCAGCCCTCAGCCCTCAATCTCTGTCTTCTGTACAGCTGGGGCCTCTTCCCCTAGGGCAGGCATGGCAAATCGGACCAGACTGCACCCTCTGCAGGCAGGCTGACATGCGAAACAGCCAGGGAACTCAAGTCCTGAGCCAAGCATACTGAATCCATTCTCTGAAACTCACCAGTCAGATAAGACAGTCTTTCTTCCTTGGAGAAGAAAGTTAAGGGGCTCAGAGACACTGGAAACATTTCTCCCTTTCTTTCCCCCTTCTATGGAAATTTGAAAAATTGAATGAGTCTCCCCCCCGATGCTCTTTACGTTAAGACCGACAATATGTCTTGGTCAGCCCAGGAACTAATAACTCCACTTATTCCTTTTTAATGATTCCTTTTAATTATTCCAGAATAATTAATGATAATAATAGTGTCCCCTTTTACTCTCAAAAGTGCACAATACATTATATGGTCCTCCTAATTATATCTTTCTTAAGATCAACCACAGTTGCATTTAGTATAGTAGGAATGTTCGAAACTTTTTTTTTTTTTTTTAAGAGAGGGAGAGTGCACATGTGAGCAGGGAAGGGGCAGAGAGAGAGAATATCTCAAGCAGGTTTTATGCTCAGCACAGAGCCTGATGCGGGGCTTGATCTCACAACTGTGAGACCTTGATCTGGGCTGAAATCAAGAGTTGGATACTTAACCAACTGAGCTACCCAGGCGCCCCTCAAAACTTTTTGATGGAAGGTACTTTCCATCCCCACAACTAGATATGCCTTCCTAACATCACCTGTACTTACCTGCGGGAATCCCACAGTTTGGAACCCTGAGCCTGTTTGTTTGATGCTCAGCCAACCATTAGCACTTCCACTGTGCATCCCCCCGAATGGGGGAAACAGCCCCACAATACAGTATTTCCAGCTACACTATATCTGACTTACATTGGTATTCTCCATCGTGCCTTGCAGAGCAAATGCTCAATGAGGGGAAATAGTAATAATGATATCTTAAATGTAAATTTTTGCAGTTTAAGATGTTTATTGTTTGCATTCGGCTAAACGTTCAAGGTCTTCTAGAAAAACCTTAGTTTCTAAAACTTGCCCTTTTCCTTCCTAGTTTTCTGACCTTCAGAATGCAACCATGTATTTAGGCTCTAACAGTTTAATTGCTGTACTTATCTATCTTCATTCAACTAAAATAATTAGTTGTTTAAGTTAAAAAGTTATCTTAAAAATACAACATCAGGAATCTGCTTTATACTCAATTCACCCCTTTCCTCTTAGGATGAAAGAGAGATTAAATTTTTACCAAAAGCTATAAAAAGTATTGAATGTTGATGTTATTTTGGAGCTTCAAGAAAGATAAAAGAGAATTATCAGCTCCACAATGAGAAAACAGTTGCAATTCGTGTATTTAAATAAGAAAAATCTTACTGCGGGAACAGGAGAGAAAGATAAATTCATGGGCCTTAGGACCAACCAGCTGCTTGATATGCCAGAAATGGTTTTTCCTTTTGAATCAGCTTTTGGGGAGAATGCTTTGGCTTCTAATCCAGAAAAATATGGTTAGGTCTTTCCTCTCTCAAAAGTAAATGAACTCATTTTCTCTTGACCCTCCCTCCTTCCAGTTCTCAACTATCCTTTTTACAACAACAGAAAGTTATCTCTTCTTAAGGACTCCACCTTCTGTCTTCCTCTTTAGTACTACAATATGCTGACTTCTTCCCCCTGCCTTTTCAGTGGAAGTGCTTGTCTTAAGGTCACCAGTAACTTCTGACTGCCAAATTTGAACATCTCTTTTCAGCCTCTTTTGAACAACAGCTTTTCAGAGCATTTATTAGTATTGACCATGCTCTGCTCCCCTGTCTTTTTTGATATCCTTCCCCCTGACCATTGTTACTTTCTCCATCTGCTCCTTAAAAGGCTAATACTCCTGATGTTCTGTTCTCTACCTTTTTCTTCTCACAATATATCCAGGTAATCTTGTCCACTGTCGTGGCTTTTAAATGCAATATCTCCCAAATCCTTCTCTTCTGTGTTTCTCTTTTGAGGACCAGGTCCCTGTTTCCCTGAGATGGTGAGATATTTCTGCCAGGATGTTCCATAGGCCCCTCAAATGTGTTCCCTCCCAAATTGAGCTGAATCTTCTGTGTACCCTCCCTTCCTGCCCTCAATAGTGACGTCACGTCCATGACCCCAAACCAGTTACCATCCTTAACTATTTCCTCACCATATCTTCTTCATTTTTGTTCTATCAATTCTGACTTTTAAACACCCGCCATCCTGAAAAAAAGCATAGACAACAGCAGAGAATCTATTGCTACAGAGATCAAGGGACTAAGAAATAGTCATGAGGAGCTAAAAAATGCTATAAGTGAGGTGCAAAATAAAATGGAGGCGGCCATAGCACAGATTGAAGAAGCAGAGGAGAGAATAGGTGAATTAGAAGATAAAATTATGGAAAAAGAGGAAGCTGAGAAAAAGAGAGATAAAAAAATCCAGGAGTATGAGGGGAGAATTAGAGAATTAAGTGATTCAATCAAATGGAACAATATCTGTATCATAGGAATTCCAGAAGAAGAAGAGAGAAAAAGGGGCTGAAGGTATACTTGAACAAATCATAGCTGAGAACTTCCCTGATCTGGGGAAACAAAAAGGCATTGAAATCCAAGAGGCACAGAGAATTCCCTTCAGACATAACTTGAATCGATCTTCTGCACGACATATCATAGTGAAGCTGGCAAAATACAAGGATAAAGAGAAAATTTTGAAAGCAGCTAGGGATAAACAGTCCCTAACTTACAAAGGTAGACACATAAGAGTAGTAGCAGACCTATCTAATGAAACTTGGCAAGCCAGAAAGGAATGGCAGGAAACCTTCAATGTGATGAACAGAAAGAATATGCAGCCGAGAATCTTTCATCCAGCAAGTCTGTCATTCAGAATAGGAGAGATAAAAGTTTTCCCAAGCAAACAAAAACTGAAGGTATTCATCACCACTAAACCAGCCCTACAAGAGATCCTAAGGGGGATTCTGTGAGTGAAATGTTGCAAGGACCACAAAGTACCAGAGACATCACCACAAGCATGAAACCTACAGACATCACAATGATTCTAAACCCATATCTTTCAGTAATAACACTGGATGTAAATGGACTAAATGCTCCAATCAAAAGACATAGGGTATCAGAATGGATAAAAAACCAAGACCCATCTATTTGCTGTCTACAAGAGACTCATTTTACACCTGAGGACACCTTCAGATTGAAAGTGAGGGGATGGAGAACTATTTATCATGCTCCTGGAAGTCAAAAGAAAGCTGGAGTAGCCATACTTATATCAGACAAACTAGACTTTAAATTAAAGGCTGTAACAAGAGATGAAGAAGGGCATTATATAATAATTACAGGGTCTATCCATCAGGAAGAGCTAACAATTAAACATGTCTATGTGCCGAATACGGGAGCCCCCAAATATATAAAATGATCACAAACATAGGCAACCTTATTGATAAGAATGTGGTAATTGCAGGGGGCTCTAATACCCCACTTACAACAATGGATAGATCATCTAGACACAGGATCAATAAAGAAACAAAGGCCCTGAATGATACATTGGATCAGATGGACTTGACGGATATATTTAGAACTCTGCATCCCAAAGCAACAGAATATACTTTCTTCTCGGGTGCACATGGAACATTCTCCAAGATAGATCACATACTGGGTCACAAAACAGCCCTTCATAAGTATACAAGAATTGAGATTGTACCATGCACACTTTCAGACCACAATACTGTGAAGCTTGAAATCAACCACAGGAAAAAGTCTGGAAAACCTCCAAAAGCATGGAGGTTAAAGAACACCCTACTAAAGAATGAATGGGTCAACCAGGCAATTAGAGAAGAAATTTAAAAATATATGGAAACAAATGAAAATGAAAATACAACAACCCAAATGTTTTGGGATGTAGCGAAGGCAGTCCTGAGAGGAAAATACATTGCAGTCCAGGCCTATCTCAAGAAACAAGAAAAATCCCAAATACAAAATCTAACAGCACACCTAAAGGAACTAGAAGCAGAACAGCAAAGACACCCTAAACCCAGCAGAAGAAGAGAAATCATAAAGATCAGAGCAGAAATGAACAATATAGAATCTAAAAAACTGTAGAGCAGATCAATGAAACCAAGAGTTGGTTTTTTGAAAAAATAAACAAACTTGATAAACCTCTAGCCAGGCTTCTCAAAAAGAAAAGGAAGATGACCCAAATAGATAAAATCATGAATGAAAATGGAATTATTACAACCAATCCCTCAGAGATACAAGCAGTTATCAGGGAATACTATGAAAAATTATATGCCAACACACTGGACAACCTGGAAGAAATGGACAAATTCGTAAGCACCCACCCACTACCAAAACTCAAACAGGAAGAAATAGAAAACTTGAACAGACCCATGACCAGCAAAAAAATTGAATCAGTTATCCAAACACTCCCAACAAATAAGAGTCCAGGACCAGATAGCTTCCCTGAGGAATTCTACCAGACATTTAAAGCAGAGATAATACCTATCCTTCTCAAGCTGTTCAAAAATAGAAAGGGAAGGAAAACTTCCAGACTCATTCTATGAAGCTAGCATTACTTTGATTCCCAAAGCAGACAGAGACCCAGCAAAAAAAAAAAAAAAAAGAGAACTACAGGCCAGTGTCCCTGATGAATATGGATGCAAAAAATCTCAACAAGATACTAGCAAATCGAATTCAACAGCATATAAAAAGAATTATTCACCATGATCAAGTGGGATTCATTCCTGGACTGCAGGGCTGGTTCAGCATTCGCAAATCAATCATTGTGATACATCACATTAATAAAAGAAAAGATAAGAACCATATGATCCTGTCAATTGATGCAGAAAAAGCATTTGACAAAATTCAGCATCCTTTCTTAATAAAAACCCTCGAGAAAGTCAGGATAGAAGGAACATACTTAAACATCGTAAAAACCATTTACAAAAAGCCCACAGCTAATGTCATCCTCAATGGGGAAAAACTGAGAGCTTCCCCCTGAGATCAGGTACATGACAGGGATGTTGCTTAACATAGTGTTGGAAGTTCTAGCATCAGCAATCAGACAACAAAAGGAAATCAAAGGCAAAGGAAATCTTGGCAAAGATGAAGTCAAGCTTTCACTTTTTGCAGATGACATGATATTATACATGGAAAACCCAATAGACTCCACCAAAAGTCTGCTAGAACTGATACATGAATTCAGCAAAGTCACAGGATACAAAATTAATATACAGAAACCAGTTGCATTCTTCTACACTAATAATGAAGCAACACAAAGACAAAGAAAGTGATCCATTCACAATTGCACCAAGAACCATAAAATACCTAGGAATAAACCTAACCAAAGATGTAAAAGATCTGTATGCTGAAAACTATAGAAAGCTTATGAAGGAAGTTGAAGAATACAAAGAAATGGAAAAACATTCTGTGCTCATGGATTGGAATAATAAATATTGTTAAAATGTCGATACTACACAAAAGAATCTACACATTCAGTGCAATCCCAATCAAAATCGCACCAGCATTCTTCTCGAAGCTAGAACAAGCTATCCTAAAATTTGTATGGAACCACAAAAGACCCTGAATAGCCAAAGTAATTTTGAAGAAGACCAAAGCGGGAGCATCACAATCCCAGACTTTAGCCTTTACTACAAAGCTGTAATCATCAAGACAGCATGGTATTGGCACAAAAACAGACACATAGACCAATGGAATAGAATAGAGACTCCAGAAATGGACCCACAAAAGTGTGGCCAACTCATCTTTGACAAAGCAGGAAAGAATATCCAATGGAAAAAAGACAGTCTCTTTAACAAATGGTGCTGGGAGAACTGGACAGCAACATGCAGAAGGTTGAAACTAGACCACTTTCTCACACCATTCACAAAAATAAACTCAAAATGGTTAAAGGACCTGAATGTGAGACAGGAAACCATCAAAACCCTAAAGGAGAAAGCAGGAAAAAACCTCTCTGACCTCAGCCGCAGCAATTTCTTACTCGGCACATCTCCAAAGGCAAGGGAATTAAAAGCAAAAATGAACTATTGAGACCTCATGAAGATAAAAAGCTTCTGCACAGCAAAGGAAACAATCAACAAAACTAAAAGGCAACTAATGGAATAGGAAAAGATATTTGCAAATGACATATCAGACAAAGGGCTAGTATCCAAAATCTATAAAGAACTCACCAAACTCCACACCCAAAAACAATCCAGTGAAGAAATGGGCAAAAGACATGAATAGACACTTCTCTAAAGAAGACATCCAGATGGCCAACAGGCACATGAAAAGATGCTCAACGTCACTCCTCATCAGGGAAATACAAATCAAAACCACACTCAGATATCACCTCACGCCAGTCAGAGTGGCTAAAATGAACAAATCAGGAGACTATAGATGCTGGAGAGGATGTGGAGAAATTGGAGCCCTCTTGCACTGTTGGTGGGAATGGGAACTGTTGCTGCCACTCTGGAAAACAGTGTGGAGGTTCCTCAAAAACTTAAAAATAGACCTACCCTATGACCCAGCAATAGCAGTGCTAGGAATTTACCCAAGGGATACAGGAGTGCTGATGCATAGGGGCACTTGAACCCCAATGTTTATAGCAGCACTTTCAACAATAGCCAAATTATGGCAAGAGCCTAAATGTCCATCAACTGATGAATGGATAAAGAAATTGCAGTTTATATATACAATGGAATACTACTTGGCAATGAGAAAGAATGAAATATGGCCTTTTGTAGCAACGTGGATGGAACTAGAGAGTGTTATTCTAAGTGAAATATGTCATACAGAGAAAGACAGATACCATATGTTTTCACTCTTAGGTGGATCCTGAGAAACTTAAGAGATAGACATGGGGGAGGGAAAGAGGAAAAGAAAAGTTAGAGAGGGAGGGAGGCAAACCATAAGAGACTCTTAAAAACGGAGAATAAACTGAGGGTTGCAGGGGGGGTGAGAGGTAGGGGAAAGTGGGTGATGGGCATTGAGGAGGGCACCTATTGGGATGAGCACTGGGTGTTGTATGGAAACCAATTTGACAATAAATTTCATATTAAAAAATAAATAAATAAATAAACACCTGCCATCTCTTGAATGTCCATTGGTGCTAGGGAATGTACTAGGCAGTTTTTACATATGATTTCTCCCCTAAATGCCTCTAAATGGAAATTAATACCTTTCTCCTATTCCCACAGCTACTCTCATGGTAGGTATTCAATAAATATTTGTTAATGTATCGGTCTCATGCCAGAAGAGCCAATAACCTGGACATCAATCATCTTGGCCGCTTCCTGTCTTTTCCTCCTTCAATCTCATATTAGTCTCTGAATCCTGTTGCTTTGCCTTCTATTAAACATTCTCTCTCTCCATTCCTTCTACCACTGCCTTAGTTCCAGCCTTCATGACTCCTTATCTAGGCTATTAACCATTTTCTAATTTGTCTGTCTTTATTCTCCACTCCATCGATTCCATCCTCTGTTACTGCGGCCCCATAATGTTTCTCAAATATGAATTTAATTTTGTTCCATTGTTATCTAAATAAAGATCAGAATCCTTAACATGGCCCTCAAGAAATGTGGTTTGATGCTTGCTTATAGGATAAACACCTTGCACACAGCCTTCACTCCAGTCCTGTCAAATTATTTGTAATTACTGAAAATGCCACCCATTCTTAACCCCTCAGTGCTCTTTGATCTGTTGGAATGACCCCATTCTCCCCATTTCCAAAACATCCTTAAAGACTGCCCAAACATCACCCTCTTTTAGAAGACTTTCCTTGTAGCTACTCTTATGAGCCAATTGGTATCCTTCCACTGCACACCCCCAAAAAGCTAATGTTTATCTTGATTATGTAATTTAGCTTCTCTGCTTAGACTGTGAACTTTTTGAGGTCAAGAACTGGGTTGTGTTTCTAATTATTTTTGCATAAGGAAGAAGGAAAGAGGAAGAGAGGGAAAGGGAAAAGAGGAAGTCAGTGAATTAATTAATTCAATTGAGCCACTCAATTGAGCCAGTGGATAGTGTATAAAATCGCTAAGTGTTTTAATTTTGCTTTTATTAACTTTATTTTAAATGGGAAAGTAATAACTACTCCTTTATCTGCATTAAACTGTTCTGCAGAAAACTAGCTAAAGGTATCAGTAGTAAAGGTTTAAAACCATAACTAAAAGTAGCCCCAGAAGTGTGCCTGGGTAGCTCAGTCGGTTGAGCATTCAACTCTTGATTTGGGCTCAGGTCATGATCCCAGGGTTGTGGGATTGAGTCCTGAGCTGGGCTTCCTGCTGAGCACGGAGCCTACTTAAGATTCTCTCTCTCAGGGCATCTGGGTTGCTCAGTCAGTTAAGCATTTGACTTTGGGTCAGGTCACGATCTCTCAGTTTGTGAGTTCGAGCCCCGCGTCGGGCTCTGTGCTGACAGCTCGGAGCCTGGATCCTGCTTCAGATTCTGTATCTCCCTCTCTGTCTGCCCCTCTCACACTTATGCTCCGTGTGTCTGTCTGTCTGTCTGTCTGTCTCTCAAAAATAAATAAACATCTAAAAAATGTTTCAAAAAAGATTCTGTCTCCCTCTGCCCCTCTCCCCTGCTCGCTCATGTTCTCTCTCTCTCTCTCTCAAAATAAAAACAAATAAATAATAAAAAAGTAAGTCGGGGCGCCTAGGTGGCTCAGTCAGTTAAACGTCCAACTCTTGGTCTTGGCTCAGGTCATGATCTCACAGTTCATGTGTTCAAGCCCTACATCGGACTGTGTGCTGACAGTGTGGAGCCTACTTGGGATTCTTTGTCTGCCTCTCACTCTTCCCCTCCCCTGCTGGCACACTCACTCTCTCTCTCTGTCTCTGTCTCTCTCTCTCAAAAATAAACATAAAAAAATTTTTAAGTAAGTAACCCAGGAGATAAAGTACCAGTTTGTTTACTCTCCTAAAGACAGGGCTGTGCTTTATCTGTTAGTTGCTAATTAAAATGCTGAATCAACTCCAGATTAACGCTGAAATCTATTTATGTCGATCTTGTATCCTTATTAAGTATTAATACATTTTTTTGGCAAGTTGTTTAGATACCAAGTGGAATGTTTCAGCTCTGTCTACAGTTCTTGCAATTCTGCAAACTTTTCTAAAGACAAAGCATAAATCCAGCCATGGTGCAGTAATAGCATCCATCCTTACTCAGCACCATTCAGCTCCCGTGCTATTTCAAGAAACTTCCTATTAAAGAAAAAAAATCTCTTTCATGGAAGATCCTTAATGGTAATGCTTTGGTAATATTATGAAAGACCTTTTTTTTATTTTTTACAGACTAATCCAGCAAATACTCCTACCCATGTAACAGTTGCTTGGTATAAACTATCATACCTACTTAATTGACAGTTATTTGCTGCATAGCTGTGGAAGATCAAAGCAAACTGAAGTGTGTCTCAGTTCTTCTCAGCTGTTTTATTCTGTTTTCATACAGCCGTTTTCAACGATTCTCATCTTTTCCACCTCAGTCATTTCAGCCAGGTCCTTCAAAGGAGAACCACAAAAACTCACCAAGCTTCAAAACCACCAATCAATATATATACACAGGCAGAAAAATAGGAGGGAGAAAGGGGATGAAGGTGATTCAGAGCTTTTCATCCAGAGGCTAGTCATCTATTCTCTCCTTTTATTCTGAATGTGAAATAATTTTATTAGCATAATAGTTTGGATAGCTTGTCAGGTTCATTACAATGAAATTTTTCCTTGCAAAGTCCATGCATCAAAACTGCAGCTAAGTGATAAAGAATTAATAAATCTTTGGATATATTCTAAGCCTATTTGCTGTGTAGCATACGTCGTGTGTGTGTGTGTGTGTGTGTACACGCACATGTGTATTTTGGCCTGGCAGAAGAACATTCTCAAAGAAATTGACAATAAAAGTATGGACCATCATAGTGTATAACTGGGTTTTTAAAAAACTCCCTCTTGCTGGGCTCCTACATATAAACTGCTAGCATTAAAACCACCTGCTAGGAACATTCCTGCCAACTAAATCTGCGTCTCACTAATAAAATGATTCTTCAGAAGCTGTAACTAGGAAAACAGAGTGGAAAGGAAAAGAGGATTTTTTTCTTGACAGTTTCGGTCTCTATTGGAAAGACTGGAATTTTTTATTTTTTTTTTTTAACTATCAGAAATTCAGCTACCTTTGGTTTTTCTGGTTATATTTTATTAGTTACCTGGGCTAAATAATATATAATAATCCTGCATAAGATATTCCTTTGTTACCAGACACAAATACGGATTCTACACAAGGAGCTGTGGTAGTTATTTTACATTTTCATTCAGAAACTCAAATTAATGCAAGAGAAAGTAGGTATTTTTCTTAGATTTTAAGGAAATCTAGATTGCCCACCTGCAATGGCAAAAATCCAAGGCTGGACTTTTTTTAGGGGGAGAAGTGGGTCAGAATAGTAGAAATCATTGACAGGTCATATGTATAATAGTGAAAAATTGAACACGTAGCTGCTGCTTGTATTGAACTATAGGGTGTGACTTGCATCAGCATTATAAGTGTTTATTTTTTTTTAAGTTTATTTATTCAATTTGGGGGGGGGGGGATGGAGGGGGGAGAGAGAGAGAGAGAGTCTCTGTCAGTCGAACCCACGAGCCATGAGATCATGACCTGAGCCAGTTTAAGAGTTGAGCACTCACCCCACTGAGCCACCCAGGTGCCCCATTATAAAGCTGTTTAAATGAAAGATCCATACCAGATGATTTTTTAAATAATTAACATTTTTATGGCTTAGGATTCATGTCAACGGTTTTGAGTTGAATGTCATCTTTTGTTCTGGGCTTCTAATTACCTGCTGAGACACTCACTAGCTATTGAAGAAGCCACTCGGACTCAAACTGTGTTTGTTCTTTGAAAGTGAGTCCTCAGCTTTCTGTCGGTCTCCCAAATGTTAGCGTCATGAAATAAAAGACACTTCAATTCACTCGTGGTGAATTCTTTTCTGCTGGTTTGGAATCTGGCATTTTACTCCATTTCTCTTTTTAATTTACAGAACTTCCTTATGGCTGGGAGAAAATAGAGGACCCTCAGTATGGGACGTACTATGTCGAGTAAGTTTGTTATCGCAGTTACTATTCTCCCAAATGTTTTTCCCTCGTTATACAGCTTTAGGGAATACAGAATACAACACTTCATGCTTCTGCAGTCCAGCTTTCAAGGCTTTCCACTAGGGGAATTAGAAGGAGGGGCAGCGAGCATTTATCTCCGTGTTTCTGGGCTCCCCAAAAGTTGACTTTGAAGTAAATAGAGTAAGAGGGCAGTTGCCAGGCTGATGAGTAGCTGCAAGTGTTACCATTACCACTACAGCCTTTAAAGAGAAAAGTAGTATATAGGAAACGGTGACATGAGGGCAGGGACTAGATGAAACGTTAAGGTCACTTCCAACACTACAGCTATCTGGTCGCGAAGACAGGGAAAGGGCAGCGTGCCGTAACGATCCAGAGCTGGGGAGTACAGGATTAGGAGTGTACTGTCTCATAAGGAACTAATCCAGGAAAGCTTAGTATTCTTTTGAGGGGAAGAAAGTTGCCTCTTACACAGCTGCTATGGTTAAATTTAAACATAACTCCATGTAGGAGCTGAGCACAAACACCTGCCTGTGTTAGTCACAGAAATCAGGATAACATCAACATGCAATGTTTCTTTCCCTTTTCTTAATTTAGCCAATTGCTCCCCTGTTATGACCATTGGGATGGCTTTCTTTCCAGATGCTATAGGTAGAATTTTGACCAACGGCAAATAATCGCGTCAGAAATGTTGCTATGTACCTCCTATAGCCGTAGGCATATATACCTCCCAGTAGGTAGGAGTCTCAGTCTACTGCCGAGGTGGTGAAGGCAGAATATCATTACCTGAAAAAATAGCAAACGGGAGAATCTTCTAGTTTTATAATTGCCGATTACTGTTTCATCACTTTGTGGCGTAAACAAACGCCATTTCCTAGTATTTATCCCTAAAGTCAGTATCTCTGACTCCTGTTGTATTTCTCCTCTTTTTTTAAAATCAAATATAGTTGACACACAAGATTACAGTGGTTTCAAGTGTACGTCTAGTCTTTATTCTAATGTGTAGATTGTTGTATGAGTCACTGTGGTTCGATATTTGGAATGATTTCTTAAACTCGAACCTGTACCCTAAGAAAACGACTCACTTTGACCTGTAGGTAGAGAACTTCACAATGTCGATACTTTGGTTCCTTCGGATGGCGATGCTAATTTTATTTTTGTTGTGCTATTTAATATCTTGCTGATATTATGGTGTGAAAAGTACACAGCGGCTCTTTCGTTTGTTTGGTTTTTTTCCCTAAAGCATATTTACTTAAAGAAACCACCACTTCTCGAGCCAAAGGACTATGTGAAGGCCAACTGAAAGGTTTTGTGGGATGTTTCCCCCTAGCTGTTTGGTCCGTTTACATTTGGCTTCAATAAACTATTAATTGCCACGGACACCGCTGAACAAATTTCTGCAATAATGACTCTCATTCTTTTATTGTCCATTCCAAGGAAATCTGAATACATGGTCAAGAGGTGAAAGTCATTTGCCTGTTATAAAATCTTGGGCTAAATGATCTGGTTCTCATTAAGCAAAGATACAACATTGAAGCAACCTCAGGGCGGATCCTGAAGTGACCTGTTCCTAGTTGTCACAGAGCATGTGAAATAGCCTGAATTAGAAGCAAAAGCAGCAGCAGCATGATTTTGTATGATTGGTCCCAGAACGAGCTCGTTTTACAGGAGGGTAATTTATTAGATTAAGAAAGAGCAGGCTGTACTCAAGATGCACATTAGTATGGAGTCAGCTGAGCCATGGAGTGTGGCTTGCTTCCCAGATTAGTTAGGTTTTGAATCCCGACCATAGTCATCTGCAGTGAGTTTACTGATGGAGATAAAAAGCTGTTACTTGAACGGCTACTCTTTGGCTCTCTCAGTTTGTCAAACCAGATGGCACAATGATTGCTCTTGGCAGGAGCCTTGTAGTAGTAACACCAACTGCAATGGCACTTTTTCCCTGCAAGTATTTATTTTCGGGGATGCGATTCTGAAATGGATTAATTTATTTTTGCAAATAAAATTGTTCCAGAAATCTAATGGCAGGCCTTCTATGAGAATGGTTACGTACTTAGAAACGTTGTTTCATAGTGTTGCGTTCAATGTCTTGATGCTCGTAGGTTTCCAAGTCAAAGTACTCATCTGCTTTAATATCTCAAATTCTTCATGAAAGAATACAGATTTTGTTTGTGGAGATGAGTTTTTTAAATCTACCTATCATACACAAAGTTTTAATACAGATGAGATTCCAAGGTATCTATATAATCATGCTTCTTTGTTCCCCTTCTTTAATTTTTCTGGTAATCTGTGATATTCTTCTCTCTTATTCCCCATAGCTAGTTATATGGAAAACAAAATCTGTTATATCTTAACAATATTGTGGCTGTAAGTAACCAAAAGAAAAGGAGGGCGTTTTTTTTTTTTACTTTTTTGTTTTGTTTTGTTATTTGGGTAGCATTTTAATCTAAGTAGTTCAAGGTGACAGGTGCAATTACTCCCTTCGCTAGAATCTTACATCCTTTTGTCAAAGAATTTTCAGGAAAGGGATTGTTCAGTTGAGTACTCCTACCCTCCTTTCCCACACATTATGAAGAGTATAAATACAAATCGCTACTTCTTACGTTTTAATGCCTAGCTGGCAAAATGAGTCATTCCAGCTGATGATGTTAACGCAGGCCAGGGTTCATTCTAAACAGGTTCATCCTTTTCCGAGTGTCACTTTTGGCGGTTTTATTTTTTCAAGAATCTGTGACCTGTCCGTACCCAACAAATAATGTTGAAAACAGTACTTAAGTTAACACCAAAGATCTTCATGTTCCCAGAGGGTTTAACAGTTAACTCACTGACCAGGGGTCCCCCTCGATAGGAAACAGAACCCTACTTTTAGTGAAGTTTACTTTTAGTGAAACCACAACCCAAAGAATTTCAGGTAGAACTTGCCATATTTAGACTCTGAAACGAAGTAACTGCATCTGTTGCAGAGTTAATAATGCCCTAGAAGCCTAAACGACATAAAGTCAGCATACCTGACGGGTCCCTGCTGTCCTCTTCCCTCAGCACCATTGATGCTCGCAGAGGGCAAAGTAATTATCCAAGTTGTATAACTGTTTCTGGGCAAATTTTGTAATACCCAGCCTATCTAAAAGCAGTCATAATCTGAGAGTCTCATGATTTGCCGTTTAATCGTTGGTAGTTGCTAATGCTACTTCTTGTTAAAATGGATTCTACTGGAAAATGTGTATCATTTGGCTGAAATATATTTGTACCATGGAAGTGCTAGAACGTAAATCCCACTGCTTCTGTATGAAACCTGTTGAAACAGCTTTTGTACAGTAGTTGTGTTCTCACCCAGCTTCCACTTGACTGACTTTGCCAGACAAAACGGTGCTCTGCTCCCCCCCCACCCGCCCCACCCGCCCCAGGGAAATGTACTTTTGCCCGCCATGCATTGACTGCTGTTGGCTAGCCGCTCTCCCTTGGTCTTCCCGTGGCTGTGTGCTTTCCACAGCAGTCGTGAATGTTCCTAAATCAGAAATACCAGTCAAATTTATATGTAATTACCTAATTATATTAATTATTACATAATCATGACAAAATTTAAGTGTGGCAAAGTTCTGTGATACAAATTGATACAAGCAAATCTCTCTCTTAGTTGCTCTGCTAAATTGATGTGGGTGAGTCAGTTGAAAAATAATAGTAAGATTCTAGAAAGCTGCTATACTCAGATTTTTCCAAAAGTGTCTTTATAGCTGCTTCATTTTAACAAAACTTGAATTAAAATCCTCCTACCATTAACTGCTTTTTAGAAAATGAACTGATCCATTGCCAACCATTCCGATTGCATTAAATGTGAGGGCTTCTCCTACGGTTTTGAAAACTGTCATTGGCTCTGTGGGGTTCCTTGATTCAGAAGCTGTAGTGAATCCTTCAGCAGCTTTCACCCTAGGTGTCTTCCATGGGCCCTTCTTTAGTTGCCGAAACCATCTACTGTCTTTTAGCTTCTCTAAGTTCCGTAGTCTACAGATACGTGTTCGCCCCTTAACCATGTGGGGATGGAATGGAATAAGAGTCTATTTAAAAATAACATAATTCTTTCTTCTTAAACTGAAATGCTTATTTTTCCACATTTTACAGTCACCTTAACCAGAAAACCCAGTTTGAAAATCCAGTGGAGGAAGCCAAACGGAAAAAGCAGTTAGGACAGGCTGATACCGGGCCTTCAAAACCAGGTAGAACTTTTTCCTCAATCCTTTCTCCCAAGAATACCTTGTGAAATTTATTTATTGACTTAATGAAAGCGAGCTTGAACTTTTTATTGTCGGGGCTTTGAAGTTCAACAGAGAATGTCTCCTTGTTATCACTGTAAACATAGGAATCATCTTAATAAAACGTCTCAACATTTTGAGAGTCCTGCTACTTCTATGCTGCTTATATGGAAAGTGTGAAATTGTTGGTGGAAGATGTTGCATGGCTTTGTTACGGGTTTGAGGTTGCTGTGTGAAGATTGCATTGTTTCCCAGGGTTTCAGGCCAGGACAGTGTGAGATCTCTAATTCATGGTGAGCTTCTCCCAAGTTAACACTTAGGTCTGAGGTCTGTAACCATCCGGGATTCTTGGTGAACTGATATGAATAAATCCACCATATTATTTGCCTGTATCATTGATTTTCAGGTGGAATGGTAAGATATTAGTAATTCAAAATCATTTGGCGAACATTTAAAAAAAAAACTTTTTTAACGTTCATTTTTGAAAGAGAAAGAAAGACAGAATGCAAGTGGGGGATGGGCAGAGGGAGAGGGAGACCCAGAATCCGAAGCAGGCTCCAGGCTCAGAGCTGTCAGCACAGAGCGCAATGAGGGACTTGAACCCGCGAACTGCGAGATCATGACCTGAGCCAAAGTCAGACGCTTAACTGTCTGAGCCCCTGGGGGACATTTTTAAAATGCACAGAACCTGATATTTTGATGAGCCTAGCCATGTGTATTTTGAAAAACCTGCCCAGGAATTTCTTACATTCTACTCGTCCCTCCCCATCCCTTCCCCCTGCTCCATCTGTAGTTAATAAGCAGGGTTCTGTCTACACAGTCATATTATAATAATCAAGTAGACTCCCCACTTCTGTTGCCAATGAGAGAAGCACTTTCTTTTTTGTTTTTTAAGTTTATTTATTTATTTTCAGAGAGAGAGAGAGTGTGTGCACAAACAGTGGAGGGCAGAGAGAAAGGGAGAGAGAGAATCCCAAGCCGACTCCCTGCTGTCAGTGCAGAGCCTGATGCAGGGCTGGAACTCAAGAACGGAGAGATCATGACCCGAGCCAAAACCGAGAGCTGGCTGTTTAACTGACAGAGCCACCCAGGCGCCCCAAGAAGCACTTGTTTCTTACAGCTACTCTTCAAAAACATAGTCTCGTCCCTTAAGTTTTCCATTTGATTTAGTAAGCGTTTTCAGTTTAACAAATATTTTTGAGCACCTGCTGTATGCCCAGTGCTTTGCCAGTCACATGTTACTCAAAAATGATTAGGTCTTGGGGCGCCTGGGTGGCGCAGTCGGTTAAGCGTCCGACTTCAGCCAGGTCACGATCTCGCGGTCCGTGAGTTCGAGCCCCGCGTCAGGCTCTGGGCTGATGGCTCGGAGCCTGGAGCCTGTTTCCGATTCTGTGTCTCCCTCTCTCTCTGCCCCTCCCCCGTTCATGCTCTGTCTCTCTCTGTCCCAAAAATAAATAAAAAACGTTGAAAAAAAAATTTAAAAAAAAAAAAAAAAATGATTAGGTCTTGACCTCAAGAATTCACATTCTGGGGATACCTGGGTGGCTCAGTCAGTTGAGCGAGCGTCAGATTTCGGCTCAGGTTATGATCTCACAGTTGGTGAGTTCAAGCCCTACGTCGGGCTCACTGTCAGCACAGAGCCTGCTTCAGATCCTCTGTCCCCCTTTCTCTCTGTCCCTCCATCGCTCATGCTGTCTCTCTCTCTCCCTCAAAAATGAATAAACATTACAAAAAAAGTTCACATTCTAATATAGGAAATTAATGGTTGCCATATATGGTGTTAGGTGCCATTCTCAGATAGCAGCTAAATGTGCAGACGACGGATCAGGTATGAATCCCAGCTGTGTAACCTTGGATAAGTTCCCTAAACATTTTGTGCCCCTGTGTCTTTATCCATAAAATAGAAATAAGAATAACACTTACCTCTGAAGGTGTTTCTAAGCGTGCAAATTAGTATGTATAAAGTGCTTACAATGGTATCCGGCAAATGGTGGCCAATACTTTCCTTGTTATTAATAGAGATATACATGTTGTATTAATAGAGATGTATTAATAGGCATAAAGGAGGGAGTGCTCACCTCTCCTTTGGTGGAGCAGGTCAAGGACACAGAGGAGCTTTCAAAACAGAGGACACTTTAGAAGTGGGTCTTAAAGTGTCAGGAAGAGTTAAAAGGAACGGAATGTATAAAACTATAGGTGCATGAAATGGTGGTCTAGGGGCCAAAGAACAGATAGGAATGGCTAGCACATGGGAGATTTGTGGGGTAGTAACGAGAGATGCGGCCATAGGTGGAGGCAGCCAGGAGAAGAAATGAGTTTCCAAAAGAAGTTGAGTGTGTCCCATGTTGCTGAAAAGTCAAGAAAGGTGGAAATTGAAAAGTGTATGCTGAGGTTGACGATATGGAGGTCATCTGTCACTCTAGCAAGAGCAAGTGGAAAAGAAGTAAAAATGCAGCAGAAGGAAGAGGGAATGGTGGGTGATGAAGCAGAGACGATGGGTATAGTCCACTGTTTTTATAGCTTTGACTGAAAGAGGGTAAACAGAGGATACTAACTGGAGGGAAACATGAATCCCCATTGCACAGGAGAGACATTAGTAGAGATAAGCCTTTTGCTTAGAAGCACAGTGAGTGTCAAGCCCGAATTTGCACCTAGTTTTACGGAGTTTAAATTCAGAGTTCTTTGTATTATAATATACGGTTTGTGAGTGCCCATGTGTTCATAGCACATGTCAAGGGAGATTTTTTTCTCCCTCATTAAACTCTAAGCTCCTTGAGGGCAGGGACCATGCGCATGCTATTAATTTAGATAACCAGGCTCTCTCCTATGAGCTGGGCATTAAAAGAAGAAGAATGACTCAGCCTTTGTCTTTCAGGAGTTCACAGTTTAGGCAGGGAACTAGACACCTAATTTTAGTACAGTATGATAACAGACATAAACAAAGGAGAGAGTTGGAACGAAGGAGAGAAAAATTAAATCTGACTATGAGAAGGGCAAGAAAAGCTTCCTAGAAGCGATAGAAGTTCTGGAAGAATGATGGCTACCGTTCATTGGAGGTACTGGGTCAGGTACTCGATTGGATGCTTTGTGTACATCTTCTCATCTAAGACTCAATATCTCTGCAAGGTTATTAATATTACAGTCCCTCTTCAGATGCCTTGATAGCATCTTGCAGTTGTTTGATGCATCCATTCCAACGATATGCTTGCCACATGGAGAAGTATTCACGTTTGTAAGCCAGGAACCTCCTTCTTTAGACAGCATGTATGTGTTTGTGGTCATCTGCATTTATTGAGCGCTTACTGTTTGTCAGGCCTTGTTGCCCGTGCTTTTGATGCTTTACCTAGTTCAATCCCTATAACAATCCCATGAATTAGTTACCTCCCCCCTCCCCTCCCCTCCCCTCCCTTCCCCTTCCCCTTTCCCTCCCCCTTCCCCCTTCCCCTCCCCTTCCCCCCTTCCTCTTCCCCTCCCCTTCCCCTTTTCTTTCTTTCTTTCTTTCTTTCTTTCTCTTTCTCTTTCTCTTTTCCTTTTCCCTTTCCTTTCCTTCTTTCATGTCAAGTGCTTTCACTTGTAAGAGATCAGTAAGAGATCTTCAGTAGGAAGAACATGTCAAATAAAGTAGACCTACTCCCACCCCAAGCCTGCCTTTGTCAGTATTTTCAGGGCAGCCCTGTCTCTTGAGGGAGCTGGTTGCACACTGCACAGTCTGTGCTACCCTATGGGGCAGCCACAAAGATTACTCTTTTGTAACTGACAACGAGCTTTAACGCATGTCTCTTCGAAGCCTTTTTAAGAGGGGCCGCAGCAGCCACTTACAAATGGGTCTGGGCTGGACGCTAGTGCTGAGGGCGAGCCGTGTATGAAGCTAGTCACCTTTGCTGATTTAAGTCACTAAGGAAATGAGCATCTACACCACGGTGAGATTCCACTCATGCCCACTGGAGTGGCTAGAATCAAAAAGCCCACAGTAACGAGTGTTAGCAACACAGCAGGGAAATTGGAGCCCTCCTGCGTGATGGTGGAAGTATAAAATGGTGCGGGATCTTTGGACAAGTTTGGCAGTTTTTCAAAATGTTAAACAAAGTTACTCTATGTTTATGGCAATGGCTGCACTTCAGTCCTAGCATATACGTAAGAGGACTGAAAATATGTACCCACACAAAACCTGGTACACGAGCGGTCATAACAACATTGTTCATAATGGCCAAAAAGGGGAAACAACCCAGATGTCCATCAACTGAAAAATGGGGAAGTAAAATATAATATATCCCTGCAATGGACCGTCATTTGGCAATAAAAAGGGAATAAAGTACTAGCACATGCTAAAACTTACCGATGAACCTCAAAAACATTATGCCCAGTGAAAGAAATCATTCAAAAGACCACATATTATATGAGTCCACTTATATGAAACGTCCAGTTTGGGTAAAGCTGTAGACAGAAAGTAGATTAGTGATTGCCAAACACTAGGGTGTGAGCACAGGTTAGGGAGAAATGGGGAGTGGCCGCAACAGGCATGGGGTTTTCTTTGGGTGGGGGGATTTCCTAAAATCGGGTGGTGGTGACGGGGGTACAGCATTGACTTGTACACTTTAAATGGCCGAGTTCTACCATATGTGATTTTATCTCAATAAACTATTACATATTTGACAGAAAATGTTAGACTATCATTTCAAAAGTTCATTTAAACAACACTTCGTAAGCTCTTACTCTGCACCATTTGACCCTTTCACGGTTCTCAAAGTGCCCTAATGACAGCCGTGGTCAAGGAGAGGAGGGGAGAGAGAAGGGTGGTGCTATTTGCAAATATGGATCACTTCTAGTTTTAGGATCATCTGAGGAAACCTCTAAAAATAGGCTTTTTAATGGAGCTATGTTTGTTTTCTTCCTAAAGTATTTACTAAACATGAATAAAAGGGAAAGAAATGTGAAGCTACTTACTGGGAGGTCAGGGATTCATGCCTTCACATCAGATACGAATTGAAGGCTACAGAAAGCCTGAGTTGTGAATTATAAAAAGTTCCCAATATATTCTTTTTCATAAGTTTGTGACAGTTGCCTTCATCTTCCTAGAACAGTGTTTTCTCAGTAGAGCTCAGTAGATGCTTTTTTAAATGAAATGTATGGCTGAATGATGTCCAAGACTTTAAGGAATTTAATAATAAAGGTGGTCCCTCAGGTGTCTCATTTGGACTTCATATGAAGGACTCTTTGGGATGAGAAAAAGGACAAACAAATTGGGCAATGAGGGGGTGATAAAGTAGGTGTTTTTACCTTTCATATAACGTAGAAGAGTCCTATAAAAGAGAAATGAAATTGGCTAAGGTTTTTTTTTTCAAGTGATTTATAGTTTACTAATTTAAATTCTGCTTCATAGTATTAGATTCTCTCTAATGTGCTTTCTTTCATGATTTCTTCTACTTATATAGACTGTCTTGAAAGTTTGACTTTGAGGGCCATCTTCATTGTAAGTATTTTCACTCTCAAACCCATTTCTCATTTTGGTACAGATATGGAAAAATCCCACTTTACTCGAGATCCATCACAGCTGAAAGGCATCCTTATTCGAGCATCATTGAAGAAAAGCACAATGGGATTTGGTTTTACCATTATTGGTGGAGATAGGCCTGATGAGTTCCTACAAGTGAAAAATGTGCTGAAAGATGGTCCTGCAGCTCAGGATGGGAAAATTGCACCAGGTAGCAAATTTTTCAGAATTATTTGAAGAGTAATGATACTGTCAACAAAAACTGTAGTGAAAAGGTTTTGTTTATACATACATTTATAAAACTTACATATAATAAATATATTTTGCATATGTTCTAACTACATGTGTATACTACATATATATAGTTGAGAGAGAGAGAAAACTAAATTATACAACAGGGTAGGAAGATTCCTGTATGAAAATAGTTTATCCTTTAAGTGCGTAGTAATTTTGAGAGAGGGCCATTTTTTACAAGTAAGTGCAAACTTGGAAAAAACATATGAAATGTATTAATTTTTTGGAGTAATTTGTATCACCTTGAGACAGCTCTTTGTGCTAAGATAAAGATTTGTTAATCATCTCAGAAAACTGGTTGTTTTTCTTTGATGATGTAGGGTACTTTTGGAACTATTTAATATTTACCTGTAATCTTTGGGGAAAATGATCCATTGTGATGTTTATAGTGATTATCAAACAAATGATGTCCCACAAATTTTCCCAAGTTTTGTTTTGTTTTGTTTTGTTTTTGCTTCCTCAGTCTTATTGGTTGTTAGTAAAATTAAACTCCCATGTTAAGAATTACGGACATGAAATTACCGTTTTTACAGGGCTGTGTAAATTTGTCTTTTGTATAGTTTTCCCCAAGTCTTTACTTGGTAATTGTCAGATATTTTTATATGCCTGGCAGTTTTTATGGCTGAGGGGGTTAGAGGAAGTTCAAGACCAGTTACAATTGTGGGGGAGGTGTAAGCACCTTTTTCCAGAAAGATTTTACTGTGTCACTGAGGTTGTTTCTTGTGCCGTTTTGCTGGACTTTTCTGATATTTCATATACCATGCAAGTGAGTCCCCTGTTTGGACAGTTCAGTTGTCATAGGACTTTTGATGGCATATATCAACTTATTTTCAATTAGGATATGACATCTCTCATATTCTGCTTTCCCATTTAAGTGACAGAGACTTAAAACAAGAAAACTTAAAATAATCAAAAGTTATATTTATAAGGAAAATTATTTTCGCTCTTGATTTATGAGAGTAACAAACTCTAGAGATTAAAGTTAACAGTAAAAATTTTCAAGCTTTCAGTCTTGACTTCTGTAATATTTTGTCCACAAAACATTTTGTAGCTCTTGTGTATGCTGTTTCATAATATAGATGCAGATATGTCTAAAACTGATGTCTAATTTGCATAGCAATACAATACTTCCTGTGAACATTCTGGAAACTTTTACCAGGGGAGGAACGTCAGAACTTTGTTTCTTATTAGTCTAATTATTTCTGTGTCTTCATAGATTATGAAACAAGTTTCTGCACACTCACATTTGTTTTTAAATACCATTCGTGTTGATGTTTCAAAGCCTACGTGCAATCAGGACAAATTAAAGCATCTTTACTTGGCAAATAACCTTTTAAATCATCACATTCAAATAAAAACAGCAAATGGATGAGACATTAGAGGACAGATTTTAAAAGTTAAGGCTACATTAAAAAAAACCTCCCTGCTGATGAATGTCAAGTAGCAATGATTCTGGAACAAAGTGGTCGGAGTAATGTATATCAGGAAAGCAAAACTGAATTTTACAAGAATTAGTTTAGCTGACTTTTCGGTGTCTTAAATAATACGTTCTTCACTTGTGTTGAGTTTTCTTGTCGCATGTTTCTCCTTTTGAAGTCTGAGTACAATAAATTGAAAATCTCTATGAAAAGAAGGGATGCTAAAGGCAAAGTGATTCATAACTTTACATTATTCTCCTCTTCAGGCCTACATTATTCAAACTAGGAAGAATTTGTAAGCACCTTGTAATTAATGGCCTCTTAAAATGAAGAAATAAGGTGGTATTTAAAGATCGCCTGTTTGTACGAGTAGCTGTTGGAATTATTTCCTCCTCTTCCACGTGCTGAATATCTACTCCATGCCTAGCTTTGTGTGACTGCTTAGGTATGACTCAGAGGATATACTAACAGTGACAGTGTGAATCTACAGTTATTTTCCAAATGATTCCCTTGAGCTTGAGGTCATAACTCTGCTGCAGAGATAATTAAGGTTTTATACATTTGTATTCTTTTTAGAGAAGAACCACAGAAGGGAGAATGACGTACGTGTCTGTGTTCAAAATCTGTCTTTTCAGCAGTTAATGAATAGCAAGAGGGTTCCAGAATTCAGATTTAGATGATAAATTGATTATTGTTCCTCCTCCAACAGAAAATTAACTTACTTTGGTGGCTTTAATGTTTTGAACACGATTGTGTCTTCGCAGGTGATGTTATTGTAGACATCAATGGCAACTGTGTCCTTGGTCACACCCATGCAGATGTTGTCCAGATGTTTCAATTGGTACCTGTCAATCAGTATGTAAACCTCACTTTATGTCGTGGGTATCCACTCCCTGACGACAATGAAGATCCTGTTGTGGACATTGTTGCTGCTACGCCTGTCATCAACGGACAGTCATTAACCAAGGGAGAGACTTGTGTGAATACTCAGGATTTTAAGTCAGGAGCAGTGGTTCTGGACCAGAATGGAAAACCGGGACACGCCTTGATCAGTGACCGTCTCAATGGACCATCAGACCCGAGCGAGCAGAGAGCATCGATGGCATCATCAGGCAGCTCCCAGCCTGAACTAGTGACTATCCCTCTGATTAAGGGCCCTAAAGGCTTTGGGTTTGCAATTGCTGACAGCCCAACAGGACAGAAGGTCAAAATGATATTGGATAGTCAGTGGTGTCAAGGCCTACAGAAGGGGGATATAATTAAGGAAATTTACCATCAAAATGTGCAGAATTTAACACATCTCCAAGTGGTAGAGGTGCTAAAGCAGTTTCCAGTAGGTGCAGATGTACCATTGCTTATCTTGAGAGGAGGTGAGTAAAAGCACAAGGAAAATGCTTCATTGTTCATGCATTTATATCTGTTAATCGTCCTTCCTTCCAGGGCAGAATCCCTCTTTTCCCAGCCGACTTAACTGGTAATTAGTGTGCATTTTCCTTAAGGTTCCGTCTGCCTGCTTCCGTAAGCAGTATCTTCAGCAGTTTTTCCAGTTATTAGTGGTTTCATTTGTGTCCGTGATGGATTTTCTTCCCTCCGTATTCTCTTTAAAATCTGATTTACGGCTTTCGTGATGAGAGAGAGTCGCAGCATTATGCTGCTTCAAATGAAACGTGTCCTCTTCATTGCATCTTCTCTGTTGATGACAGTAATAGAAATAGACGCTTTCAACCAGTGGTACTTCATCTGGACCTCTGTAATGTACCGAAGATGTTTTCAAAGAGCTAGCGTCTCTGTGAATACGCAAAATGTTGGATGGTGTATTAATCTGTTCTGTAAAAGCAATCATGATAGCTGGTGCTCATAAGGCTTTTATCTTAAGCTTTAGTATCTGTCCGTAAATGTTAATTAAATCCCACAGTACTCATGTGAGAGAAATATAATTTTTATTTTCCAAGGTCATCAGCTGACTTGAACTGCTCGCAGACATAAATCCAGTTCCGAGGACTAATCATAAAGTTGGATTTTGATGGGCTTTCGTAAATCCATACCTATGAACGACTAGTATTTGAAAGAATAAAATTTAGCCCTTCGCACTTCTCTCTCTGGCTTTTAGTTTTCATTTTTGAGGCAAATGAGCAGTTGAACTTCATTGGGATGTTTTTCACTGTTCTCATTTCTTTGAACTATTTTTGTTTCTTCTCTGGGTGATACTGTAGAATGTGCTCAGAGCTGGGGGAAGATTCCCCCTGTGAGTGCTGGAGAGTTATCCAGGGTTCCAACAAATACAACAAAGAGACCAGGGTTTGGTGTCAGATAGGACTGATGTCAATTTCCTCCCTTGCTACGTGTTGGTTCTGTGCTATAAGGAAGTAATATAATTTATTTGAGTCTTTGTTTACCTGATCTATAGTAACATTTATGCCTAGGATTGTCAGAAAAATGAAATGAGATAATATATGTACAATGCCTGGCACATAGAGGGCGTTGGCCATAGAATTTACTAGCCCACTAAAAGTTGAAGCTAGTTTTATCATAGACATGAGCAGTACTTGTGATCTGGGAATGCTTCTTCTGTTTTTAAAATTTGGCTCATTTTTTTTAAGGTCCTCCTTCACCAACTAAAACTGCCAAGATGGTGAGTATACAGTGGTCCTCAAATCCTTCTTCCCAACACAGCAAAAGAGATGCCACGTTCCCCTCCGTTAAGAGCAGCCTCCGTGGTGGTGATTATCGACTGGGAGAAGTGAGGAGGCATTCTGCCCTGGGCTTGTATCAGAAGCTCTGGGGAAGCGTGTGAGTTAGAGAGGAGGTGTGCTTTCCCGGGGAAGTATTTCTATTGAAGGAAAACTCGAGGCCCACACTCCCAACAGCCCTGTCCTCTAAATGGTGAAACGTGAACACAATGAAGTGCCTACTTAGGGGTCCTTCTGTTCTCTTTGCGTCTCAGAGGAGCAAGGGTAAGGAGGGGCTGAATGTTAGGGCAGAGAATAAAAACTGTTGCTTCTTCCCTGATGCCCAAAGAGAAGTGGGAGGTTCATGTCATTTCACGGGGACCATAAATACCCACGTTGAGAGAACCTTCTTACAATGGACTAAACAAGACTTTCTAGAGTAATTGGGGCCTCGGTGCCCAATCTGCCTGTTATCAAAGTGAAAGGCTGTCAGACTTGAAACAGCATTTTCTTTGGCGTTCTTCTGAATAACTGAGTAGCCTGTTTAAGGACCTGTATCGCAAATAAGACCTAAAAAAGGGCACGGCAAACAGTGCCAGGAAAGAAAATGTGCTAGGTGCAGACATGTAGCTGCCAGAATACGCACAATTATATGGGTGTGGATATAAAGACAATTACGTATTAAAACCTAATTTAGTTCTGGTTTGCTTGATTGGGAGCCTGTCATCTCCTAATGAAAGATGGTGTTCCATAACCAGAAAGCACAGGCTTAAAGGAAGGACCATCAGATAGAAAATGCATTAATGCTAGTCCACCGGATAGGACCCTCTACAAATTTGCTGTTTCATGGATCAAAAGGACAGAAACATTCTGCATTTTTATAGACTGTACCACTTAACAGCCAGTGTGAACAGAAATGCTTTCTGCCTATTTAGTTAAAATTGCACTGTGTTCTCCTAGGTTTCTCTGGTTCCCCTAGTCATTGTTTTTAACTTCTGTGCTGCCAGTCTGTTTCATAATAGACGCCAAGAGCAGCCAGGGTGACCCCAAAGCTTTCTAACTGATGACCTTGTGCCTGCTCTGACAGAATCCTGGGACGTGTGGGGGAGGGGGGAGGAGGCCGCCCTCCTCTTCTTGCCGTCCGACCGGGTCTGGATCAGTGAAGGGTGCCCCCGGGAACAACACTTGTAGCGAATGTCCTCATACCACTCCCTCATAAGCTGCCCCCAGTGCTCCATCCTCCTCAGCATTATTTTTTCGCAAACATCTATAATCTCCCCCCTGCCCCTCTCTCCCCCCCGCCCCCCGCAAGCGATAATTCAGAATAACCAGCTGTTCTCAAACCCATATTTATTTTCTTCGGCTGTGTATTGGATCTCATCTTTAAAATTTTATTGAATCATTTTGCCTGGCTGTTATTCTGGGAAAGTTTTGTCAGATTGGAAAAAACAGGAAAACATGCTCCCGTTTTCCCTTGCTGGATTGCCCGGCGTGGTGCGTTTCTCCTTCACGTATTTGAATCGGCCACGCAGGGGATTCGTAGTGTCCTCTTTGTAACCCGAGTTAGAGTTAACACTTCCTATTCCATTTTCTCAGAAAGCATGGTATCTCAGACATCTTCACGGGGAATTAAATGGAGGGAGTGGGGGCGGTGGGGCCGATCCAGACCTTCACGAAGGTCCTCCCTCCCGCCCAGCAGTGTTGCGTTGTGTCCCTGTGTTCATCTTCTCAAAGTCAGCTTGTGTCTTGGTGGTGGAGAAAAGGGCAAGGTCATGTAAACGTAGGACTAATGCAGGCCCTTCCGTTGACATCATTATAAACTTTTTCTAAGTTAAGTAAAATACGTTTTAACCAAGCACACACGGCTATGCAGGTGAATTCTGACAAGACTGCAAATATGCTGTGGCTTTGACCCTGCCACCTGCTCACCTATAATCAGTTGACATACCCGGGTCACACAATAGTTTGATGAACTAATCAACCATCTGGTTTTAAACACATACTAAGTAAGGCCCTTTTCCATTTCAGAAAACAGATAAAAAGGAAAATTCAGGAAGTTTGGAGGCCATAAATGAGCCCATTCCCCAGCCTATGCCTTTTCCACCCAGCATTATCAGGTCAGGATCCCCGAAATTGGATCCTTCTGAGGTCTACCTGAAATCTAAGACTTTATATGAAGATAAACGTAAGTAGTTGTGGAATATTTCAGGAGAGCATGCGACAAAATAAATTTGAATTTTCTAAAAAACTGGGACCTTCCCAAACCATATTGAAAAGTTATTCCTTCATCCCCATGTTCATATGACTCTGGGTTTCTTCCATTTGTATTCAACACTCATTCACTCACTTTTTTCCAAAACCAGGGACTAAGTGCCTACGATCTACCTAACACACAGTAGGTGATGGGAATACAGAGATAAACAGGGTCCATAGGCTGTGCAACCAAAAATGATAATTAAACCTACATGGAAAATAAATAAGTACAAACCAGCCTCACATGGATCTGAAGAAGGAAACAATCAATTTTACCACTGTGGGTAGTAGGAAGTGTCAGATACTGCTTCAGATAGGAGGTTAAGCCTGAAACAAGTCTTCAAAGACAGAGAGGTGTTCATGAGGCAGATGAAAAGGGAAAGGAAGCAGGAGCAACCTTTGCACATTGACCTTGCATGGCCTGCGTCCTGCCAGTGGCCCGGTTTGGCTGGGTGCAGCTGGCACGGGAGAGCAGAGGGGAGCAGGAACAGGTTGGGGAGGACGGAGTCGACCATTCCAAGGGAGCTGGAGTCCATCACAGAAACGATAGAGAGCCACGGAATAGTTTCACTGCCGGGATGATCATCGTGGACTTGTGTTTCAAAGAGATGTTCCTGGCAGGAGTATGAGGGGTGGTGAATCAGAGCGTGTGCAGCCTATGGAGGAAACCAGGGTAGACGAGGTCAGAGGAATCCAGCTGAGAGGGGTGCGCAGAGAGAGTGCATAAGGCAGAAGTTCATTTTTGTGCTGATTTACTTAAAATGATAAATCGTTTCCAAAGTAAAATTGCAGATTAACTAGGTTTAATTTTTTTAATTTGTTTTTAAGAAGCAGATCTAAATCTACCTTAGAAATGATGTACACAGGTGGAAATATCGTATATAATTGACTTCATAATAATTTAACCAACTGTAAGTCTTTATCCTGAATAGGCCCAGGCCGTATTTAGAAAGATGAAAACCAGATGTAAGCACAGCACAGCAAAGCAATAATTTAAATTAGTATAACTATGGAGAATCCTTTTCTTCTGACTTCCCATTCATAGCCTTATACATTCTTAGTATTAATATGAACTCCTCAGTCCCTTTGGGCCTTCCATATAAAGTAACTGAGTTGGGCTCAAGAGTTTTATCTCTAAAGTTCTGTAATTCTGATAGAAATTATTTCTCAAAAGAGACTGCTTCTAAGGAACATTATCAAGATTTACCCCATGCAGTATCTCTGTTTTTATATAGTTCCCCGACATATTTCTAGAAAACACTTCTTACTTTGTGAATAACACGAATATTTTCTTGACAATCAAATTATTTTAGTCATGAAGTAGATTTCCCTGACTTAATATTCTGGTGAATGGGACCTACCCTTTGGGGCAGAATAGCGTGAGTTAAGAGCCTGGACCCTAGAAATCAAGCTAAGTCGAGATCTCAGCTGTGCCATTTATTTGCTGACACTAGGCCACGTACCTAGGCCTCAGTTTTCCCAGCCAGAAAATGGGGCTGATAATAGGTATTAGCAGTCATTTTCTTTTAAAATAATATCATTTTGCACCATTAGGCTAAGTGAATATGGGATGCTTTTCTGAAACAACGGTATTAGTTCAGGAGTAGAATTAAGGCATTTTATGGGCTCTCTTTTCCTAGGATTTGCCCAGATGTTAATGTACATAATTTGCACCTCTCAAACATCAAACTTAAATTGGATGATGCTGAATTTAATATCATAACATTGATTTGGAAGGCATTAGGGCTTAATGGCAGAGTAAAGCTGAGTACATGGAAGGTAGGGGTAAATGTTCCCGAGCTATCTCGATGCACAGTTTTCTTTAGAGCTGGAAAAAAATACTTACGATTGATTTTTTTTTGTTTGTTTTTTGCAATAGTGGTATGCTCTTGTGTAAGTTTTCACATACCAGAAAGTTCTGAGGTTACAGTTTATTGAACTTTATCATAGTATCCTACTACATAAGTGCATTGTTTTATTTTAACCTTTTTAAAATAAATGCAAGTATTTTATTTTCTTTATTTTTATATTTTCTGGTTTTCCTTAGCACCAAACACCAAAGACTTGGATGTTTTTCTTCGGAAGCAGGAGTCGGGGTTTGGCTTCCGGGTACTGGGAGGCGAGGGGCCGGACCAGTCTGTAAGTTCAGATATTTTGGAATTTGGCCGTTCCTATGAATCTTTAAGTAGCTGTTTGGAAGAGTATAGTGTTTGCTTTATTTGACTTTTTTAGATAAGATTTTGGTTTTCTCTACCCGTGTCATTAACGTGAGGAGGAACTGCATTTTTCTTAGTGTCATGGTTTCTCAGGGACCTTGGTGTGGCTGAGGCAAGAACTGAATATGTCAGCTGGAAATTGGGCAGTAATTAATTTCTGTATTCCACTATGTGCTGCAGTTCATTATTTTCAATTTTTATTTCCCCCTGCCTCTGTTAAACAAAATTTAAGACCTTTGCCTTCTCTCAGAAACCTATAATCTAGCATCCTGTTTGCCACAATCAGTCTGTCCTTTGAATGAATGCTCTGTAAACAGTTGGCCTGAGGCTGCGTACATCATATCACCTGCCCTCATTAGTGGGTTGACATTTTCAAGCTCAGTACCTTGCATACCATTCCATCCGCTCTACGTATAAAACTAGGGAAAAATAAAATAAGTCGTGTTTCTGTCCAGAAAGCAGAAGGGTTATGTTTATAAAGCCTTTAAAACCTAGAACTTTATTTTTTTTTATTTATTTATTTTTTAACGTTTATTTATTTTTGAGACAGAGAGAGAGCGTGAATGGGGGAGGGTCAGAGAGAGGGAGACACAGAATCTGAAACAGGCTCCGGGCTCTGAGCTGTCAGCACAGGGGCCCGATGCGGGGCTCGAACTCACGGACCGCGAGATCATGACCTGAGCCGAAGTCGGCGCTCAACCGACTGAGCCACCCAGGCGCCCCAAAACCTAGAACTTTAGACACGATTCTCACCTAAAGTTTAGAGAACAAATGTAATGGGTTCTGTTTTTTTAAGTTTGGCCCTTAGTTTGAATGACAAAGAAGTAATGTGCTTTGTGGAGTTTGAGAACAGATTTATGTTTTTTCTGTATAATGTAAGAAAGACATTCTTACTGTGCTTGGAAGTTAGGTGAGGAACAATAATCTTTTAAAATGACATGCTTCTTTCCATTTCTGGATAGAACATTTGATTTATATATTATAAATGTGTCCTAATTAGTCATATTGGTTATAGTTAATCACCAGAGACAAAGCTTAAGGCAGGTCAACCTATACAGGGCAGATATACCTTGATTGTTCTTGGTGGAAGATGTGATTTGATTTTAATGGTTCCTATTTTGTTAATACCCATAGAGTTGATTAAGATATTTTAAGAATTTGTCTCAAACAACTTGGGACAAATCTTTTTCTTAAATGTCAGGTGTTAACAGCTCTGAAACTAGCCTAATAATTCAGGATTTTAATTGCCGGCAAGCAAAATGAGCCAAATCTGTTTACCTAGATGTAAGTAGACCTCAGACCACTCTGTTCCCTAAGATATTTACTGCTTTGAGACTTAGGAATAAGAAATGTTTCTCTGCTGTATATACTGAATTTGTATTGATCACCATATGTGTTGGGGATATCTTAAGAATGATCCCAGTTGCTGTGAACAGCGTGTAGAAAATCTTAGCTGATGGCATTCAATATCCTTTTTTTTTTCTTTTTTTTTTTTTTTTTTTTTACTTTTTAGGAGCTACTCTGCACGAGTGCATTTTCTGAGTTTAATGTATTTGTTTTGTTGTATTGATGGAACTGATAGTGGTACTTTTTAAGTTATTAAACAGCTTTGCATTTTCTATCTTGTTTTTATTCAACCCCAAAGATCGAGAAGAGATCATGTAGTGTGGTTATCTGAAGTGCCATTTTGTAGAATGGTCACTTTCTAAGATAACCCCCTTCTATAAATGTTCATAGTTGAACTGCAAAAATATGTTGGTTTGCATAGTACTGAGTCAGGAAGTCCTTAACATAGCTATTGAGGATCATAGTAGCTCTTACTTGACTGTAGAGACCAACCTACACTTTGTTATCTTATCAGATATACATTGGGGCCATCATTCCTCTGGGCGCAGCTGAGAAAGATGGCCGGCTCCGTGCAGCTGATGAACTGATGTGCATCGATGGGATTCCTGTTAAAGGGAAGTCACACAAACAAGTCTTAGACCTCATGACGACGGCTGCTCGAAATGGCCACGTGCTATTAACCGTCAGAAGAAAGATCTTCTATGGTGGTATGTGAACCTGTTCCTGCTCTGATAGGTTCAAAAAGAAACAAAGAGACTTTAGCCCATTTTCTATGTAGTTTTGCAGGTTCCTTTATTAGGTTTAATACTGTCTGAGATAATCCATTTAGTATGACCCGGGGCCTCATTGTGGAAGGCCGTGTAAGGTCAAAAGGATCCAGAAAGACTATTATCAAAAAACAAATAAATTTTGGGCCTCCGTATTGAGATTATGTTAATGTGTTGGCAGATTTTGCCAACGTGGTATTGTAGATGGGAGCACCAGGTTAAATCTGTTCTCTTAGATACAGTGTTTTAGTCATACCAAGATATCCCATTAGCTGAATGTCAAAAGATTTTGGATCCTGATGAATTCCTAAATATTCAGAGGATAGAATGCTTCTACTTGAGAAGTTATAATATAATGTAATTTAACATTAAAAAACATTTATTGAGTTGCTTACTATATCTCAGACCTATGGATTCTTTTAATTAGTCTTTATAACACTGTGATGTAAATACTGTCATTATTCAGTTTTAGAATTACCCACAGAAAGGTTGGGAGACACATAGCTGGTGAACAGTAGGGCCAGGATTAAGACAGGAGTTTAATTATAGAGCCTGGGGTCTAAACCATGATACGAGGCTCTAAGTGCATTTTTCTCATCAATAGCTTTGTGAATATCACATCGGAATTTTGAGAAGTGAATTCTTGCCACTTTTTAAAATTTTAAAAAGACTACCCGGTAGCATAAGAATGTAAGCCTCGTAGAGGTAGTGGTATTTATCCATTTAGTTAACTGCTGTATCCCCAGCACATAAAAGAGTGCCTTCCCGGCAGAGTAGACATCAGTGAATGATTGTTGACCTGATGAATATTTGCTTTACTCTTAAAAAATGAGGCACTGTGGTTTTGATTGCAACATCCAAGGTAAAGGCCTGTTTTCATAAACATCGGACATTTAGAGAGGCATACAGGTTTTCATGCAGTGTTGCAGTGATGCTGGAGTCAGAACAGAACCACATGTAGTAAAAAATGTGATGTTGTACGAGAGGTTGGCTCTGTCCTGGGAAGCCTCATGAAGACGTTTTATAGTGGTTTGATATTACTGGAGGCGTTTAGCTAATTCATTGTAACCATACATTATGCAACAAAAACAAAAACCAAAAGCCCCTTTATGTTTCATTAATGATTGGACGTTCGTGGCACTTTGCTGAAATTCTAAAACGTCATCTCTGAATCATGTAGATTTTGAGGCAGAAGAGCCCTTATAAATGGATATTCCTTAATGGCAGTGTCTCGTGGTGATGGTTAATGATGGTTTGTATCAAATTATGGCACAAAATTTGCCCTTTCTTTATTTTTATTTTTTTTAATTTTTTTTTAACGTTTATTTATTTTTGAGACAGAGAGAGACAGAGCATGAACGGGGAAGGGTCAGAGAGAGGGAGACACAGAATCCGAAACAGGCTCCAGGCTCTGAGCTGTCAGCACAGAGCCCGACGCGGGGCTCAAACTCACGGACCGTGAGATCATGACCTGAGCCGAAGTCGGCCACTTAACCGACTGAGCCACCCAGGCGCCCCTGCCCTTTTTTTAATCAGGACTAAGTTATGTCATTCTTTCTTGATTCTGATGACGTAATTGGGTAGGAGAGAAAGGTATACGTTAACTCTCCATTTGCTGGGGATTCGTATGACCTGTTCTCTGCCTAGGAGAATTGGGTGTTCATGTGGACAGCCTGTTATCTGCTGGATGGGGGAGGAGTAGGGCTGCTGATGGTTAGCGCATCTGATCTCATCCATCAGGAAACTGAAGTTGAAGACACATTGCATAAGACAAATCCTATGTTGACAGCTCACTTCTCAGCTGATAACGGGGGGCACCTCTGCCCTGATGCACTGGCCTCCCCAACATCACAAGTGGTAGTCACAGCACGAAGTCATATTTACAGTTGATTTTATTTAAAAAAAAAATTTTTTTAACGTTTATTTATTTTTGAGACACAGAATAAACGGGGGAGGGTCAGAGAGAGAGGGAGACACAGAATCTGAAACAGGCTCCAGGCTCTGAGCGGTCAGCACAGAGCCCGACACAGGGCTCGAACTCACAGACCGCGAAATCATGACCTGAGCTGAAGTCGGACACTTAACTGACTGAGCCACCCAGGCGCCCCTACAGTTGATTTTAAAAGGAAGTTTACTGTGTCAGTTTTCATTACCAACTTTTGTTAAAATTACTGGTCAAAATCTTGCTGGAATGAAAACAGTTTCAAGAAGAATTGGTTTACCAGGAACTTTGATGAAAGCTTTGAAAAGCTTCCTTTGCAATGAGAAAACATATAATTCTTCCAGGTACACACTTTAAAAGTGTTTAAGATGTCAGACAGACTCAATCTGAGTCTCATCTAAGATGGCCAGAGCTCACATGGGGAGGTTGCTTTTCTATCCTAGATGTTATTTGAAACCACATTTTCCTGTGAGAATCCTAGCACAAAAACACTTAAGTTAACAAAAATTATGATGTTCTAGAAATACTTGGTCATGTTTATTATAGAGAAACAACCTGAGGATGACAGCTCTCAAGCCTTCCTTTCGACCCAGAATGGCTCTCCCCGCCTGAACCGAGCAGAGGTCCCAGCCAGGCCTGCTCCGCAGGAGGCCTACGATGTAGTCTTGCACCGAAAAGAAAATGAAGGATTTGGCTTCGTCATCCTCACCTCCAAAAACAAACCCCCTCCAGGAGGTAAGGGCTGCTATCTCCGATTGTGCCTCCCTGCAATTGCAGTGTTCTGAGTCTCCCTGTGGGCTTTGTGAAACTAATTAGGAATCATGTATGAATTGCCTGAGAGACTTACCTTTTTAAGAATGATGAATATTTTATTTTCAACACCGGCTAGTCCGAAC
Source organism: Panthera leo (assembly GCF_018350215.1). NCBI lineage: Eukaryota > Metazoa > Chordata > Mammalia > Carnivora > Felidae > Panthera > Panthera leo. The sequence goes on from NC_056686.1 coordinate 96,529,872, forward strand.
CAAACTTCCAGGCTGCAGGTTAATCTGTCATCTCAGATTCCATAAAATAAGTCTTAGCAGCACACTTTGCGCCAAGATTATATTGTGGCGGTATATTAGGGGCGTGCCCTAGTAGATTCAGTGAAAGGACAATACTAAGTCTTTTAAAATAAGGAGGTGTAGGGTTTTTTTAAATTGGGAGAAACTGTGTTTGCAGAAGTGAATTAAATGCTAGAAGCAGTTGAGAAGAAGCAAAATAGATTAATAGAAGAATCTTGACCCAAATATGTCTTAAATGGTCCTTTTGTATTATTTAATAACAATGGCCATATTCCAACTATAAAGGAACCTTCTGGAATGACAAGAGGCATGCTTATCTTTTATATATGCTTCACTGAAAAGTAAAAATTTTGTCAGAACTTTAAAAATTAATCTAAATATCCTGAACCCAGTTTAACAGAATATTGTCATCTGGGAAGGGTGCATGTATATACTAATTCCTTTAACAAAGGAGGAATTACCTCTAATATGTTCAGGGTTGTTAAGATTCAGCATATTAAATGTTGTTTCTAAGAAATAATCATCTTTAAATACAATTAGAAGATCCAAATGAATATAAGATGAGAACCAGACACTTGAGATTTTTTTCTATCAGACTTGTCTGGGTAACTATTTTTCCAAGTCAAATGATAAAAAAATCTTTGAGCACAGGAAAATGTGCTCCTCTCTCTGCCAGTGGATTTGAGTATATCTTGAGTAGTGAGATCCTCTTAGACTAGACGGCCACTAAAATCGTTGAAAAAGAAGGAAACCCTTTCAGCAGTGTTGTGGGCCAAACCAATTTGCAAAAATCTTGCTAAAATTAATGCAAGTGTGTAAAGGAAGAAGATTCTGTGGCATGGATGAGTTATTACTATAGTATCAGGTCACTGCTCACTGATACTAGTTTCCATTTTCCAAAAGCAGTTGCCATGGTAACACTCGGAACTGTCACTGATGCTCTGAGGATGATTATGTGGCCTGTGTTAGAAAAATGAAAGAAAGCAGGTTTGGGGGGATTTTATGTTGTATCACTGGAAACCAGTATTTCCCAAACCAAATAACCGTTTCAGAGAACCATATTCTTATTCTAATGCCATACAATAATCCCACGCATTCAGATGAACAAAAATAGTGCAAGATTACTGCTCGGTGTCATAGCTGCTAACTGCTTTTTCTACCGAACATACTCCTTTTCTAGGACTGCAGAAATTAGGGGAAGGGGAGGAGGCTAGTGTGCACCATGAAACAAAGCGATACAGAAGAAATCAGTAAAATAGGTCGCATTCCTTAAATATGTTTACCATTTTTATTTAGTTTGTATTTAAAATTTATATTGCATTTTAATGTACATTAAGTAATTCTTTTTATTTGTGTGTATCTGTTTACATTTAAATTTTTCAAACATTTTTACACCTGTTCATTGTAGTTGTCTCTTACTATCTTGATGGTTTTGTGTCTCACAGAGGGAGATAGCTGTGTAAGATAGGGTCGGTAAGTGTTGGGCTCTGTAATCAGGCAAACTTGGATTCAGATTCCGCTGTGTCTTTTAATAGCTGTCTGATCTTGGGCAAATTACTTACCCTCCAAGAGCTCCAATTTCCTCTGTTACGATGAGGATGACGGTAACACTTCTCGTCTCGTGGGGGTTTGAGGATCAAAGGAGGTAATGCGTGCGAGGCCCTTAGCCCGGACCTTCAAGAAATGTTAGCTGCTGTTGCTTGTTGTAGCTTCTGCTGCTGTTGTCACTGTCGTGTTATTCATAAAGTTGTTAGTCTACTGTCTCTTGATTTTTTTTTTAAGAAATTTTAAAAAGTTTATCAATACTGGAGTAATGAGATGGGAAAGAAAGCCCAATTAAAATGTAAGATTGAGGCAGCAGCTCATGTAGGAAATGAGTGTTTGCAGCTCATTAATTATCAACCTGAATGGTAAATTAGGCTTCGGGTGTCCATGAACTTTATGTAAAGTACTTGAGATGTTCAGTCATTGGCACAAAACCCGAATTGGTAATTTCATTGAACTGCTAGTTAATAATCTCACAGAATGCTGAGCCCTGCAAGCATTCTTCCTGGACTCCCATTCATCTCTTATAGATGGAAGGGGAGCCTGGGGGGAGGCTTGGGTGAGGAGCTTTCACTCACAAAGACTGAGCAGTGGCTGCAGACTGCATCACAGAGAAAAAGGTGTGTTGAGACCAGAGTTAGCACAGGTGAAAAGGCAGGAAACCTGTCAGAACGGATCATTCTTTATGGACCTTGTCTTGGTATAGATTGGTATTCTGTTCAGGAAAGATTATTTCTTCCTTCTGATTAAATGTGTTTTCTGGTGACATTTATCACAAGTAGAGTTCCCGGTAGCATTTCTGACACCAGTTATGAAATTCTGAGATTCTCTGCCGATGACTTTTTCGAAGATCAGAGATCTGGGTCTGGCACCCTTGCTGCCCTGGACCCAGCTTGTGTAAATGCTAAATGAATGGAGCACCGAGAAAAGACATCTATTTAAGATGAAAAGGGACTTGGCTAGTTTCTGCTTCGCCAGTAGTTCACAGGTTTTAGTGTTTGTCTTTCTTACCGTATACTTTTCAGTTCCGGTCGCAAAGGATTCTTTGAGAGGGGACATTTCCAGCTACTGTCCTTTCTTTTCCTGAAAGGAGTGTTTTAAGAGCACCCAAGTGATCTCCACAGCTGGACAAGGCAGTTCGGGAGTCAGATTTAGGCCAAAGATGAATGAAGATGATTAAATTGGTCTTATGGCAAATGCCTATGGACTTTGTATACCAACAAAAGCAGGGCAGGACTCAAGATGTGTACTCTGCGGGGTTACCTTGAAAATTTCCCAGTCCATTCAGAGAGTGTTCAGAAGTGACCTATCAGTCTCTTTGCTATTTTTAACTGTTTTGATAGTACTGCTGTAAATGCCAAGACTAGAACAATCCGACCAATCTTACCTTCCCTCATCCAGATAACTAACCCTTCAGGAAATTCTGTACCAAGATTTTTCAATTCCCTTTGAGCACACTGCTCACATGGTGAGAAAGGAGTCACTGAGACTTCAGAGATTCATTCCGTTGGATGTTTTGCCAAGGGCCGAATGATTTTCTTCTCGGGGCATCTAGAATGAACAGTGTGTACAAGTAGGTCTTTTCTAAGAAGGAGGATAACTAAGGTATTGAGTTAGAAGGTCACCACAGGGCCACTGTCTGGTTCACTGGGCATTTCTGAAGTGCCACCTGTGTTCTCAGTGAATCGCTCACACGGCCTGGCACAGGATGTGGGCACAGGACGTGGCCCACACTGCCCTGGCACTTTTCTAGTTACTTTGTTTTAAGGCAAATGGTGCAAGTGCTTGATAATAATTCAGAGCTGAAAGGCGGTTGCTTCCAACATTGCCTTCCTCTGTTTTGGGATAAAATCTCTCCCTGTGTATAATCCTAGAAGAGCTGAGGAGTGAACGGCACTGCCCGTGGGGACAGAAATCATGGCTAAGAATAACTTCTAGTTCAAATGAACGGCTCTTAAAATGTCCCTGACATACACCTACCCATGACTCAAATACTGGTGAGGAGCCCATTTTACTATGGAAATGAAACATACTCAGAGTGCCATTTTAAATATTAATTCTCCTTCTTCATAATAGTCCGTAGTCAGCAGGAGGCAAATGGCCAACAGATTTACTGACCCCAGTGAGGAAATTCTCAAGGAACATGGAAGGAACATCTGTTTCTTAATACAAATGCTTCTTATTAAGAGGGGCGAAAGATATTTTGACAAGATTTCCTGAACGTCTGAGAACTTGTTTTAAGCCCTAATAACAGCAAAGTGTCTTAATCATCTAGGAAAGCCTTCAGCATCATGAACTGATAGAACTGCACGGCATGTCTTTGCAAATGTCTTAGACTCTGCTTTGTACACTGAGGGTAGGATTTTATCCATGAACCAAATAATCTTAATGTTAAACATTTCATGTTATGATTCCCCTCAGCTTTTCTAATTAAAAAAAAAAATCTAAAGGTATAAACAAAAGAAACTAATTTTGCTATAGAACTAGGTAGGATTCGTTTTAACAGGCAGTCATTTCACTGTGCCTGGATTTCTGAGCAGTAACTTCGGAGTCCTAAACTTGAATTTGAACTGCATTTATTCCCACGGTTCCCTGTGGGAGTAAATGCCCCTTCCACAGAATCAAAGATGGTCTCACCGTGGCCGTTTCTGAGATGGCCTGAATGTGGCCAACACGAAGCAAGGAACGTCAGATTCACGAGATAGTATCAGTGAGGTCAGTAGCCTTTACACAGGATTATCAGGATGGCAATATGAAAATTGGAGAAAGGCTTATGGTAAGTGGAAAATAGCCCAGAGGTCTATACGCTCGGACCGCAGCTATGTAAGAGTATCTGTGAGTGTGCACCAGAGGTGGAAGCTGATATGGAAGTAATTGCGGGTGCATAGGATGATCATGTGATACCTTTTTGCTCTACTTTTAAAGAATGTTGTTGGTTTTTGAGTTTTTTTTAACGTTTCTTTATTTTTGAGAGAGAGAGAGAGAGAGAGCACGAGTGGAGGAGGGGCAGAGAGAGAGGGAGACACAGAATCTGAAACAGACTCCAGGCTCTGAGCCGTCAGCATAGAGCCAGATGTGGGGCTCGAACCCACAGACCGTGAGATCATGACCTGAGCCGAAGTCGGGTGCTTCACCGACCGAGCCACCCAGGCACCCCTTAAAGAATGTTTTTGATGTTACTATGTTGACTTTTTAAATGATGGTGATAAATCCAACACTAAACTAATTGAAAAACCTGGGCATTTTTTCCCATAGTAATTCCTCATAAAATTGGCCGAGTCATAGAAGGAAGTCCAGCCGATCGCTGTGGAAAACTGAAAATTGGAGATCACATCTCTGCGGTGAATGGGCAGTCCATTGTTGAACTGTCCCATGATAGCATCGTTCAGCTGATCAAAGATGCTGGTGTCACCGTCACACTAACGGTCATTGCTGAGGAGGGTAAGGAACCGGTAAATTTGCTTCCGGCAAACTCTCTGAGCAGCACAGAGCCTGCTGAAGGCAGTGGCTTCTTTGAGCATTGCCAGACTCACTGCAGTGATAGAACCATTTATATACCCCGGAGTCTCCTGTTTTGCCTCTTCCATTTAATGAATTTAAAAGACAGTTTATTAAAAAGTTGTCAGTAGCTCAGGAAAAATAACCCAGCTAGCTAGTGAGCGGTGGCCGTCTATTTGTGTGCCGGAGAAGCAAGCACCCAGAAGTGAAAGAGATCGGGAATACTTTTCAGATCTCATTTTCTTAAAATGATGTCTTAAGTTTCTGCTTGCTTGAGTGAGAGGAAATCCTCTAAAGATTCAAAGAAAGTCGCTGTTGCTATCAAGCCTTTCATGTGAGGTCCGTGCCGCAGAGTGCCTGTCCTCGGGGCCGGGCTTTGTTCTGGGCAGCTGCCATCTAAATGGGAAGCGGACTACGTCGGAACAGCCAGTAAATAGGGCAGAAAATGCATTCAGTGTCTTGCCTCCCTTTAAAGCTGCCTTCTGGTCATTAAGAGTTCCTAATTAGGAGCTATTTTGAATAGCACCAGTTCATGGGCTCTGTTTATGAATTACAAGGTAACACAGTTACATAACGCACATCTCATTTTTCCTGAGTTTGCAAAACTAACGAGGAGAAGCCCAAAGTAGCAGAATTAGGAAGGGTTAGTCTTTTACGTTAAAATCCCTCGTAGTGTAATGTGTATTCATGCCCTGCTGTCCCCCATGATCCTCTAATGTAGTCAGTCTTGGGGTCTGTCTTGTCATTCTTGATTCTTCCGTTGTCTCTTCCTGCTGCCCCCTCTCTCGTACGTTCGTTCGTAGTGGAGGCAGTACTCGAATCTCCTCCTGCCCCAGATCCCAGAGGGGCCTTTCCACGTGGACGTGAGCTCTCCAAGCTGCTCTCAGAAGCCTTTTCTAGTCCTCGGACCCCGCGACATCCCCTCCCCTGCCCATTTCCCTTTTCTGTAGTGTTCCACGCTCTGCCCAGCCTCTGTCCCAGACTCTGCTGCTCCTTTCCCCTAAAAACCTCTTCTGCGGAAGCCCGAGTGCTTCCCTGGTCTCTGCACAGAAAGTGTTTTATGATTTTGCTCCCAGCTTGCCTTTTCAATTTACCCCCCCCAGTGTTCTTTCCAGATCCACTCTTGAGCGAGGCCTCTTTGGCCTCTGTGCATGTGGGCTTCCTTCCGTGAATCCCACGGCACTCCGTATCCCTGCAGTTCGTTGAGCGTCGTTCCCTGTGACTGTCTCCCTGTGGAAATGCTCTGCTCTTTGAAGACAAAACATCGTCAGTTGACTATGATACTTAGTAGGCGCTCAGTAAATGTTTTTTGAGTGAAGAAACGAGTTAAATGGATGAGTGAACGGATGATTCAGTGAATGAACAAATGAACAGAGTAAAAGTCAGGAGATTTTCCGTTCTTTGCCAGGATCTAGCAGAGGCAGTATAAACCCAATAGAAGAAGTAAGGCCTTTGACAGACAGACTGACACCTATTAGGCAGTTGTATGACCTTAAACAAGCCACTTAACATTTCTACCCTGCAGTTTTGTTTTTCTTTTTTTAATCTATAGAATGGGATGATAATATCTATTTCAGGATCATTGTGAAAATCTGAGGTGAAAATGTACCTAGTCTGCGTAAGTACCCTAAGGTGCTCATCTAATGGTAACTGTGCCATTTCACCCCATCTTTGCCTGACTGACCCCCACATCCAGGTCTCTGCTCAGACCTTCCCACCTAAGTAATAATTTAGTAAGCACTTAACGATGTGGTAGGTGTTACCCTAAATACTTTACGTCTGTTAACTCATTCAATACACTAATCCTAGGTAGGCACGATTATTTTCCAGTTCCATGGCTGAGGAAACTGAGCCCCTGAGCACTTGGATCATTTGCCCACGGTCACAACACCAGTGACAGAAGCAGTGTTTGAGTCAGTAGACCGGCCCCAGCTCTGTGCTGTCAGCCGCTGTGCCTTCCCTAACCACAGGATCCAAAATAACCCTGCCCTGCCCGCCCCAGGCCCCTCACCTCTCACCCTGCTCCCTCTGCTTTGCCACACTTTTCTCTGAGATTATTTAACCCGTGGTCTATTTGTTCATTGTCCTCTCCCCCACCAGAATGTAAAGTCATAAATTCCCAAAGCTAGAGATTTTGTCATATTCAGTGCTGAGCCCCAAGGGCCTAAAACGATGTTAGGCACGTCATAAGTGCTCAATAAAAATTTTTTTGAAGGCCTTTTGTTACTTAATGTGATTTTGGTCAGATTTCTTTATCTCTGTGCATGTGGGCTTCGCTCTGGTATCTTTACTGTGATCTCGAGAGCCCGCTTTTTAGCCTTAAATGTGTTCTGTGACCCACAAAGAAAAGCAGGCCTCGGTGTCACAAGGAAATTACATTTTAGGCTTGTTTGGAGAACAACGTGTGTAGTACGCCTCTATCAGCACACATGGTATGCAGCAGTGAGAGAAGCACCTAGAAGTAATGGAGCTCGCGGTACTGCGGTCACTGTTTCTCTAACCGTCTGTAAAAAGGACTAGTGACTTTTCTCTAAGGCCAACACAGAAGGCATTGGTGTGAAATACATATAAATTAAATGAAAAATAAAAACAGAACAGGGCGCCTGGGTGGCTCAGTCGGTTGAGTGTCCGACTTTGGCTCAGGTCAAGATCTTATAGTTTGTGGGTTCGAGCCCCGTGTTGGGCTCTGTGCTGACAGCTCAGAGCCTGGAGCCTGCTTCAGATTCTGTGTGTCTCTCTCTCTGCCTCTGCCCCGCTCCACGCTCTGTCTCTCTCAAAAATAAATAAACATTAAAAAAAAATTTTTAATAAAAAATAATTTTAAAAAAACAGACATAAAATTATTCCGTCCAGTCATTATAACATTTTCTAAATGCTGACTCTCAGTGTCTATCGGCATCTTATTGCGACTGACCCAGGAACCACACATTGACGAGCCTTGAAATAGATGACTTGGGAACAGACCGCTTCTTTCTCTTAGTTTAATTTTTTTTTGTTTTCCAAAATTACCCTTGACTGTTGATAGTGTTTCCTTAGAGAGGTTATCCACAATTGCTCATTTTTCTTAAAAATTAACTTTGACACTGGTCCAAATGCTTGGGGACGTACCCAAGATTTTCTATATAATGCTGATCAGTGTTTAGGAAAAATAGAAAGGAAAAAATAGAAAGGACACTCCTTAACAGCGTATACTTTAAAGTCTATTTCATATGTCAGCAAAGCCTGTTAAAGACAATCACGTTTGACAGGTAAAATCACATTTCAGTGGTTACACCTTATTTTATTGTATACTCAAGTTTTATTAAACTATGGAAGTATTCAAAATCTCTTATTTTTCTAAGGAAAAAAAATAGAAACTGTCTCTTCTGTCCATAAAAATCCCATCCATGGAGTTTGTTAGTCTTCCAAGTTTCTCGTTGTGTTCAGTATAAGATCTGTCAACTGCACCAAAGAGTCAAATGAGTATTTATAGCCTTAAAGCTGTTTTCAGAGATCACACGTTCGGATCAGCACCTACAGCTACATTACTTCCTCTCTGATACCACTCCCCTGCTGTCCCCTGCTGTCCCCTACTGTCCATAAGCCATTCACTGTTAATAGATAAGACAGTTACCAAAAAAGACAGTTCCTTCCATTCTTTTTGTCCCCTCTTACCAGATACCATTTGATGTTTAAGCTTATTTTGCCAGGGAAATGGTTACCTAAGTTCCCAAGCCATGTGTCATGTCTGGTATGACACGCCCCAGCATATTTGTAGCTCAAGAGTCCTGCTCTAGCCCACAGTTCCACCACCTCGGCCCCTACCGTGCTGACTTGTGCTCAAGGACAGGACATAAACACCTTGTACCTGGCTGTCCTTGCTCATTTTAAAGAAATCTTTAAGTTGTGTTATTCCTCAACATTGATTTCTACTTCTGTGTCACGTCTTGTCTGTTCCATTTTTTTTTTTTTTAATTTTTTTTTTTTTTTAACGTTTATTTATTTTTGAGACAGGGAGAGACAGAGCATGAACAGGGGAGGGGCAGAGAGAGAGGGAGACACAGAATCTGAAACAGGCTCCAGGCTCTGCACTGTCAGCACAGAGCCCGACGTGGGGCTCGAACCCACGGACCGCGAGATCATGACCTGAGCCGAAGTCGGCCGCTTAACCAACTGAGCCACCCGGGCGCCCCTGTCTGTTCCATTTTTAAGAGTGACCCAAGTTACCAAAGGCTACCGAGGACTCTGTTAGGATGGCCCTGGTAGTGTCGCCACAAATACTTGGTTTTGTTTTCCATTTAGTTATCTGTTTGGTCCCATGCGTCTCCATTTTCCATGTCATTTCTCTCCCTACTCCCACTGGCCAACCATTCCATTGTGTTGTATGTGCCTCATTTTATTTTTACAATACATATCTGTGTGTGTGTGTGTGTGTTGGCATTCATTCATTCATTCATTTTAAAGAGAGTGTGCAAGTGGGGGAGGGGCAGAGAGAGAGAGAATATCTTAAGCAGGCTCCATACTCAGCACAGAGCCCAACGCAGGGCTTGACCCTGGAATCATGACCTGATCCAAAATCAAGAGTCGAATGCTTAACCAACTGAGCCACCCAGGTGCCCCGGCATTTATTTTTCACTCACATAGATAGCATCATGTTACAGATTTCATGTTGGTTTTCTTCTCCAAATTCTCAAAAAATTCTCACTTTATTGTTCCAGGATCCAATCCAGATCCTGTGGCATTTAGTTGCCATATCTTTTTTCCTGAGTGACGTAGTATCTCATTATAGTTTTGATTTTTGTTTCCCTGATGCCTAACGATGTTGAGCATCTTCTCGTGTGCTCTTGGTCATTCATATATCTTTCTTGGAGAAGTGTCTCTTCAAATCTCTTCCTCAGTTTTGAATTGTCTTCTTTGTTGTTGAATTATAAGACTTCTTTATATATTCTGATATTAGATCCTTAACAGATAGATGCTTGCAAGTCTTTTCTCCCATTTTGCAGGTTGTCTTTCCACTTTCTTCATACCATCCTTTGATGCCCAGAAGTTCAATGTTGATGATGTCTAAATTATCTATGTTTGGTCTGGTTGCTTATGCTTCTGGTATCACAGCACCGTGTGATTTTAAGATTTATCCATGTTGCTGGATGAACATAAGTCATTGTTTTTAACTACCTGACCATTTTCCATAATGTATATTTACCACATATCACCTGTCCCCTCCCTCACAGACAACCACTTTGTCTCCAGTCCTCATTATCACAAACTCTCTGGATACACCCGCATATACGTACCTAATACATGCCTAATGTGACCAGGTACTGACCGACTGTCCTCCATAATTGTTGCACCTTCACCCCCACCAGCAGGCCATGGAAGCTTCCTACACCTTTATGTGTCCGCCAGTGCCTGGCGTGAGCCTGCTTTCAAACCAGCCGCAGTGTGGGAAGTGTCCTCTCATTCGTGTTTAATTTGCATTTCTTTCATTACCCATTAATTTAAGCATCTCTTCAAATGCTTGTTTTGGGGCTTTTTTTTCTTGTTGTGAGTTGCCTCTTCATATCTGTTACTCATTTTTCTTTTTTTTTAATGTTTATTTTGAGAGAGAGAGAGAGAGAGTGCAAGCAGGGGAGGGGCAGAGAGAGAGAAAGAGAGAGAGAGAGAATCCCAAGCAGGCTCCATGCCGTCAGTGCAGAACCCAGCGAAGGGCTCGTTCTCATGAACCATGAGATCATGACTGGAGCCGAAATCAAGGGTCGGATGCGTAACCGACTGAGCCACCCAGCTGCCCCTCCTTTACTCATTTTTCTTGTGGGATTTCAGTCTTTTTCTTATTGATATTTAGAGATTCCTTGGGATAGGTATTAGTCCAATTTAGTTTAAAAAAATTTTTTGAGAGGGTACATGCTTTCAAATGACGGAGGGACAGAGAAAGAGAGAGGGAGAGAATCCTAAGCAGTCTCCTTGCTTGGTGCAGAGCCCAACGTGGGGCTTGATCTCACAACCGTGAGGTCATGACCTGAACTGAAATCAAGAGTCCGACACTTAACCAGCTGAGCCACCCAGGCATCCCAGTGCAATTTAATTTTAGAAAGTACAAAGATCTTTTCCTGTCATCTGTATGTTAACTTTACCATCGTGCCCTCCACTGTACAGAGATTCTTAATTTAGATGTAATCACATTGGCCAATTTTTTCCTTATGACTTAGGCTTTTGAAGTTTCATTTAAGACATGTTCTCCTTACCCACCCCATGTCACAGAGATTTTCTCTTATATCATCGTCTGCTAGATTTATAATTTTACATTCAGTTCTTTAATGCATCTGGAGCCTCCCTTTTATTTGTAGTTTTAGGAGGGATCCAGCTTTATTTTTTTATTCTTACACTGAGTGGGCTTTTATAGCACCAGCTATCAGATAACACCTCTTTTCCTCATTGATCTATGCAGCCACCGTTCCTGTGTGTTTGCGTCCCCTTCCAACCTGAGTCTCCTAGCTGTTCTGTGCTATTGATTTATCTGTTCTTGGGTCAATTTACATATGTATTTCCTGACAGTAATATACATAATACGTGTTTTAATGTGTGTGTGTGCACGTATGTATATCCACACACACTTTTTAACAAATCTGTAGCTTTGTGGTAGGTCCCAATATCTTGTCTGTTAAGGCAAGTTTTTATCCACCCGCCCCCTACACACACTCCAAATGGATGAGATATTCATGAAACTCTTCCATGTAAAATTTTAGAGCAAATTATTAAGAAACCCAACTGCGTTTTTTATTCGGATATACTGGATATATATTAACTTCGGGGGAATTTACACCTTTAGCTATTAAGTTACCCCACCTAAGAGCCTAGGATGTCTCCATCATTTGTGCCCCTTACTGGAGTTTGAGGAGGTACTCTTACACAGTTCTCATTTATTCTTGCAGAGGATGAGTCACGATCCATTGTAATGTCTGTATCCATAGTTTAACTACGGGATTTTGTGTTTTTTCATCTGATAATACACTTTCTCTTAAATAATTACATACAGAGACTCCCGCAAAGATTTAATCCTCACTGAGGGAGTGATCTGCTTAACCCATTGCTTTACTATCTGAACAACTTTCAGATAAAATGGAGAGGGAACATAAGCCTGTTTGGCATCATGGAATAAATATTTAACTTTGTGAAGTAGAACGGCTCTTAACACGGAAGTAAATCAGAGAAGCCATGCAACCTGGGTCGAAGGACTAACACTGGAAAAAATACCATTGATGGGAAGTTTTATTTAACCAGGAAGAGGACAAGGAAAGAACACGTGACTGAAAGAGGAAGCACCAGTGTGTGGTTCCTTGTGCTGCAGTGACACCTCTCACCGAAGGGAAGGGTAGAGGAAAAGCTGAAATTGATCAGCTTGTTTGTACTGTCCTGAAGTTAAACACCTGTCATTCTGGCCAAGCTAGCGAAGCCAAAAAGTTATCTAAATTGGACTTCTGCTAAGGTACAAGCATCTCCCAGTCATCCTGTCCATAGAAGTAATTTCTCCCATCAGTTTCCGTTCCCTTTAAAATGGTGGCCACGAATGTACAATGACAGACAAGAATTCAGCTACAGAATGGGCACTCAAGGTTAGAGGCACGTAACTTGACATTGATGTACCCTGTAAGCCAAAGTGGAAGGACATCTGGGGATTTCTTGTGGGTGCAGGAATATAAACATACATGAGGTGTGATCCCTGCGCTCGAGGAGTGCATGCTCTAGCAAGAGAGGCCGGTATCGGGCTCGCTCTGAAAGGATGCGGTGAATGCTATGAAGACAGTGTGCTGAAGGGAACCACAGGTGAGATTTCACAGAGAAGGTGACACTTTGAAGAGGAGCTTCAGTGGGAAGGCAGATGTGCCCAGGTGATACGTTTGGACAGTATCTTATGAGCAATAAATAGTTACCACAGGTTTTTAAGTAAGGCAGAGGCGGGTTTCAGTTTATATGTTAGGGCTGGGATCCAGGATGTGGATTGCAGGTAGGATTGGTAGCAAGGAGACCAGCAAGGAGGGCCAGCGTAAGTAACTTGTTAAGCTAAAGAGGAAAATAAAATTCATGATAGTAATTTCTATAAATTTTTTTTAAGTGTCTATTCATTTTTGAGAGACAGAGAGGGACAGACTGTGAGTGGGGGAGGGACAGGGAGAGAGGGAAACAGAATCCGAAGCAGGCTCCAGGCTCTGAGCTGTCAGCACAGAGCCTGACGTGGGGCTTGAACTCACGAACTGTGACATCATGATCTGAGCCAAAGTCGGATGCTTAACCGACTGAGCCACCCAGGCGCCCCCATGATAGCAATTTATTTTTTTTTTCTTTTTTTTTTTTTTTTTAATTTATTTTTGGGACAGAGAGAAACAGAGCATGAACAGGGGAGGGTCAGAGAGAGAGGGAGACACAGAATCGGAAACAGGCTCCAGGCTCCGAGCCATCAGCCCAGAGCCTGACGCGGGGCTCGAACTCACGGACCGCGAGATCGTGACCTGGCTGAAGCCGGACGCTTAACTGACTGCGCCACCCAGGCGCCCCGATAGCAATTTAAAAGAGCAACCAGTGGCGCCTGGGTGGCTCAGTTAGTTAAGCATCTGATTTTGGCTGAGATCATGATTTTACAGTTCATGAGTTCAAGTCCTGAATCAGGTGAGCTCAAGCCCTGCTTTGGGTGAGCACTGCTTTTCTTTTTTCTTTCTTTTTCTTTCTTTCTTTCTTTCTTCCTTCCTTTCTTCCTTCCTTCCTTCCTTCCTTCCTTCCTTTCTTCCTTCCTTCCTTCCTTTCTTTCTTCCTTCCTTCCTTCCTTCCTTCCTCTCTTTCTTCCTTCCTTCCTTCCTTCCTTTCTCTTTCTTTCTTCCTTCCTTTCTTTCTTTCTTCCTTCCTTTCTTCCTTCCCTTTTTCCTTTCTTCCTTCCTTTCTTCCTTCCTCCCTTCCTTCCCTTCCTTCCCTTCCTTTCCTTCCTTCTTTCTCTCTCTCTCTCAAATAAAAATAAAGTAAGAGCAACAGATTTCCATTTCTCTCTCTCTGTCTCTCTCTTTCTCTCTCAAATAAAAATAAAAGAGCAACAGATTTCCATTTCCCCCCATCTTCCCCCAAAAAAGTTCACACTACACTCTTCCTTTCTGGAGCACTTGACTTTAAAGTGTTAAACATTTTTAACACGTAAGGTAAAATTTCAGAATGTGCACTTTAAGAAAAATATAACCTCAAATAAGATTTCATCATTTTGAGGATTATGATAATGTTAATCATAATAGAAACATGTACATAATGGGTAGATGCCAGGCACTGTCTGAAGCATGTACATTTATAAGCTTGTTGGATAACGATAACCCCATGAGGTAGCTATAATTCCTTTTATGGGTGAGGTGATTAGAAGCACAGGGAATATGAGTAATTTCCTCAAGAACACACAGCTAGTAAATAATAAGAGGCTTAACCCCTGTCAGTCTTGCTGCAGAGTTCATGGCCTAATTCACTAAGCTATTTTCAATATCCTATGTTTAGGGGAGCCTGGGGGGCTCAGTCGGTTAAGCATGCGACTTTGGCTCAGGTCATGATCTCACAGTCTGTGAGTTTGAGCCCCCCATCCGGCTCTGTGCTGACAGCTCAGAGCCTGGAGCCTGTTTCAGATTCTGTGTCTCCCTCTTTCTCTCTCCTCCCCCACTCATGCTCTCTCTCTTCTCAAAAATAAATAAACGTTAAAATTTTTTTTTTAATATCCTATGTTTAACATATGGACAAGATAAGCATTCGGAAGTTTCAGCTTGATGGATAGGAGTGTGACAGCCTTAAGAGTCTCCCCTACCTGTCATCTCCCGTGACCTGCCACCCAGAGGCAGGTGGTTCCCATGCTTGGTCATGAGACCTGCCTTCAAGGAACAGCAGCAGGTGTGGAGCCACTGGCGATGATACAGAAAGAAATGTTCAGTTTTGTCCCATGTATTTGTGCTCTCAGAAAACAGAAGCAGTGAAGCCTTTATTGACATTTGTCGACACTCGGGATGATTCTGTAAGTGAGTCTTTGGTATTTGTGCCAGGCAGAGCAGTTGCTCCTCTGTGAACGATGTGGGTTAGAGGCGTGCGTGCAGTTCGCAGACTGGCTGCTGTGTCCAGCACTCCTGAGACCCGGCATTTCCCGGGTGCGGGGCGTGCGCTCCAGAAGCCCATAGAATGGGCTGCCGGATGGCTCCTGGAGCTCCGTCTTCTCGATGCTGTTGTTGAGTATGTACACTTCCGATTTCCTTGTTGTGCGGATGACCAAGGCAGAAGAGGCAAGTGTGTGCGGTAAGAATAGGGCTCCTGTTCTCTTCACACCTAAGCAGTGATCACAGCCACAGGGAGGAAATGGTAACATCCCAGTTCCAGACAGCCGGCCGCAGTGCTGCTCGTGCCGAAGTCACTAGGGTTGGGAACCCTCTGTGACGGTCTCACTCCCATAGAGCACTTGGCCTCCACGTCTTTATGTACAAAGGGTCATGTTTCCCGTTTCCTCATTTGAACAGAGCATCATGGCCCGCCGTCAGGAACAAACTCCGCCCGGCAAAGCCCCGCCCTGCAGCACAGACCCATGGGACAGTCACAGGCCAACCACGTACCTGGGGACAGGTGAGGCTGCTCTCCCCAGGTGCGGGCTCTTCCCTCTCATTTCCCCCTTCTTCCGTACGCACCCTCACTCCCGCCCCACCGGTGAGGTCAGAATGAGAACTCTCGTGTTTTCCGCCCTCAGATACCTTCCCAGTTCCCCCCCCCCCCCCCCCCCCCCCCCCCCCCCCCGCTCCCTCGGTACCTCATCCCAGGGCTCAACACAGTCATCCCATCATGCCCGACAAGCGGGGACTGGAAAGAAAGAAGCGACAGCAGCCTCTGGCTCCGCCACGCTCGGTCCCCCTGATTTTGGCAGGGAACCCCAGACCCACATGCATTGCTGTCTTCTCAGCCTGCCCGAGCGGTACCTGTACGCACTTCCTCACCTCTTTTGTTGAAAATATTAGCCACGAAACAAAAGCGAGGTTGTCACAAATTCAGCACCTCCGCGGGCATCGGCGCTGCGGAGAGCTATTTCTCACCGGCAGGGTCAGCTCCTCTGCCCTGTGGTTCAGCCGCTTGAGTGCAGCTTTCCTTGATAAAAACTGCACCGAGACGCCCTCAAAATAAAAACCAGACCAAACCAACGTGGGATGTGGACAGAGCTGACGCGGCTGTTGACCACCAGACGCACCTAGCGTCTCTGGTTCTCGATGCAGTCTGCCTTTCCGACGGCTGGTTGGGAGAGTGGCAAGCTCAGCTTTGAAAAGAGACTAACCTGCCTTGGCTTTCAGAGTGTTTTCATTCTCTCCGTCCCGGGAGTGACTGGATTTCTCTGTTCGTAGAGGTGCCGTAGAAGGTGAAATCGGGAAAGACGTCTCCGCCTCTTACCGACACTCATGGTCTGACCACAAGCACCTTGCCCAGCCTGACGCCGCCATGGTTTCCGTTGTAGGCAGCCGGCACAATCAGGTAAGCAGCTACCCCCCAGGTGCAAACTGGTCTTTTCAGTGGCTAAACCGCTGACACTGGTGAGTTTTTCTTTTTAAAGAACCTAGAGAAAGCCTTTTACTTTTTTTATTTATTTTGAGAGAGAGAGTGCGCATGTGAGCATATGCAGGGAAGGGGCAGAGAGAGAGAGAGAGAGAGAGAGAGAGAACCCCAAGCAGGCTCAGCGCTGTCAGCGCAGAGCCCGACATGAGGCCCGATCTCACGAACGTGAGATCACGACCTAGGGCAAAAATCAAGAGTTGGACGCTCAACCGATTGAGCCACCAGGCGGCCCAACACTGGTGAATTTGTCTTGCAAATCAGTTCGGATACATTCTCGTTCCCCAAATGTCTTGCTATGTGTTTGGCATTCTGTTAGCTTCCCTGAGAGAGCGTAAAGGGTAAAAAAGCTTACCCTGACGTTGGAGAAATAAGCACCCCCAGTCAGGTACTTAGAAATAGCAGGGTTTGAGTTCATCAAAGTAGGGTTTGGGTTTGGGGTTTTTTTTTTTCTTTTTTCAGGAAAATTAGTCATAATCTCCTTAAAGGAAGCATTTCTCCAAACTCTTTTCTCTGATAGTTCTGTTGCCCATTGACCAAATAGTGGGAAAAAAACATATAATCTTCGCATTAACTTGGGCTGCATTTGTAAAAAGTTAGATAGCTCTTCAACCCAAACTCCCATTCCTTTCTTATGATCTAGAAATGCACACGGACTATATAAATGCTGTCTTCCAGCTACAAAAGTAGTCTTTCTTCAAACTGTCAGTAAAGCAGCCCACGAAAACTTGTTTTCCTTACGCTCTTTCTCTCCCAGAGCCTTGGCTGTTACCCAGTGGAGCTAGAGCGAGGCCCCCGGGGATTTGGGTTCAGCCTCCGCGGGGGGAAGGAGTACAACATGGGGCTGTTCATCCTGCGTCTGGCTGAGGAGGGCCCCGCCATCAAAGACGGCAGGATCCACGTGAGTTCGCTTCCGTCCACAGCCTTTGCTTCTGGCTCCAGACTGGGAACTACTGAAAACAGTTGATCAAAGGGAGTGCGGAAACCCCCCAGAGCTAAGCAGCCAGGTTTTCCATCACAGAACCTGAGAGCAGCTGCTCCTGGTTTGACGTTCTGACCCCTGGCGATTCCGTGTCCTCCCTCGAGAGTGCTAGGCTGTAGCTCGGTGGCGCTGTCCTCACCGTCTTGACTTTGGTCCTTAAGGAAATTTACTTTTTACTGACATCATCCACATTTGAGGGCAAATGGACTCATAAATAAAATATACTTTTCATCTTATTAAAAGTCTTGGAAAAGCCAGGATAAAACAGAATCTTCAACTTCTTTCCAGAAATAATAGGCCCAGGATTTTTTTTTTTTCCTCCTAGCTACCCTACAGAGGTAGCCAGAGATCAAAAAGCATGACTCTCCCAACCTTTACTATGATCTGAAAGACTAGAATTCGCATGGGTCGTGATCCATCATCGTTGCCCTCAATTCTGAAACACTAGCTTTGGACAGGGCAACTGCAGGCCAGATTGTTTATGGGTCTGCACATAAGGTATTTTCCCTCTTTCTCTGAACATTACTTAAAGAGGAATCTTACAGAGGGGATGTGTGCTGGCTTCAATTTTTTAAAAAAATAGCCCACTGGCATCCGTTAGTTTATACATTAGATTTTACATTTAATGTACATTAAATTTTAAATTCCAGACAACCTCCCCCCTACTACTCAAGAGAACTTTGGACTTCCTCCCTCTGCCACCAGTTGGCATCTGGGAAGATAATTTTTTTTAATCAGATGGTATATTCTAATAATGATTGCAGTTCTGAATTTTCCACATCACTGCCCCGTTCCCATGACTCATTTTGTAAACATGTGTCAAGTGTCTGCTTTACCCAAAGCTTTATGAGTGAGAACTGAATGAACTGGGAGAAGGGGTAGTAGCCCTAAGCCAAATAAGACCCACCCCTCTTCAAATGACCAGACCTGTGCACAAGATCAAAAGGCGGGGAGTATGAGTGGCTAGGAGTGGAGATTTCATATGAGTGGAGAATGGGTGGCATTAGAAAGTGGGTTAGGATTTCAGTAGAGAGAGCTTGGTCTTTTTTCTTCCCTCTTTTTTTTTTTTTTTTAAATCTGGGTATACTTTAAATCTGCCGGTTTTTAAAAAAAAATCTCCCATTGTATTGTCACAAAAAAACCAATCAAACAAAAAACTAGGATATAATTTTTAAAGTTTTTTTAAAAAATTTTTTAATGTTTATTTTTGAGACAGAGAGAAACAGAGCATGAGCAGAGAAGGGGTAGAGAGAGAGACACAGAATCTGAAGCAGGCTCCAGGCTCTGAGCTGTTGCGGGGCTCGAACTCACCAACTGCGAGATCATGACTGAGCCACCCAGGAGCCCCAAAAACTAAGATATAATTTTCAAAAGTTGGTTCCAAATATAAAACTTAGATGCACTAATCTCACAAAACAAATAAAAGGCAAACAGGCCTTACAGCAGACAAAGTCTGTTTCTAAAACATGTCATTCTTTCCAAATGAATGGGAGCTTCGGACTTTCAGGGTTAAATCAACTCTCATTTCAAAAGTAAGATCTGATGTTTGAAAGGGAGCTATTACTACCATGCCCAGGTTTGTTGTAAACTCTAAGAAATCAGCTTTTCAGAGAATTCTTTCTCTGGCTACTAAATTATCAAAATCTTGACTTGCTAAGGATCATGGCTGCTTTGTACTAATGACAGCTTACTCTGGTGCCACCGCCCAAATGATGAGAGTTTATCTCCAGCAAACTCACACTGTGGGGCGACCTGGGCATCCCTTTCAGCCCCATCCTCCTGCCTCCCTTCTCTCCTCCCTCTCTTTGTTAGGCTGATATCTGTACTTTGTGTCCTGTGCCTAGTATTTATTTCAGTATTTTCAGTCCTTTTATTTTTAGAGAGAGTGCAAGCAGGAGAGTGGGGCAGAGACAGAGAGAGAAAGGGGGGTGGGGGGAGGGAGAATCTCAAGCAGGCTCCTTGCCCAGTAAAGAGCCCGACGCGGGGCTTGATCCCACGATCCTGGGATCATGACCTGAGCCGAAATCAAGAGTCAGACACTCAACCAACTGAGCCACCCAGGCACCCCTCCAGTATCTTCAGTCCTGATCTGGGGCCTGAATATTCATACTAGATGCTCTGTAGACATTTGTTGGAAGTGTAAAATGGATGACAAATACTAATGAGAATTGGGGTTTTTTTTTTTCAAAATCAGCTCCCAAAACTTATTACTGGGTAGACAGGACATGAGATAGATGAAGTAGTTAGGCAATGTAATAGTGTCATTCAGGAAAAAAAGAAAATGGGAGCCTGTGATACAGATGGAAAAACGCTGAGAGTCAGGGGCATCTGTACATTTAGTGAGTCTTAAGCCATCCGTAAATCTGGTCGAGATCTGAGGAGGACAGGAAAAGGTGTTCTGGGCAAAGACAATGAGATCAGCTGAGTGGGAAAGTCTCACATTCGGCAATAGTGTCAGATTTAGTTAGATCTTTACTGCAGGACAGAATCAGATTTAGAGAATGTCGTCTGTTGTCTTCCAGGTAACATGTGTTTTCACTTAGTTTTAGCCCCACAAAAACCCTTTAAGGTAGGTGGCATTTTCCCCACTTATAGATGTAAAACTGAGGCTCTGGGAGACTAAGTCCCTTGCTGGCCTCACTCAGCCTGTGACGGCCGTGGTGTGGCCCAGATCTTTGGTCCTGTGAGCCCAGCCCGGGTGTTTTCACGTCAGGCCACGGCTCATGCCTTTCTGGATTAGATTGTTCCAGGGAAGTATGGAGGTTCTCAGCGCCTTCTAAGAGAATGTAAGCAATGTGCTAGAAACATTGTGTAATTTTAATATAAACTGTAGTGGCTGTGGTTGACAGAGTAACTTTTTTGAGGAGCATAATTTTTCTCTGTCCCCTCTTCCTACTTCTTCCTTTGGTTCTCCTATTCTCCTTTGTTCCTTTCTTTGCTTTCTCTCTCCTCTCCTCTGTCCCCCATAATTTCATTTTTCAGTAACACAAACTTGAACTGTTATTTGTTCTATTTATCAAAGGATGTATTCTTCATTTTAAACAGAATTTTCAAAGAATGTTCACGTTTCCCTCTCACAAGTGCCATTTTTTTGTCTGCGGCTTTGTATAGACCAGTCGAGGACTCTTCCCTGCTCTGAGGGCCTGTCACAAATTTGAAAGCCATGGGGTTCTAGTCTCCTTCCCGCAATGTAGTTTTAAAGTTAAACAAAAATGACACCTGGTGGCAAATCTGTTCAATTACAAGCTTTATTGCAATTTATTCGTTGTACCGAAAGAATCAGAAATATGCAGCTTAGGACACTGAAGTTAAGCCAAAGAATGTGACTGCAATTAAGGGAAACCTCAGTCATGTTTTACAAGATACGCCCAAAGCACGCTCCGAATACCGTCTACCTTAATTTCCATTTGTCTCATTAATCAGCAGGACTGATTTGTCACTTGTCATTTGTATTTATTTCCTCATACAAATTATTTTTCTTCAATCACTTATTAAGGGAAATCTGGGTATTAGCTTTTATCTCACTCATATATTCTGGATATAAGTATTTTTATTCTGTTTATTACTTTTTTCCATCCTATTATGTTTATTATCTTATTTTGGTTAGTTTTTTTTTTTAAGTTTTTTCTATGTTAAGTCCACTTATCTTGTCATACCCTCCAATTAGTCAAGAGATTCCTTTCTTTTTTTCCATAAATATGTAACAAAACCTTTTAATCTGTTTTCTTTTTCATAGTTGACATGTTTTGCGGTGTATACAGTGGGGGACGGGCTCGGGTAAATCTTCCTCCTGATGCACTTGAAGTCCTTTGGGGGAAAACCAGGAAGTAGATAACTTGAAAAGGAACATCTGCTTGTGTTTGGTGTGTCACCAGGTTTTATCTCATTAAATCCCCGCCCGGACCCCAGGAGGTGGGTACTAATATTGTCCCCATTTCACAGAGAGGAAAATGAGACCCTCCGCCGGCTGGAGGTGGAGCCAGGGGTGAACCACAGACATTATGACTCCAAGGCCCTGCTTCCTGGCCACTGGGCTTCGCTGTATCTGTGGCTACAGACTTTCCTACCAGCTTCTGTTAAATAATTATTGAGTCACCTTCTGTTGTTATTTCTGGATTGTTTTCGTAAGCTCTTACAAATTTTTGAGCTGTTTGGAATGTCAGTAGTTTTCCATTGTTCGCTGTTTTGATTTTTTTAATGTCTATTTTTGAGAGAGAGAGACAGGGTCGGGGTAGGGGAGGGGCAGAGAGAGAGAGAGAGGGAGACACAGAATGCGAAGCAGGCTCCAGGCTCTGAGCTGTCAATATGGAGCCTGATGTGGGGCTCGAACTCACAAACCACGAGATCATGACCTGAACTGAAATTGGACACTTAACCGACTGAGTCACCCAGGCACCCCTCGGTTTATCTCTTTTAAAGCCAAACAAGCCTCTGCTTGTCACCTTGAAACATTTTTTTATTTATTTTGAGAGAGAGCACGTGCACTTGAGTTGGGGAGGGGCAGAGTGAGAAAATCCCAAGCAGGCTCCATGCTGTCAGCACAGAGCCCAACTTGGGGCTCGATCTTACCAACTATGAGCTGAAATCAGGAGTCAGACACTTGACTAAGCCACCCGGGCGCTGCTGAAATGTATTTTAAAATCACTACCATTGTTATCTTTCATCAGGTCCTTTTGCAAAAGTGACACTTGACATATCCATGTTTCCCCCTTTTCTTCTGAAATACCTAGACAGCATTTCTAGTAAATAGCAGAGGTAGTGAGGCATCTCATTCTGGTCCCTGGTTTTATGTCACCTAGGGAAATTATTTTACACTGAAGTCACGAGCATATGCCTGTTACCGGTTTTAAATCAGTATTCATATGGATATATTCTCCAAGCTGAAGTTTTTATCTCCGAATATTTCATTCATCTAGTGCCTCATACATCTACAGGCTGTGCTGGCAACGTGAAGGGGAGGGGGCACTTCTCCGTGGAGGCCAGGAAAGGCTTCCACGATGAGGAGCCACCAGCCCGGGTTTTAGAAAATAAATTCCAGATTCAATGCGTCTTGGAAAGTACTCTTCCTAGTGGGTCATTCAGACCCAGCCCTGTGGCATCATGTGGATCATAGAGACCTCACCTCCCCTGGCACTTCTCTTTTGGTTGAAAACTCCAGATCTCATTTGTGATTTCAAGGTGCCCGGATCCTGTTTCCTCCTCACATGCGACTTTCTCCTGTAGGATTTCTACGGAGCAAATAAATCTGGACGCTGTCTCTTCCCACTGCAGTCATCCATCCGCCCATCAGCTTTAGCAATGACACAGCACCGTGTACAAGTTAGACGGTTTGCAAATGAGTCAGTAAGGTTGAGCGGCTGTCGAGTGGACAGAGCAGAATCGAAGGAGGATGCATAGTTTCATGTTGTTCCTGTGAATGTTCCCTCTCTAGGTTGGTGACCAGATCGTTGAAATCAATGGGGAACCTACACAAGGTATCACGCATACTCGAGCGATTGAACTCATTCAGGCTGGTGGGAATAAAGTTCTTCTACTTTTGAGGCCAGGGACTGGCCTGATACCTGACCACGGTAAGGAAAGGCTCTCACCTGGAGCTGAAAAGTTACGGAGGGGGCAATGACAGAAAAAGAATGTCTGTTTGAAGGGGCTAGATATTTTGCTGGCTAGTTCAAAGGTAAACACCAGAACCATCGAAAGCTACTTACACAGCAGGGTTATTAGACTATTACCAAGTAAGTGGCTTCAGGCGTGATTTGTGTTGGGATGGAATATGTTAAGCAATGTCAATAGAAAACTTGTAAGTTGCTTTTATAGAGAAACGTGCTTGTAAAAAAAACAAGGACGTCAGAGGCAAGTGATTTAAATGTCATGAAAAACGTTTGAAATCTCTTCAAATGCCACTTACTTCCTCATTGTAAGATCTACTCCCTTAATGGAAGAGAAGTTTCTCTCAATGAAGAGTAGAAGGACTTTAGGCTTCTCTGGTCCCTTGTGGAGAACAAGTTGCTCTGACCCTACCTGGCGTCAGGGAGGTGGATGGGACTGTCTGTTCTCCTGCACTGGGCTTCAGGTTCCTTGGTTGCGTTGTATGTTTTTGAAATACCACAGGATTTGAACATCATGTTTTAACTGAGAGCACTGGCCTAGATAGAGTACCGCACCACCAGGACTTGTCCCTTCTAGTTTCTGCACCCCCGCCCGACCCCGTAGAGCTTCTGAGGGACCAGTAGAGACGTGACCTCCTGCGGTCCCCTTCCAGCCTATAATTCTCTGTTATTACCTTCCACCATCTGCTTGTAAACCATACGTTCCCAATGACATCTTTGCTAACTGCGCTGTGATTTTTTTTTTTTTTTTTTTTTTTTACATAGTCCTAGGCCTTTTCTCTTCCTTCTTCAGGTTTGGCTCCTTCCGGTCTGTGCTCCTACGTGAAACCTGAGCAACATTAAGGCTTTCAGGGCTTTTCTTGGTCTTTCCTTAAAAAGACTTGGTAAATTTGCATGTCTTGTAAATCACTTCCTTCTTTTTTTTTTCTTTTTAATTAAAAATGATGCTATTAAATACATCTCTATCTTCTGCACTTTTCAGTTTCCTTTTGACATTAAATTTGACAGCTTAATGCAAGAAAATTATTTGTAAATGCCCACGAACCTCATTCTGGTTACCTCAGTTGGGTGTCCTTGATTAGTGATTTTGGCATATCCATAAGCTCTATCCTTTGATGACAGCCAAATTAGTAAGCTTCTTGGACCAAGTAATTTGGTCCAATTTTATTATTTATTTCTTCTAAGTTTTTTATTGGGCTTTACTACTTAGGAAGACTTTATATATCATATATTATGTAATTAATTATAAACTGGAAAAATGACTACTGTTATTTTGGGTACATTTAAACAACCCACCCTTCGTGCACAAGTACAGCTGTCTATGTAATCTAATTTTATAGAGATGGTAACGTACATAAATTTTATTTATGAAATATTCGTACTCAGGCTATTTAAGCAGTCAGTACAATTCGAATGGCTGTCAAAGTTCAAAATTTACTGTCCCTATTTGTTGTAATTCTAAAATTTAATAATGTTCCCCTCAAATCACTTTTTGTAGGTGATTGGGATATTAATAATAATCCTTCGTCTTCAAATGTGATTTATGATGAGCAGTCACCATTTCCCCCAGCGTCACATTCTGCTTCCGTATTTGAGGGGTCCCCCATGCCAGTAACTGAAGAATCTTTAATGAGAGCTCAGATATGTGAAAAGACAGAGGAATTAAAGGGCGGTGTGCCTGAAAAGAAAAGCACTTTAAATGAAAATCAGCCTGATAAAAAGCAGCACTCTTTTCTCCAGAAAAATGTGAATAAAAGGGATCCACCCGGCAGTCATGGGCATGGTGACAAGAAAAATCTCTTAAAAGTAGAAACTGGCATTACACAAAGAGGTAGATCTGCTAGTCCCAGGAAGCCAGCCAGCCGACATGCAGAAGAACGTTCGGACAAGATTCCCAGTCCTCCCACCACTGACCCCAAGAGAAGACCCAGAGACCGGTCCCTCAGCCCCAGGAAAGGGGACAGTAAAAGTGGTCAGACCGGCAGCAGGGCAGGTTCTGGGCAGGATCACTGTGGAAAAAGCAGAGGACGATCTTCAAGCCCAAAGAAGCAGCAAAAGACTGAAGGCAGCAAAGGCCGACCAAATACTGAAGCCAGAGGACTAGAGTCTGAGAGTCAGAGAGGAGGGGGCCGCGCTAGGGACGGTGCTGAGCAGATCTCGGACGGCAGGGAAGGATCAGGTGCTGCCAGGAAAGACACAAAGCAGAGCCAGTCTGGGAAAAACAGAACAAGGTCCCCAGAGAAAAGAAGCAAGAGAACGGATGAAAAGTCTCTTCCGCCCAAAAAGACTAGTAACACTGCTAGTAGACCAGAGTCTGAGCAGGAAGAAGGAAAGAAGGCCACCGTGGGAGAGACAAGTTCTAGCAAGGAGAAAACAGGAGAAAATGTCAAAAAATCAGAAAAGCTGAAGCAGGACCCTGAAGAAAGGATGGTTTTAAACAAAATGGAAGACCCCCGAGGAAAAGAACAAGAGGCAGCCGACAAAAACAGAGAGGGTGGAGGGTTCCAACCTGAGAGCGCTTCTCCCGTTAGGAAAACACCAATCACTCCAGGGCCCTGGAAGGTGCCAAGTGCAAATAAAGCCACAGGCACTACTGGTGTGGCCGAGAAACGGCTGTGACCTTTGGTATAAAACAAAGAAAAACAAGTCGTAATTTTTCCTTTCTAAAAAGCGGCATTTTTCAAAAACAAAAGTCATTTTTTTTTTTTTTTCAGAAATTCTGAAACACACACATTTTACTCTGAACATCAAGTTACCCAGGCTGCATGAAGGGCCTTCAGGACTGCTAAGGACCAACCGTCCCCCGGCTGGCTGCCCTCCCGCGCGCTCATCCGACATGCCCGGCTCGGGTGCCCCGGCCCGTCGCCGTGAGTGTCCATGCTGATGTGCACACAGTGTGGTCACAACTCACTTTATATCTGTGCCAAGTTATCTACTGTATCACGTGTGTTGTATCCGTCTCACTCAGATAATTCCACAGTAATGAAAAAACTAGGTTTGGCTTGGAAGTTGATATCCTCAATAGCATGCTGCATGTTTACAGAGAGAAATATTTGAGTCCTTGCAGAAGAAGGGATTGTTAGCTCGTCATTAAAGATGGCGGTTGCCTCTTCTAACAGCTACTGGTGATGGCCCAGGCCCGGTTTAAAAATGCAACTCCAAAACATCACTACTGAAAAGAAAAACAAAATGTAGTCAAATATCGACACTTTCTTCCGGATTTTAATTCGGCTGCATAAGGTATTCTGAGTAACTTTCAAGATACCACTTAACAATTGAATGTTCAAAATGAGACCGTGTACTTTCAGCACTGGAGAGCTCACCTGCTGTGTGACCCAGCCCTGATGCAGTCTTAGGGTCTCAGGTCACCCCTTTCCTTCAGTTATTTCGTTATGAAACCAGAAAGCAGCCTGTGGAAATAGTGCTCACGGCTGTTCAGAGAAGAGCCACCACATTTCTGTTTCCGGATATTTGGGTTGGACCTACTACTAATTCATTAATTGTTAATACATAGTACATATCTGGAGAGTCCAAAAACCAGACAGATTGTGAGGGACTCCATCACGAAACAATCTGGTGGCAGCCATACAAGTTCAGGTGTTCAGAGGCAGAACCTGCGTGAGCCCTGCTCGGCAAGAGGATAGACATGGCGGTAGACAGAACGTGCTAGATCGTATTTTAATTTCTAGCTACATTAACTTATTTAAAAAGCAAGAAAGGGAGACTAAACATTTGCTTAGCTTGTACACATTTTCGGAGTTCTTTCTAAAAGTCTAGTGAAAGATGTTTGTTGGGAGGTAGAGACCGTTCTTAACTCCGTAAGATAGACCCAGGTTTTTCAGTCCCCTGAAGCAGCATTCAGTAGCGACTATAAATAAAGGAACCAACTCAGAACAAAACCATTTTATGGGGTATTTGAACACCCCTGTTCTGTCACCTGGGTTCATCTTGTTATTGTGAAACACATTATGTCCAGGTCGTTTCCTCTTAGAGTTCGACTGTGAAAGTCTTTAATGTAACAACAGAATCTGCCCCTGTAGCTGAGACATGCTTCCCAGAGTGAGAGTTTGAAATCCCCTTTCATCCAGAACTATATTTACCCATCTATTGTAACTACTTGAATAGAGAAAAATTAGGAGGCTTGATAAATGCTAAGAATTTAGTACCACAGAAATGATTTATTTTCCCAATAGTCCACAATTAGTGATAAAGATCCTATTTTTATTGTTAACTGTGACATAACTTTGATGTCCTCTGTTGTCAGTCTGACGTGGCTCTTTCCTTCCTAAGTAACCTGTCACTGTACTGATTATATACTGACTTAGCAATGTGGCCTTGGAATGCTAAGCAAAATATGGATGTACTGGTTGTAAATGTTTATATATTGTACAGTACCTTTATATATACACTTGAGGTTCTGATTAGAGAAAGAGATCTGTAAATCGCTCGTTATTTTTTATATAGATATTAAAAAAACAAAAACAAAAAACTGTTTATGACCTGCATTTCTTTTACTGTCGGGTTTATTTAATATTGCTTTCTTTGTGGAGTGGATTCCCATCACAGTCTGAGTCCTCAAATAGATTGTGTTCCCCCCCAAGTAATGAACATTCAAAATGCTACAAATCAGGGAGACTCATAATGATGATTTTACCTGTATGGCTGCCTTTCATCCGTATGTAAACCTTGAAATGGGCTTGAGGTAAATATCACTGTGCCTCGTCATTGTAAAGAAAATAGCTTTGCATAAATAATATGCTGTCTATCCCCCAAAATCTTTTATACCGTCAGGGAGAGAAAAAGACTGGTCTTTTTCTGTGCATTTTAGTATGACCAGCATGCAGAGAATATGGTTTTATGAAAGCAAGGAATATTCAAATTGAACTGTGTAACAATTTGACTAATCACCTCCACAAAGATGTGTTTAAGCTGAAGTTTAATCCATAGTGTGCCCCCGGAACTACAGAACACTGGTAGAAATGGGGACTTTTGTCCCCAAAATGTGCTGTGACTTTTGTCCCCAAAACAAAATGTGATGTTTCAGTCTGGTGTGGATACATGAGAGCAACTTCTGACATCATCCTAGCATGCTCCGATTCCTAGGAACTCTCTAGGTGTTTTAAACAGTAACAGATTTATTTATTTAGACAGCTCTTCACTGGTCATGTTATTAAGGTTTACCAGCAGTACAGTGATCTGTTTAAAGCATGCCGTGGTTATTACATGAACTCTGCAATCTTTGCTGTAGTTAACTGAATTCGTTTAAGAGATCCAATGACTTGGATCTGTTTTCATTGTTGCTGCGCAAGCGAGCCAGGCTTCTGTGAAGAGTGGGATTCTGACCACTCGAGAACTCTGAATCTTTCTCTCAGATACATTAAAAATATGAAAACATAGCCAAGTGCTTTAGTTTAGCCTAAACCTATAATTTTGACAGAGAATCCTTTGGGAATTTGTCTATTTTACAGTGTTTGCATTGAAGTCAGGCAGCACTATTATTAGCAAATACACAAATCAAGAGGCTTATTTTGTCCTGAATAAACAGCCATTTGTTACCTTGAGTAATACCTTATCACAGTTTATAAGCTCAGGCATGCTGCAGGAAAGGTATAGAATTACTGCACATTTGTGAAATTCAAACTTCATTATTCAAAGGGGCACCAAGAACTGCAAGAAGCAAAGGATGACTTTAGATGAGTAAACTAGTCAGTACGTGTGCACATGAGATTCAGTTTAATGAATTTACTTCTCAATAATCCCAAATCACACACCATGTTGGGAATGAGACCCATTTGGCCCACTAGGAAGGTGTACCTCTAAAACATTTCAAAAGTAAGTAATTTGGAAGGGTGTTATTTTTACCGTGCACAAGTCCACTTGCCTCTAAATACAATGAACCAAAAATACAAAGACATATACGCTTATACTTTGTGGGGCCCTGTGGTATTTCGAATTTTTGTATCTCTCTGACAGTAAAGAAAACCATACACCAATTAGGCAAGAATTTGGTTATTCAACTGTACAAAGAGTTTAGCTTATATTAAACATGAGCTATAACGTGCATTTAGGAAACTTCAGGTTATACCTCCATAGCAATTTTAAGAAGGATAGTTTTTCCCGATACAGATTACTAAGGGAACGGGTTTTTCTCAACCTTATTATGGTTACTGCTATTCCTATTAAATGTATAAATGGCCTAATCTAGTCCTGTTTTTACATCTCGGTTTCTCGGTAACAGCCAAATATTACCAAAGTATATTAGATCTCACTCCTTTTTTGGGATCAAAACAAAAGCCCAAGTTTCTAGAAATTATACACAGATCAGTGAATCCCTGAGGGTAGGAGAGCCATGAAGTTACAACTCTTCCACCCTAATGGGAGAAAAGCTGCATGAAGGTGAAGTTACTTGAGGTCTACTCCTTCGGTCTAAACATTTATATGGAGCACCTAATTATGGCAGCAGGTACTGGTTTGCATTCTGGGGACCTAGGAGTGGACAAAAAATAAAGCCCCTGCCTTAAGAGGTTTACACTCTAGTGGGAAGGGACAAGTAGGCAAAAAATGAGAGCAGGAGAGAGGGAATGCCGTGAACTGGGAAGATCCTCCCTTCCTCCCATGGACACACCAAGGCTGCAACTACATATGGTGTGACTCACCCTGAAAATGACCTGACGACTCACAAAATCTCTCTTCCACAGCTAGAGAGAGAAAGAAAAAACCACATCGAGAAGGGTAGGAGGGGAAGAGATGCCCCATCAGGAACCAAACCCCGGCGGGGTGACCCACAGGTTGGGGAGGGAGAGCACGGGCACAGATGTCTTCATGAAAAGGGAGGGGTTCAAGCCCCACATCAGGCACCCCTGCCCCAGCCCTGGGAATCTGTCCTGGGAAGATGAGCCTCCCATAACTTCTGGCTTTGCAACTCTAGGAACTTTGAAAATCAGCAGGCCTTAACTAGGGGACAGCTAAAGGGCTACAGGAAACAAAGACTCTGCTCTTAAAGGGCCCTTACAATTTCATTTGCTCAGAACCAGCACAGAGGCAGCAGTTTGTAAAGTGTCTAGGTTATACTTAAAGATTTACTGCCCAATTTTAAAGCATGTGCTAGAGGAGCAGGGATCTGTAGGAAACTTCTCTGGAATGGAAGTACTGGCAGACACCATTTTTTTTTTGCCCTCCTCAGCCTAGCTGGCCCAGCACTGGCAGGCACCAGCCCTGACGCACTCCATCTGCCTGGTTGGCACCACCAGCCCCACCCGAGCATTCCACCTGCAGACCTGCCCCACCCAACGTGTGCATCCTGGCTGGCACCCCGCCAAAGCAAACACTGCCCTGCCACACCCAGCAGGGAGTCCCAGCCAGGACTGGCACTCATCCAAAGCAAATCTTGTCCTAGGGAGGAAGGAGGTGCCTCCCACCTACTAGCACACCCACAATCGTTGCCTGCAGCCAGCCTGGTAGGAGAGGGCAGCCCCACCCACCTGCATGCCTGCAGCCACTGCAACCTCATCACAGTAAGAGGGCACAGGCAGCCCACACTGGAAACACCCTTGGAGCACCTGGTTCTGGCAACCAGGGGGATTGAGCTACTAGGCCTCACAGGATACGTTCTATGTAAGGCCACTACCTTCAAGATCAGGATACAAAGCTGGACTACCTAATACATAGAAACAAATAGAGTCAGACAAAATGAGGAGATAGGAATACGTTCGAAATGAATGAACAAGACAAAACCTTAGGAAAAAGGCTAAATGAAAACCAGGTAAGCAATCTAACTGATAAAGAGTCCAAAGTAATGGTCATAAAGATGATCTCTGGATTTGAGTGAAGAGTGGATGAAATCAGAACTTCAACAAAGAGATAGAAAATATAAAAAGGAACCAATCAGAGCTGAAGAATGTAACAAATGAAAAATATAATAGAGGGAATCAACAGATTAGAGGGTGCAGAAGAACGTATCAGCAATCTGGACAACAGAGTAGTGGAAATCAAGTTGAACAGCATAAAAAAATTTTTAAAATGAGGATAGGTTAAGAGACTTCTAAGACAACATCAAGCACACTAACATTCACATTATAGGAATCCCAGAAGAAGAGAGAGAAAGGAGCAGAAACATTTAAAGAAATAATACATGAAAACTCCCTAACTTGGAGAAGGAAATGGATGTCCTGGTCCAGGAACCACAGAGAGGCCCCAAACTGATGAACACAAAGAAGTCCACGCCAAGGCAAATAATACTTAAAATATCAAAAATTAAAGAGGGAACCTTAAAAGCGACAAGAGAGGAAAGGAAGATGGTGGTGGAGCAGGAGGACCCCACTCCAGACCCTGATGAGGCTCGGTTCACCTCATCCCACAAATACAACGAGATAACTATCATATTATCCTAAATACCCCAGAAATCAATCTGAAGACTGGCAGAACAAACCACAACTAAAGGTAGAGAAGAGACCACACTGAAGAAGTCAGGAAGAACAGAGAGGTGGCTTGGGAGAAAAACAGATTGTGGCTGCCATGGTCATGAAGAAGGACAAGAGACAAACTAGCACACAGGGGAGTGCATAGGGAAAACAAATCCCCATAGCTATTAGCTTGGAAAGTGAGAGGGCCCAAATTTCATGAATTCTTGCAACCAGCAGGGCTTAAAGCTTGGAGTTTTAAAGGTTGTGTGCTTGGCTTGGGAAGAGTTCAGAGGACATTGGGACTGCTCTTGGAAAAAAGCCAGAGCAAACAGCCAGTGGACAGGCAGTGTGGAAACAGCGATCTGAAAAGCATCTGAGGCACACAATGGGGAAGTTACTCACTCATCTCAGAGAGGCAGCATTCATGGAGAGATCCCTCTGGGAACAAAGGAACTGGCAGGTGCCATTTCCCTCCTCCACACCTGCATAGGGCAGGAACCAAGAGAGCTATGACACTCACTACCTGACTTAGTCCAAGCCCCTCGAGCTTTTGTGGAACCGCCCCTACTAGTCACATGTGCCTCAGTCACAGCACAGCAGCCCCCTCCCTCAGAACGCTGGCCCAAACCCCTGCCCACACCATGTCTCCCCAGCTGGGAGGTTTGTGGAGCCTTGGTTCTGGTGGCGGCGGCAACAGCTCTCATTTCACAAGCAGGCCAAAGTACACCCGAGTTAAAACTCGCCACATTAAGGCCAGGGATCAAACACTGCCCACAAAAGCCTAAGACAGCCTTTGCAGACAATTGGCCTGAAGGATAAAGTGGCAAGAACACAATAACAGAGCACACACAGTACATGTTAGAGATACTCTCAGAAGCACCAGGTCTTGGGGTACAGGATACAATACAATGCAAGGTACTATAGGACCTCTTCCTCATTAAGCCTTTACTCTCAAGAACATGAGATGTAGCTGGGGCGCCTGGGTGGCTCAGTCGGTTAAGCATCCAACTTCGACTAAAGGTCATGATCTCATGGTTTATGAGTTTCAGCCCTGCATCAGGCTCTATGCTGATGGCTTGGAGCCTGGAGCCTGCTTCAGATTCTGTGTCCCCCTCTCTCTGCCCCTCCTCTACTCATGCTCTGTCTCTCAAAAATAAATAAAAACATTAAAAAAAAAAAGAACATGAGATGTAGCTGACATTGCTAACGTGCAGAAATAGGCACAGAGACTCACATAAAATGAGAAGACACAGGAATCTGTCCCAAATGAAAGAAGAGCACAAGATCATGGCCTGAGATATAAGTGAAACATACATAAAACATGCCTGATAGAGAATTTAAAGCAGTGATCATAAAGATACTCTCTGGACTTGAGAAAAGAGTGGTGGGCATCAGTCAGACTATTAACAGAGATAAGGAATATAACAGAGATACAGAGCTCAAAAAACAAAGTGAGAAAAATGCATGATGGAATGAACAGGATGGAAGAAACAGAGGAACAAATTAATGACCTAGAAGAGAGAGTAATGGAAAGTAATCAAACTGAACAAAAATGAGGGAAAAAGAATTACACAAATATACAAAATGAGTCACTCAGTGACTTCATCAAACATAATAACATTCATATTATAAGAGTCTTAGAAGAAGAGAGAAAATAAGGGGGGGGGGGGGGGGGGGGGGGGACAAAGAATTTATTTGAAGAAATAATTGCTGAAAACTCACCTAATCTAGAGAAGGAAACAGATATCCAGATCTAGGATGCACAGAGAACGCCCAACAAAATTTAAAAAAAGAAGATCCACACCAAGACATAATGTAATTAAAATGACAAAATAATAAAGAAAAAAATATTAAAAGCAACAAGACAAAAGAAGTTAATAACTTACAAGAGAAGTCCCAAAAGATTCAGTGGATTTTTTTTAGCAGAACTTTCCAAACCAGAAAGGAGTGGCATGATTACAGGCAAAGTGCTGAATTGAAAAAACTGGAAGCCAAGAATACTCTATCCAACAAGGCACCATTCAGAAGGAGACATAAAAAGTTTCCTGGATAGACAAAAATCTTAAGGAGTTCATGACTAGTAAACCAGTTCTGCAACAAATACTAAAGGTTACTCTTTGAGTGGAAGGACCAGAAATGACAGTATGAAGTCGAAAACACAAAATTAGTAAAAATGAGTATTTCAGTAAAAAAAAAACCCGTCAAGTAACTACAAAATAAAAGGATGTAAAATATGGCATAATATATCTAACGTGGGGAGAGAAGAATGCATTCAAACTTAAATGACCAACAACTTAATATAGAAGATATTACATACAATCCTAATGGTAACCATATATGAAAACCCAGTAATAAACATGCAATGAATAAAGAGAAAGAAATCCAAATATATCTATCACTAAAGAAAACCAGCAAAACACAAAAGAAAGAAACATAAGAAAGGATCAGTGAAAACCTTCAGAAACAACCAAAAAACAAAATGACCACAAATACATACTTATCAACAATTACTTTGAATGTAAATGGACCAAATGCTGCAACCAAAGACACAGGGTGACAGAATGGAAAAAAAAACAAAACAAGACTGATCTATATGCTGCCCATAAGACACTCATTTTAGACCTACAGACACCTATAGATTGAAAGTGAGGTGACGGAGAAATCTTTATCATCCTAATGGATATCAGAAGAAAGCTGGAGTAGCAATATTTATATTGGACAAAATAGACTGTTTTAAATGTTTTATTTATTTTTGAGAGAAAAGAGAGAGCGGGAGAGGGAGTGAATATGAGTGGGAGAGGGGCAGAGAGAGGAGGGAACAGAGGATCCAAAGTAGGCTCTGTGCTGATAGCAGTGAGCCCAATGCAGGGCTCAAACCCACAAACTGTAAGATCATGACATGAGCCAAAGTCAGATGCTTAACCTACCAAGCCACCCAGGCACCCCTTAAAATTTTTTTTAATGTTTATTTTTGAGAGAGAGAGTGTGAGCATGTGGGGAAGGAGCAGAGAGAGGGAGACAGAGGATCTCAAGCAGGATCCACACAGACAGCAGACAGCCCAATGTGGGGCTTGAACTCACGACCCGTGAGTACATGACCTGAGCCAAAGTTGGATGCTTAACCAAATGAGCCACCCAGGTGACCTACGGACAAAATAGACTTTAAAACAAAGACTATAAGAGACAAAGACGGCACTATATAATAATAAAGGGGACAATCCAACAAGAAGATAAAACAATTGTAAATACTTATGCACCCAACATGAGAGCACCCAAATACATAAAATAGTTACTAAGAAACATAAAGGAACTAATCAGTAATAACACAATAATAGTAGGGAAGTTTAATACCCCACCTACAACAATGGACATGATGTAAACAGAAAACAATGGCTTTGAATGACACCTTGAACCAGATGGATTTAACAAATATATTCAGAACATTCCATCCTAAAACAGCAACATACACATCCTTCACAAGTACACATGGAACATTCTCCACAACAGGTCACGTATTAGGCCACAAAACCTCAAAAATTCAAAAAGATCAAAGTCATACCATGTTAGCTACACACACACACACACACACACACACACACACACACACACACACACAGTGAAATATTACTCGGCAATAAAAAAGAATGAAATCCTGCCATTTGCAACAACATGGATGGAACTAGAGTGTATTATGCTAAGCAAAATCAGTCAGAAAAAGACAACTATCATATGATTTCCCTCTTATGTGAAATTTAAGATACAAAACTGAGCAAAAATAATATAAAAACAGAGAAAGACAAACCATAAGAGACTCTTAAATACAAGAGAACAAACTGAGGGTTGCTACAGGGCTGTTGTGGGGGGGGGCAGGGGGATGGACTAAATGGGCAAGGGGCATTAAGGAGGATACTTGCTAGGATGAGCACTGGGTGTTATATGTAAGTGATGAATCACTAAATTCTATTCCTGAAATCATTATTACACTGTGTGTTAACTTGGATTTGAATGAATGAATGAATGAATGAAAGTCATACCATGCATCTTTTCTGACCACAGTGCTAAGAAACTAGAAGCCAACCACAAGAAAAATCTGGAAAGACCACAAATACATGGAGATTAAATAACAGGCTACTAAACAAATGAATGGGTCAACTAGGAAAAGAAGAAATTAAAAAGTACATGGGATGGGAATACAAGCTAGTGCAGTCACTCTGGAAAACAGTATGGAGGTTTCTCAAAAAACTAAAAATAGAACTACCCTACAACCCAGCATTTGCACTACTAGGTATTTATCCAAAGGATAAATGTGTGCTATTTCAAAGGGACACATACACCCCAATGTTTATAGCAGCACTATCAACAATAGCCAAAGTATGGAAAGAGCCCAAATGTTCACTGATGGATGAATGGATAAAGATGTGGTGTATATATACGATGGAATATTACTCGGCAATCAAAAAGAATGAAATCTTGCCATTTGCAACTATGTAGATGGAACTAGAGGGTATTATGCTAAGTGAAATTAGTCAGAGAAAGACAACAATCATATGACTTCACTCATATGAGGACTTTAAGAGACAAAACAGATGAACAGAAGGGAAGGGAAACAAAAATAATATAAAAACAGGGAGGGAGACAAAACAGAAGAGACTCATAAATATGGAGAACAAACTGAGGGTTACTGGAGGGATTGTGGGAGGGGGGATGGGCTAAATGGATAAGGGGCACTAAGGAATCTACTCCTGAAATCATTGTTGCACTATATGTTAACTAATTTGGATGTAAATTAAAACATAAATTAATTAATTTTTTAAAAAAGTACATGGGAAACAAATGAAAATGAAACACAATGGTTCAAAACCCTTGGGATGTAGCAAAAGCAAAAGTTTATAGAAATCCAGGCCTGCCACAAGAAGAGCAACAAACAAAGCCTAAAACAACAGTAAGGAAATAATAAAGGTCAGAACAGGAATAAATGATACAGAAACTACAGAAACAATAGAACAAATCAATGAAACCAGGAACTGATTCTTTGGGAAAAAAAAAAAAATCAGTAAAATTGATAAACTTCTGGGCAGACTTACCAAGAAAAACAAAGAAAGGACCAAAATAAAATCATAACTGAGAGCAGAAATAACAAAACAAACACAGAAATATAAATAATTTTGAGAGAATATTATCAAAAACTATATGCCAACAAATTAGATAACCTAGAAGAAATTGATAAATTCCTAGAAACATATAGCCTACCAAAACTGAAACAGGAAAAAAAATAGGAAATTTGAGCAGACCAATTACTAGCAAAGAAATTGAATCAGTCATCAAAAACCTCCCACCTGAACAAAAGTCCAAGACTAGATGGCTTCACAGGCTAATTCTACCATACATTTAAAGAGGTAAGACCCATTCTTTTCAAACTATTCCAAAAAGTAGAAAAAGAAGGAAAACTTCCAAATTCATTCTATGAGGCCAGCATGACTCTGATACCAAAGCCAAAGACACCACAAAAAAAGAACACTACAGGCCAATATCTCTGATGAACACAAATGTAAAAATCCTTAACAAAATACTAGCAAACCAAATCCAACAATACGTTAAAAAAATTATTCACCACGATCAAGGGAGATAGATTCTTGGGTTGCAAGAGTGGTCCAATATTTGCATATCAATCACTGTTATATGTCATATCAGTAAGAGAAAGGATAAGAACCATATGATCATTTCAATAAATGCAGAAGAAGCATTTGACAAAATATAACATTCATTAATGATAAAAACCCTCCACAAAATAGTTTCGAGGGAACATACCTCAACATGATAAAGGCCATCTATGAAAAACCCACAGCTAACATCACCCTCAATGAGGACAAACTGACAGCCTTTACCCTCAGGTCAGGAACAAGACAGGGATATCCACTTTCACCACTTTTATTTAATATAGTACTGAAAGTCCTAGCCATAGCAATTAGACAACAAAAAGAAATAAAAGGCATCCAAATCGGTAAGGAACAAGTAACACTTCCACTATCTGCAGATGATACGATAATCTATGTAGAAAACCCAAAAGACTCCACAAAAAATGCTAGAAATGATCAGTGAATTCAGTAAAGTCACAGGATACAAAATCAATGTACAGAAATATGTTTTTTCTGTACACTACTAATGAAGCAGCAGGAAGAGAAATTAAGAAAACAATCACATTTACAACTGCACCAAGTAAGATAACTAGGAATAAACCTAAACAAAGAGGTGAAAGACTTATACTCTGAAAACTATAAAACACTGATGAAAGAAATTGAAGATACAAAAAAATGGAAAGACATTCCATGCTCATAAACTGGAAGAAGAAATACTGGTTTTTTTGTTGTTTTTTTTTTAATTTTTTTTTTAACGTTTATTTTTGAGACAGAGAGAGACAGAGCATGAACGGGAGAGGGGCAGAGAGAGAGGGAGACACAGAATCAGAAGCAGGCTCCAGGCTCTGAGCCATCAGCCCAGAGCCCGACGCAGGGCTCAAACCCACAGACCGTGAGATCGTGACCTGAGCTGAAGTCGGACACTTAACCGACTGAGCCACCCAGGCGCCCCAGAAGAAATATTGTTAAAATCTACACTACCCAGAGCAATCTACACATTTAATGCAACCCCTATCAAAACACCAACAGCATTTTTCACAGAACTAGAACAAACAATCCTAAAATTTGTATGGAACCACAAAAGACCCCAAATAGCCTAAGCAATCTTGAAAGAGAAAAGCAAAGCTGGAGGCATCACAATTCCAGGATTCAATTGTATTACAAAGCTACAGTGATCAAAACAGTATGGTACTGGCACAAAAACAAACACATAAATCAACAGAATAGAAAACCCAGAAATAAACCCAAAGTCACATGGTGAATTAATCTTTGACAAAGCAGGAAACAATATCCAATGAGAAAAAGAAAGTCTCTTCAACAAATGGTGTTGGGAAACTGGACAGTACATGCAAAAGAATGAAACTGGACCACTTTATTATACCATACACAAAAATTAATTCAAAATGGATTAAAGACTTAAACATGAGACCTGAAACCATAAAAATCCTAGAAGAAAACACAGGGAGTAAATTCTTTGACATCAGCTGTAGCAGCATCTTCTAGATATATCTCCTGAGGCAAGAGAAACAAAAGCAAAAAAAAAAAAAAAAAAAGAAAGAAAGAAACCATTGGGACTATATCAAAATAAAAAGCTTCTGTACAGTGAAGGAAACAATCAAATCTAAAAGACAATCTACAGATGAGAGAAAATATTTGTAAATAAGATAGCCAATTAAAGGTTAGTATACAAAATATATAAAGAACTTATAAAACACAACACCCAAAAAACAAATAATCCAATTAAAAATGTGAAGACGTGAACAGACATTCTCCAAAGAAGACACACAGACAGCCAACATATACATGAAAAGATCATCATCACTTATCATCAGGGAAATGGAAATCAAAACCACAATAACACCTCACACCCGTCAGAATGGCAAAAATCAACAACGCAAGAAACAAGAGGTTTTGGTGAGGATGTGGAGAAAAAGGAACCCTTCTGCACTGTTGGGAGGAATGCAAACTGGTACAGGCATTGTGGTAAACAGTATGGACATTCCTCAAAACATTAAAAATAGAACTACCCTATGATCCAGCAATCACACTACTGGGGTTTTACCCAAAGAATATCAAAACACTAATTCAAAGGGATACACACTTTGTTTATTCCAAGGTTTATAGCACCTACTTGCAATAGCCAAGGTATGGAAGCAACCCAAGTGTCCAACGATCAATGAATGGATAAAAAAAAATATGCTATACCCAGTGGAATATTATTCAACCATAAAAAAGAATGAAATCTTGCCATTTGCAATGACATGGATGAGCTAGAGAGTACATATAAGGCCAGATGAAATAAATCAGCCAGGGAAAGATAAAGATCATATGATTTCATTCATATGGTGGAATTTAAGAAACAAAAAAAACAAGCAAAGGGAGGAAAAAGGGAGACAAACCAAGAAACAGTCTCTTAACTATAGAGAACAAACTGATGGCTACCAAAGGGGAAGGGGTGGAGGATGGGTACACTTGCTGTGATGAGCATTGGGTGACTAAAATAAAACCTTAAAAAAAAGCAGCAAAAGAAAAGAAGCCAGTTATCTACAAGGGAAAACCCACCAGGTTATCAGCTGATCTTTTCAGCAGAAACTTTGCAGGCCAAAAGGTGGTAGCATGATATATTCAAAGTGTTGAAAGGTAAAAAATGCCAACCATATTCTACCCAGAAAGGTCATCATTCAGAATTGAAGAGAGAGTTTCCCAGACAAACAAAAGTCAAGGGAGTTTATTGCCACCAACTGGCCTTACAAGAAATGTTAAAAGGACTTCTTTAAGCGGAAAAGGCCAAAACTTTAGTAAACATTTATGAAAAAAATATTAACCGGTAAAAGCAAACATATAGTAAAGGTAGTAGATCAATCACTTATAAAGCCAAAATGAGAATAAAAGACAAAAGCAGTGAAATCAATTATGTCAATAATTAGTTCAGGGATACACAAAATTAAAAGATGTAAAATGTAACACAAAATACGTAAAACATGGAGACGGGGAGTAAAAATGCAGTACTTTTATGTTTTTTTTTTTTAATATTGCAGTTATTTTTTTAAAATTGTTTAGAGAGAGAGAGAGCAGGAGTGGGGAGAGCAGCAGAGAGAGAGAGACTCTTAAGCGGGCTCCACACTCAGCATGGAGGCCAATGCAGGGCTCAATCTCACAACCCTGGGATCATGACTTGAGCTGAAATGGAGTCAGACGCTCAACCAATTGAGCCACCCAGGTGCTCCAAAATGTAGTACTTGTAGGATATATTTGAACTTAAGCAAACATCAACTTAAAATAGGCTGCTGTATACATAGGATGTTATATATGAACCCCATGGCAACCACAAACCAAAAACCTATAGTAAATACAAAAAAAAAAAAAAAAAAAAAAAAAGAGAGAGAGAGAGAGAGAGAAAGAAATCCAAGCCTAAAACTAAAGAAAATCATCAAATCACAAGGAACGAGAGCAAAAAAAGAACAGAGATAAACTACAAAACAACCATGAAACAAGTAATAAAATGGCAGTAAGTACATAGCTATCAATAATTACTTTAAGTGTAAATGGACTAAATGTTCTAATCAAAAGACATTGGGTGACTGAATAGATATTAAAAAGAAAAGACCCATCTATATGTTGCCTAGGAGATAGTCACTTCAGACCTAAGGACACACATGATCTAAGGACACACAGAGACTAAAAGTGAACAGGTAAAAAAAGATACTCCATGCAAATGAAATGAAAAAAAGCTGGGTAGCAATACTTATATTAGACAAAATAAACTTTAAAACAAAGACTAATACAAGAGACAAAGACGGATATTACATAATGTAAAAAGGTATCAATCCTACAAGAGGATGTAACAATTGTAAATATCTATGCACCCAATATAGCAGCACCTAAATATATAAAGCAAATGCTAACAGATATAAAGGGACAAACTAACAGTAATACAATAATAGTAGGGGACACCCCACTTACATTTAAGAAGGTAGTTTATAGCAATATAGGCCTATCTCAAGAAATAAGAAAAATCCCAATCTAATCTTTTACTTAAAGAGAAACAGAAGAACAAAGCTCAAAGTCAGGAGAAGGAAGGAAATGATAAAGATCGGAGCAGGGGAGAAGATGGAGGCGTAGGAAGACGCTGGGCTCACCGGGTCCTGCTGATCACTTAGATTCCACCCACACCTGCCTAAATAACCAAGAAAACCACCAGAAAACTAGCAGAACAGATTCTCGGAGCCAAGCATAGACGAGAGGCCCACGGAAGAGGGTAGGAAGGGTGGAGAGGTGGGGCATGCTACATGGACAGGCAGGAGGGAGCCGGGGCAGAGGGGCAGCCCGCCGGCAAAGCAGAGCCCCCGAGTCTGGCTTGCAAAAGCGGAGGGGCCGGACGGAGTGTATTCCGACAGCAAGCGGGACTTAACATCTGGAAGGTTATAAGCTAACAGCTCTGCTTGGAGAGTGGGAGGGCTGGAGGACAACGGGAGGGAGTGTTGTTGAGCCCCGGACGACAGAGTTCAGCTTGGCTGGGAACAAAGGCGCTTGCCAGCACCATCTCCCTCGCCCATCCGCCAGCCAAAATCCCAAAGGGAACCGGTTCCTGTCAGGGAACTTGCTTGCACCGCACAAACACCCAACGCTGTGCTTCTGCAGATCCATCCCTCCGGCAGGTCTGACTCCCTCCCGGTGCCACAGGGCCCCTCCCGAAGCGGATCTCCGAAGGAAAGTGAGTGAGACTGCCCCTCCCGCCCCAGTGCACCTTGCCAATCCACCCCAGCTAATAGGCCAGAAACAGCGCCACAAGCCTGGCAGTGTGCAAGTACCCCAGACAGGGGCCACACTACCCCACAGTGAATCCCGCCCCTAGGAGAGGGGAAGAGAAGGTACACACCAGTCTGACTGTGGCCCCAGTGGTGGGCTGGGGGCAGACATCAGGTCGGACTGCGCCCCACCCACCAACGCAAGTTATTCAAGAGAGCACAGGGGAAGTGCCCTGCAGTTCTGCACCACTCCAGGGACTATCCAAAATGACGAAACGGAAGAATTCCCCTCAAAAGAAACTGCAGGAAGTAGTGACAGCTAAAAAACTGATCAAATACGATTTAAACAATATAACAGAAAAGTGAATTTAAAATAATAGTCATAAAATTAATCACTGGGCTTGAAAACAGTATAGAGGACAGCAGAGAATCTAATGCTACAGAGATCAAGGGACTAAGAAACAGCCAGGAGGAGCTAAAAAATGCTATAAATGAGCTGCAAAATAAAATGGAGGCGACCACACCTCGGATTGAAGAGGCAGAGGAGAGAATAGGTGAACTAGAAGATAAAATTATGGAAAAAGAGGAAGCTGAGAAAAAGAGAGATAAAAAAATCCAGGACTATAAGGGGAAAATTAGAGAACTAAGTGATGCACTAAAGAGAAATAATCCACGCATAATTGATACTCCAGAGGAGGAAGAGAGAGGGAAAGGTGCTGAAGGTGTACTTGAAAAAATCATAGCTGAGAACTTCCCTGATCTGGGGAAGGAAAAAGGCATTGAAATCCAAGAGGCACAGAGAACTCCCTTCACACGTAACTTGAATCGATCTTCTGCACAACATATCATAGCGAAACTGGCAAAATACAAGGATAAAGAGAAAATTATGAAAGCAGCTAAGGATAATAGTGCCCTAACATATAAAGGGAGACCGATAAGACTCGTGATGGATCTCTCTACTGAAACTTGGCAGGCCAGAAAGGAAAGGCAGGAAATCTTCAAGGTGATGAACATAAAAAATATGCAGCTGAGAATCCTTTGCCCAGCAAATCTGTCATTTAGAATAGAAAGAGAGATAAAGGTCTTCCAAACAAATAAAAACTGAAGGAAATCATCACCACTAAACCAGCCCTACAAGAGATCCTAAGGGGGATCCTGTGAGACAAAGTA
This sequence comes from Panthera leo, assembly GCF_018350215.1. Taxonomy (NCBI): domain Eukaryota; kingdom Metazoa; phylum Chordata; class Mammalia; order Carnivora; family Felidae; genus Panthera; species Panthera leo. Next base: position 96,573,069 of record NC_056686.1, read on the forward strand.
CCAGAGACATCACTACAAGCATGAAACCTACAGACATCACAATGATTCTAAACCCATATCTTTCTGTAATAACACTAAATGTAAATGGACTAAATGCACCAACCAAAAGACATAGGGTATCAGAATGGATAAAAAAAACAAGACCCATCTATTTACTGTCTACAAGAGACTCATTTTAGACCTGAGGACATCTTCAGATTGAAAGTGAGGGGATGGAGAACTATTTATCATGCTCCTGGAAGTCAAAAGAAAGCTGGAGTATCCACACTTAGATCAGACAACTAGACTTTAAATTAAAGGCTGTAACAAGAGATGAAGAAGGGCATTATATAATAATTACAGGGTCTATCCATCAAGAAGAACTAACGATTATAAATGTCTATGCTCTGAATACGGGAGCCCCCAAATATATAAAACAATTACTCACAAACATAAGCAACCTTATTGATAAGAATGTGGTAATTGCAGGGGACTTTAATACTCCACTTACAGTAATGGATAGATCATCTAGACACAGGATCAATAAAGAAACAAGGGCCCTGAATGATACATTGGAACAGATGGTCTTGACAGATATATTTAGAACTCTGCATCCTAAAGCAACAGAATATACTTTCTTCTCGAGTGCACATGGAACATTCTCCAAGATAGATCACATACTGGGTCACAAAACAGCCCTTCATAAGTATACAAGAATTGAGATTGTACCATGCACACTTTCAGACCACAATACTATGAAGCTTGAAATCAACCACAGGAAAAAGTCTGGAAAACCTCCAAAAGCATGGAGGTTAAAGAACACCCTACTAAAGAATGACTGGGTCAACCAGGCAATTAGAGAAGAAATTTAAAAATATATGGAAACAAATGAAAATGAAAACACAACAATCCAAATGCTTTGGGATGTAGCGAAGGCAGTCCTGAGAGGAAAATACACTGCAATCCAGGCCTATCTCAAGAAACAAGAAAAATCCCAAATACAAAATCTAACAGCACACCTAAAGGAAATAGAAGCAGAACAGGAAAGACACCCTAAACCCAGCAAAAGAAGAGAAATAATAAAGACCAGAGCAGAAATAAACAATATAGAATCTAAAAAAAACTGTAGAGCAGATCAATGAAACCAAGAGTTGGTTTTTTGAAAAAATAAACAAAATTGATAAACCTCTAGCCAGGCTTCTCAAAAAGAAAAGGGAGATAACCCAAATAGATAAAATCATGAGTGAAAATGGAATTATTACAACCAATCCCTCAGAAATACAAGCAGTTATCAGGGAATACTATGAAAAATTATATGCCAACAAACTGGACAACCTGGAAGAAATGGACAAATTCCTAAACACCCACCCACTTCCAAAACTCAAACAGGAAGAAAAAGAAAACTTGAACAGACCCATACCCAGCGAAAAAATTGAATCAGTTATCAAAACACTCCCAACAAATAAGAGTCCAGGACCAGATAGCTTCCCTGGGGAGTTCTACCAAACATTTAAAGCAGAGATAATACCTATCCTTCTCAAGCTATTCCAAGAAATAGAAAGGGAAGGAAAACTTCCAGACTCATTCTATGAGGCCAGTATTACTTTGATTCCTAAACCAGACAGAGACCCAGTAAAAAAAGAGAACTACAGGCCAGTATCTCTGATGAATATGGATGCAAAAATTCTCAATAAGATACTAGCAAATTGAATTCAACAGCATATAAAAAGAATTATTCACCATGATCAAGTGGGATTCATTCCTGGGCTGCAGGGCTGGTTCAACATTTGCAAATCAATCATTGTGATACATCACATTAATAAAAGAAAAGATAAGAACCATATGATCCTGTCAATCGATGCAGAAAAAGCATTTGACAAAATTCAGCATGCTTTCTAAATAAAAACCCTCGAGAAAGTAGGGATAGAAGGAACATACTTAAACATCATAAAAGCCATTTATGAAAAGCCCACAGCTAACATCATCCTCAATGGGGAAAAACTGAGAGCTTTTTCCCTGAGATCAGGAACACGACAGGGATGTCCACTCTCACCGCTGTTGTTTCACATAGTGTTGGAAGTTCTAGCATCAGCAATCAGACAACAAAAGGAAATCAAAGGCATCAAAACTGGCAAAGATGAAGTTAAGCTTTTACTTTTCGCAGATGACATGATATTATACATGGAAAATCCCATAGACTCCACCAAAAGTCTGTTAGAACTGATACATGTATTTGTATTCAGCAAAGTTGCAGGATACAAAATCAATGTACAGAAATCAGTTGCATTCTTATATACTAATAATGAAGCAACAGAAAGACAAATAAAGAAACTGATCCCATTCACAATTGCACCAAGAATATAAAAAATCTAGGAATAAATCTAACCAAAGATGTAAAAGATCTGTATGCTGAAAACTATAGAAAGCTTATGAAGGAAATTGAAGAAGATATAAAGAAATGGAAAAACATTCTGTGCTCATGGATTGGAATAATAAATATTGTTAAAATGTCAATACTACCCAAAGCTATCTACACATTCAATGCAATTCCAATCAAAATTGCACCAGCATTCTTCTCGAAGCTAGAACAAGCAATCCTAAAATTCATATGGAACCACAAAAATCCCCGAATAGCCAAAGTAATTTTGAAGAAGACTACCAAAGCAGGACGCATCACAATCCCAGACTTTATCATCTACTACAAAGCTGTAATCATCAAGACAGCATGGTATTGGCACAAAAACAGACACATAGACCAATGGAATAGAATAGAAACCCCAGAACTAGACCCACAAAAGTATGGCCAACTAATCTGACAAAGCAGGAAAGAATAGCCAATGGAAAAAAGACAGTCTCTTTAACAAATGGTGCTGGGAGAACTGGACAGCAACATGCAGAAGATTGAAACTAGACCACTTTCTCATACCATTCACAAAAATAAACTCAAAATGGATAAAGGACCTGAATGTGAGACAGGAAACCATCAAAACCCTAGAGGAGAAAGCAGGAAAAAAACCTCTCTGACCTCAGCCGCAGCAATTTCTTACTTGACACATCCCCAAAGGCAAGGGAATTAAAAGCAAAAATGAACATTGGAACCTCATGAAGATAAAAAGCTTCTGCACAGCAAAGGAAACAATCAACAAAACTAAAAGGCAACCAACAGAATGGGAAAACATATTTGCAAATGACAAAGGGCTAGTATCCAAAATCTATAGAGCTCACCAAACTCCACACCTGAAAAACAAATAATCCAGTGAAGAAATGGGCAAAAGACATGAATAAACACTTCTCTAAAGAAGACATCCAGATGGCCAACAGGCACATGAAAAGATGCTCAATGTCACTCCTCATCAGGGAAATACAAATCAAAACCACACTCAGATATCACCTCACACCAGTCAGAGTGGCCAAAATGAACAAATCAGGAGACTATAGATGCTGGAGAGGATGTGGAGAAATGGTAATCCTCTTGGCACTGTTGGTGGGAATGCAAACTGGTGCAGCCGCTCTGAAAAACAGTGTGGAGGTTCCTCAAAAAATTAAAAATAGACCTACCCTATGACCCAGCAGTAGCACTGCTAGGAATTTACCCAAGGGATACAGGAGTGCTGATGCATAGGGGCACTTGTACCCCAATGTTTATAGCAGCACTCTCAACAATAGCCAAATTATGGAAAGAGCCTAAATGTCCATCAACTGATGAATGGATAAAGAAATTGTGGTTTATATACACAATGGAGTACTATGTGGCAATGAGAAAGAATGAGATATGGCCCTTTGTAGCAACGTGGATAGAACTGGAGAGTGTTATGCTAAGTGAAATAAGCCATCCAGAGAAAGACAGATACCATATGTTTTCACTCTTATGTGGATCCTGAGAAACTTAACAGAAACCCATGGGAGAGGGGAAGGGGAAAAAAAAAAAAAAAAAAAAGAAGTTAGAGTGGGAGAGAGCCAAAGCATAAGAGACTCTTAAAAACTGAGAACTGCTCTCGGTTCCGGAAGATGGCGGCGTAGGAGGACGCGGGGCTCACAGCGCGTCCTGCCGATCACTTAGATTCCACCTACACCTGCCTAAAGAACCCAGAAAACCGCCAGAGGATTAGCAGAAGGGAGTCTCCGGAGTCAAGCGCAGACTAGAGGCCCACGGAAGAGGGTAGGAAGGGCGGCGAGGCGGTGCGCGCTCCACGGACTGGCGGGAGGGAGCCGGGGCGGAGGGGCGGCTCGCCGGCCAAGCAGAGCCCCCGAGTCTGGCTGGCAAAAGCGGAGGGGCCGGACAGACTGTGTTCCGACAGCAAGCGCGACTTAGCGTCTGGGAGGTCATAAGTTAACAGCTTTGCTCGGAAAGCGGGAAGGCTGGAGGACAAAGGGAGGGAGAGCTGCTGAGCCCCCGGACGGCAGAGCTCAGCTTGGCGGGGAACAAAGGCGCCAGCGCCATCTCCCCCGCCCATCCCCCAGCCAAAATCCCAAAGGGAACCAGTTCCTGCCAGAGAACTTGCTCGCTCCGCGCAAACACCCAACTCTGTGCTTCTGCGGAGCCAAACCTCCGGCAGCGGATCTGACTCCCTCCCACTGCCACAGGGCTCCTCCTGAAGTGGATCACCTAAGGAGAAGCGAGCTAAGCCTGCCCCTCCAGCCCCCGTGCACCTTGCCTACCCACCCCAGCTAATACGCCAGATCCCCAGCAACACAAGCCTGGCAGTGTGCAAGTAGCCCAGACGGGACACGCCACCCCACAGTGAATCCCGCCCCTAGGAGAGGGGAAGAGAAGGCACACACCAGTCTGACTGTGGCCCCAGCAGTGGGCTGGGGGCAGACATCGGGTCGGACTGCGGCCCCGCCCACTAACTCCAGTTATACACCACAGCACAGGGGAAGTGCACTGCAGGTCCTCACCACGCCAGGGACTCTCCAAAATGACCAAACGGAAGAATTCCCCTCAGAAGAATCTCCAGGAAATAACAACAGCTAATGAACTGATCAAAAAGGATTTAAATAATATAACAGAAAGTGAATTTAGAATAATAGTCATAAAATTAATCGCTGGGCTTGAAAACAGTATACAGGACAGCAGAGAATCTCTTGCCACAAAGATCGAGGGACTAAGGAACAGTCACGAGGAGTTGAAAAACGCTTTAAACGAATTGCAAAACAAAATGGAATCCACGATGGCTCGGCTTGAAGAGGCAGAGGAGAGAATAGGTGAACTAGAAGATAAAGTTATGGAGAAAGAGGAAGCTGAAAGAAAGAGAGATAAAAAAATCCAGGAGTATGAGGGGAAAATTAGAGAACTAAGTGATACACTAAAAAAAAATAATATACGCATAATTGGTATCCCAGAGGAGGAAGAGAGAGGGAAGGGTGCTGAAGGGGTACTTGAACAAATTATAGCTGAGAACTTCCCTGAACTGGGGAAGGAAAAAGGCATTGAAATCCAAGAGGCACAGAGAACTCCCTTCAGACGTAACTTGAATCGATCTTCTGCACGACATATCATAGTGAAACTGGCAAAATACAAGGATAAAGAGAAAATTCTGAAAGCAGCAAGGGATAAACGTGCCCTCACATATAAAGGGAGACCTATAAGACTCGTGACCGATCTCTCCTTTGAAACTTGGCAGGCCAGAAAGGCTTGGCACGATATCTACAGTGTGCTAAACAGAAAAAATATGCAGCCGAGAATCCTTTATCCAGCAAGTCTGTCATTTAGAATAGAAGGAGAGATAAAGGTCTTCCCAAACAAACAAAAACTGAAGGAATTTGTCACCACGAAACCAGCCCTACAAGAGATCCTAAGGGGGATCCTGTGAGACAAAGTACCAGAGACATCACTACAAGCATAAAACATACAGACATCACAATGACTCTAAACCCATATCTTTCTATAATAACACTGAATGTAAATGGATTAAATGCGCCAACTAAAAGACATAGGGTATCAGAATGGATAAAAAAACAAGACCCATCTATTTGCTGTCTACAAGAGACTCATTTTAGATCTGAGGACACCTTTAGATTGAGAGTGAGGGGATGGAGAACTATTTATCATGCTCCTGGAAGCCAAAAGAAAGCTGGAGTAGCCATACTTATATCAGACAAACTAGACTTTAAATTAAAGGCTGTAACAAGAGATGAAGAAGGGCATTATATAATAATCACAGGGTCTATCCACCAGGAAGAGCTAACTATTATAAATGTCTATGCGCCAAATACCCGAGCCCCCAGATATATAAAACAATTACTCATAAACATAAGCAACCTTATTGATAAGAATGTGGTCATTGCAGGGGACTTTAACACCCCACTTACAGAAATGGATAGATCATCTAGACACACAGTCAATAAAGAAACAAGGGCCCTGAATGATACATTGGATCAGATGGACTTGACAGATATATTTAGAACTCTGCATCCCAAAGCAACAGAATATACTTTCTTCTCGAGTGCACATGGAACATTCTCCAAGATAGATCATATACTGGGTCACAAAACAGCCCTTCATAAGTTTACAAGAATTGAAATTATACCATGCATACTTTCAGACCACAATGCTATGAAGCTTGAAATCAACCACAGGAAAAAGTCTGGAAAACCTCCAAAAGCATGGAGGTTAAAGAACACCCTACTAACGAATGAGTGGGTCAACCAGGCAATTAGAGAAGAAATTAAAACATATATGGAAACAAACGAAAATGAAAATACAACAATCCAAACGCTTTGGGATGCAGCGAAGGCAGTCCTGAGAGGAAAATACATTGCAATCCAGGCCTATCTCAAGAAACAAGAAAAATCCCAAATACAAAATCTAACAGCACACCTAAAGGAAATAGAAGCAGAACAGCAAAGGCAGCCTAAACCCAGCAGAAGAAGAGAAATCATAAAGATCAGAGCAGAAATAAACAATATAGAATCTAAAAAAACTGTAGAGCAGATCAACGAAACCAAGAGTTGGTTTTTTGAAAAAATAAACAAAATTGACAAACCTCTAGCCAGGCTTCTCAAAAAGAAAAGGGAGATGACCCAGATAGATAAAATCATGAATGAAAATGGAATGATTACAACCAATCCCTCAGAGATACAAACAATTATCAGGGAATACTATGAAAAATTATATGCCAGCAAATTGGACAACCTGGAAGAAATGGACAAATTTCTAAACACCCACACTCTTCCAAAACTCAATCAGGAGGAAATAGAAAGCTTGAACAGACCCATAACCAGCGAAGAAATTGAATCGGTTATCAAAAATCTCCCAACAAATAAGAGTCCAGGACCAGATGGCTTCCCAGGGGAGTTCTACCAGACATTTAAAGCAGAGATAATACCTATCCTTCTCAAGCTATTCCAAGAAATAGAAAGGGAAGGAAAACTTCCAGACTCATTCTATGAAGCCAGTATTACTTTGATTCCTAAACCAGACAGAGACCCAGTAAAAAAAGAGAACTACAGGCCAATATCCCTGATGAATATGGATGCAAAAATTCTTAATAAGATACTAGCAAATCGAATTCAACAGCATATAAAAAGAATTATTCACCATGATCAAGTGGGATTCATTCCTGGGATGCAGGGCTGGTTCAACATTCGCAAATCAATCAACGTGATACATCACATTAACAAAAAAAAAGAGAAGAACCATATGATCCTGTCAATCGATGCAGAAAAGGCCTTTGACAAAATCCAGCACCCTTTCTTAATAAAAACCCTTGAGAAAGTCGGGATAGAAGGAACATACTTAAAGATCATAAAGGCCATTTATGAAAAGCCCACAGCTAACATCATCCTCAACGGGGAAAAACTGAGAGCTTTTTCCCTGAAATCAGGAACACGACAGGGATGCCCACTGTCACCGCTGCTGTTTAATATAGTGCTGGAAGTTCTAGCATCAGCAATCAGACAACAAAAGGAAATCAAAGGCATCAAAATTGGCAAAGATGAAGTCAAGCTTTCGCTTTTTGCAGATGACATGATATTATACATGGAAAATCCGATAGACTCCACCAAAAGTCTGCTAGAACTGATACATGAATTCAGCAAAGTTGCAGGATACAAAATCAATGTGCAGAAATCAGTTGCATTCTTATACACTAACAATGAAGCAACAGAAAGACAAATGAAGAAACTGATCCCATTCACAATTGCACCAAGAAGCATAAAATACCTAGGAATAAATCTAACCAAAGATGTAAAAGATCTGTATGCTGAAAACTATAGAAAGCTTATGCAGGTAATTGAAGAAGATATAAAGAAATGGAAAGACATTCCCTGCTCATGGATTGGAAGAATAAATATTGTCAAAATGTCAATACTACCCAAAGCTATCTACACATTCAATGCAATCCCAATCAAAATTGCACCAGCATTCTTCTCGAAACTAGAACAAGCAATCCTAAAATTCATATGGAACCACAAAAGGCCCCGAATAGCCAAAGTAATTTTGAAGAAGAAGACCAAAGCAGGAGGCATCACAATCCCAGACTTTAGCCTCTACTACAAAGCTGTCATCATCAAGACAGCATGGTATTGGCATAAAAACAGACACATAGACCAATGGAATAGAATAGAAACCCCAGAACTAGACCCACAAACGTATGGCCAACTCATCTTTGACAAAGCAGGAAAGAACATCCAATGGAAAAAAGACAGTCTCTTTAACAAATGGTGCTGGGAGAACTGGACAGCAACATGCAGAAGGTTGAAACTAGACCACTTTCTCACACCATTCACAAAAATAAACTCAAAATGGATAAAGGACCTGAATGTGAGACAGGAAACCATCAAAACCTTAGAGGAGAAAGCAGGAAAAGACCTCTCTGACCTCAGCCGTAGCAATCTCTTACTCGGCACATCCCCAAAGGCAAGGGAATTAAAAGCAAAAGTGAATTACTGGGACCTTATGAAGATAAAAAGCTTCTGCACAGCAAAGGAAACAACCAACAAAACTAAAAGGCAACCAACGGAATGGGAAAAGATATTTGCAAATGACACATCGGACAAAGGGCTAGTATCCAAAATCTATAAAGAGCTCATCAAACTCCACACCCGAAAAACAAATAACCCAGTGAAGAAATGGGCAGAAAACATGAATAGACACTTCTCTAAAGAAGACATCCGGATGGCCAACAGGCACATGAAAAGATGTTCAACGTCGCTCCTTATCAGGGAAATACAAATCAAAACCACACTCAGATACCACCTCACGCCAGTCAGAGTGGCCAAAATGAAGAAATCAGGAGACTATAGATGCTGGAGAGGATGTGGAGAAACAGGAACCCTCTTGCACTGTTGGTGGGAATGCAAATTGGTGCAGCCGCTCTGGAAAGCAGTGTGGAGGTTCCTCAGAAAATTAAAAATAGACCTACCCTATGACCCAGCAATAGCACTGCTAGGAATTTATCCAAGGGATACAGGAGTACTGATGCATAGGGGCACCTATACCCCAATGTTTATAGCGGCACTCTCAACAATAGCCAAATTATGGAAAGAGCCTAAATGTCCATCAACTGATGAATGGATAAAGAAACTGTGGTTTATATACACAATGGAATACTACGTGGCAATGAGAAAAAATGAAATATGGCCTTTTGTAGCAACATGGATGGAACTGGAGAGTGTGATGCTAAGTGAAATAAGCCATACAGAGAAAGACAGATACCATATGGTTTCACTCTTATGTGGATCCTGAGAAACATAACAGAAACCCATGGGGGAGGGGAAGGAAAAAAAAAAAAAAAAAGAGGTTAGAGTGGGAGAGAGCCAAAGCATTAGAGACTGTTAAAAACTGAGAACAAACTGAGGGTTGATGGGGGGTGGGAGGGAGGGCAGGGTGGGTGATGGGTATTGAGGAGGGCACCTTTTGGGATGAGCACTGGGTGTTGTATGGAAACCAATTTGACAGTAAATTTCATATATTAAAAAATAAAAAAAAAAAAAAAGAAAAAAAAAAGAAATCTAAAAAAAAAAAAAAAAAAAAAACTGAGAACTGAGGTTGATGGGGGGTGGGAGGGAGGAGAGGGTGGGTGATGGGTATTGAAGAGGGCATCTTTTGGGATGAGCACTGGGTGTTGTATGGAAACCAATTTGACAATAAATTTCATATATTAAATAAATAAATATTAAAAAAAACTAAAAAAACAAAAAGATCAGGGCAGAAAAAATAGAAACTAAAAAAAAAGAATAGAAAATATCAATGAAGCTAAAAGCTAGTTCTTTGGAAGATAAGCAAAATTGATAAAACGTTAGACACTCATAAAGAAAAAAAGAGGACTCAAAATCAGAAATGAAAAAGAAGTTACAACTGACACCACAGAAATACAAAGCATTATAAGAGACTACTACAAAAAAATTGTATCCCAACAAATTGAACAACCTAGAAGAAATAGGTAAATACCTAAAAACATACAACCCTACAGTTTTTTTTAACTTAAAAAAATGTTTATTTATGAGAAAAAGACAGAGCACAAGTGGGGGAGGAACAGAGACAGAGGGAGACACAGAATCTGAAGCAGGCTCCAGGTTCTGAGCTGTCAGCACAGAGCCCAACGTGGGGCTTGAACTCACGAACCACAAGATCATTACCTGAGGTGAAGTTGGACACTTAACCGACTGAGCCAGCACCCAGGAGCCCCAAAGCACACAATCTTCCAAAACTAAAAAGGAAAGAAAAAGATAATCTGAACAAACCAATTACTAGTAATGAATTTGAATCAGTTATCAAAAATATTCCTAACAAATGTAAGTTTAGGACCAGCTGGCTTCACAAATGAATTCTACCAAACATATAAAGAAAAGTTAATACATATCTTCAAACTCTTCCAAAAAAATTGAAGAGGAAGGAATGCTACCAAATTCATTCTACAAGGCCAGCATTAACCTGATACCAAAACAAAGACACTATGAAAAAAGAAAATTACAGGCCAATATCCTTGATGAACAAGATGCAAAAAGTCATGAACAAAATAGAGTAAAACCTTGGATTGCGAATAACTTGTTCTGTGAGTATTCCACAAGATGAGTAAACAGTTCTAATAAATTTTAGCTTGATAAACGAGCGATATCTTGCAATGAGTAGTACATAATACCAAACATCACATGATCACACCTGAGCCAATGGTTTCTCTCTATCAGATTGTGGGTGATCATCTCCCATACTCGAATGCTTGGTCTCAGGCCATGGTGTCTGGCAGAAATCAGTGATTTTTCAGAACATTGGAAAGTGCCCACAACTGGCACTAGTGTATTTTCTTGTCACTTCAGAGCACCTATGGACAGTCCTTTGCTTTCCCATACAAGAATAAGCTTACAAATGCTTTGCTTCATTCTAGGTTAGGCTGCCTGCAGACACAGACCCTAATGTAATTGCCAGTTACATTAAATGCAGTATATGACAAGAGTTTATACTGTACTGTAGTTAATATCTGTGTGAACATATACAATGGCCCCCATGCAGAAAAAGATTCCATTGAGCCAAAAGATAGCAATGATTCATTAGTGCTAGTGAAAGTCATCCTACACAATAACCCTCCTCTCTTGTCTACCTCATACCAGCCATGAAGGTTTTCAAAGGTAACTGCAGGTTAATTTGTTCATTTTTCTTTGTGTGTTGTATTTTCTTTATTATTTTGTATTTTATTACAGTATTGAAATCATTTTTATATGAATATTTTGGGGTTATAGAATGAATCATCTGAGTTTTCATTAATTATTATGGGGAAATTTGCTTTGATATATGAGTGTTTTGGATTGCAAGTATGTTTCCAGAATGAATTATGCGGGCAAACCAAGGTTTTACTGTAATAGAAAGTTGAATTCAACAACACCATTAAAAAGATCATTCACCATGATCAAGTGAGATTTATTCCAAGTATGCAAGGATGGTTCGATATCCACAAATCAGTCAACATGAAACACCAAATCAACAAAAAATGATAAAAATCATATAACCATCTCAACAGATCGTAGAAAAAGCATGACAAAATTCAGCATCCATTCATGATAAAAACTCTCAACAACATGGGGATAAAGGGAACATACCTCAACATAATAAATGCCATATATTGAAGAAAAAAAAAAAAAACAACACAGCTAACATCACACTCAAAGGTAAAAAGCTAAAAGCTTTTCCTCTAATATCAGGAAAAAGACCAGGATGTCCACTCTTACCACTTTTATTTAACATAGTACTAGAAGTCCTATTCACAGCAATCTGACAAGAAAAAGAAATAAAAGTCATCCTAATTGGTAAGAAAAAAGTAAAACTGTCACTTGCAGATGACATGATACTAGATATAGAAAACCCTAAAGATTCCACTAAAAATTATTAGAACTAATAAATGAGTCAAGTTGTAAGATGCAAAGTTATACAGGGGCACCTGGGTGGCTCAGTCGGTTGAGCGCCGACTTCGGCTCAGGTCACAATCTTGCGGTCCATGAGTTCGAGCCCCGCATCGGGCCCCTGTGCTCACAGCTCGGAGCCCGGAACCTGTTTCAGATTCTGTGTCTCCCTCTCTCTGACCCTCCCCCATTCATGCTCTGTCTCTCTCTGTCTCAAAAATGAATAAAAACGTTAAAAAAAAATTTAAAAAAAAAGATGCAAAGTTATACAGAAATCTGTTGCATTTCTATACACTGAACCATCAGAAAAACCATCAGAACCATCAGAAAAAGAAATTAAGAAAACAATGTCATTTACAATTGTATCAAAAAGAATAAAATACCTAGGAATAAATTTAACCAAGGAGGTGAAAGACCTGTACTCTGAAAACTGTAAGATATTAAAGAAATTGAAGACGACACAAATAAAAAAAAATACGCCATGCTCACGTACTGAAGAATATTGTTAAAATGTCCATCCATACTACCCAAAAAATCTACAAATTTAATGCAATCCCTATCAAAATACCAATAGCAGTTTTCACAGAAGACCAAAGCCGGAGGTATCAGAATACCAGATTTCAAACTATACCTCAGAGCTATAGTCATGAAAACACTATGGAACTGGAACAAATATTGACACACAAATCAATGGAACAGAATAGAGAGCCCCAAAATAAACCAGCACTTATATGGTCAATTAATCTAAGACAAAGTAGGCAAAAACACACAATGGGGAAAAGACCATCTCTTCAACAAATGGTGTTGGGCTGGGGGGGCCTGGATGGCTCAGTCGGTTAAGTGTCTGTCTTCAACTCACGTCATGATCTCGCAGTTCATGGGTTCAAGCCCCGTGCACTCAGAGCCTGGAGCCTGCTTCAGATTTTGTGTCTCCCTCTCTCTCTGCCCCTCCCCCACTCACACTCTGTGTCTGTCTCTCAAAAATGAATAAACATTTTAAAAAATGGTGTTGGGAAAACTGGACAGCCACATGCAAAAGAATGAAACTGGACCATTTTCTACACTATATACAAAAATAAACGTGAGACCCCAAATTGTAAAACGCCTAAAAAAAAAATACAGGCAGTAATACTCTTGGACATTGGTCTTAGCAGTATTTAATCTATCTCTTCAGACAAGGGCAAAAAAAGCAAAACTAAACAAGTAGGACTCTATCAAAATAAAAAGCTTTTTCACAGCTAAGAAAACCATCAACAACAAAAAAAGAGACATACAGAATGGGAGAAGATATTTGCAAAAATATATTTAGTAAGGATTAATATCCAAAATATATTTAAAAACTCATACAACCCAATGCCAAGAAAACAAACAATGCAATTTAAAAATGGGACAGAGGATCTGAACACACATTTTTCCAAAGACGACATACAGATGGCTAACAGACACATGAAAAGATGTTAATCATCAATAATCATCAGGGAAATTAAAAAAAAAGCACAGTGAGATATCACCTCACATCTGTCAGAATGGCCAGTATCAAAAACACAAGAAATAACAAGTGTTGGTGAGGATGCAGATAAAAGGGCACCCTCATGCACTATTGGTCTATTGTCAGAATTGTAAATTTGATACAGCCACTATGGAAAAGAGCATGGAGGTTCCTCAAAAAATTAGAAATACATAGCAGCACTTTCAACAATAGCCAAATTATGGAAAAAGCCTAAATGTCCATCAACTGATGAATGGATAAAGAAGATGTAGTTTATATATACAATGGAATACTACTTGGCAATGAGAAAGAATGAAATATGGCCTTTTGTAGCAACGTGGATGGAACTAGAGAGTGTTATGCTAAGTGAAATAAGTCATACAGAGAAAGACAGATACCATATGTTTTCACTCTTATGTGGATCCTGAGAAACTTAACAGAAGACCATCATGGGGGGAAGGATAAAAAAAAAAAAAAAGAGAGGGAGGGAGCCAAACCATAAGAGACTCTTTAAAAACTGAGAATAAACTGAGGGTTGATGGGGGGTGGGAGGGAGGGGAAAGTGGGTGATGGGCATTGAGGAGGGCACCTGTTGGGATGAGCACTGGGTGTTGTATGGAAACCAATTTGACAACAAATTTCATGTTAAAAAAATGAATGAATGAATGAATTAATTAATTAGAAATACAAATATCATACGATCCAATAATTCTACTACTGGGTATTTACCCAAAGAAAACAAAAACACTAATTTGACAAGATACATGCTCCCATCTTTTTACTGAAGCATTATTTAGAATAGCCAATACACGGAAGCAACCTAAGTACCCAATGACAAATGAATGAATAAGGAAGATATTGTGTGCACGCGTGCGCGCACGCGCACACACACACAAACTGGAATATTACTCAGCTATAAAAAAGGGGGAAAAAAGAATGAAATCTTGCCATTTGTGACATGGATAGACCTCAAGGGGGTTATGCTAAGTGAAATAAGATAAACACAAATATATGATTTCATTTAGGTGTGGAATCTAAAAGACAAAACAAACAAAACAGAAACAGACTCATAAATACAGAGAACAAAGTGGTGGTTGCCAGAAAGGAAGGTAATAAGATAAGTGAAACAGGCAAAGGGGATTAAGACATACAAATTCCCAGTTATAAAATAAATAAGTCACAGCAATATAAAGTACAGCATAGGGAATAGTCAATAATACTATAATGTACTATAATATATAGTATATATATAATAACACTATATATATATATATATATATATATATATATATATATATATACATATATATAAATATAATAAGAGCACAAAGTCAGTAACTTTGTATGGTGACAGGTGGCAACTACACTTATGGTGAGCATCTGTAATATATGTAAATGTTGAATCACTATCTGGAACTAATATATCTGGAACTAATATACTGTATATCAACTATACTTCAATTAAAAGCAAATAATTTTTTAAAAAGAAATAAAGGACTTCTCTGCAGTTACAATAAACAAGATAATCAGATTGTAACAAGCACCCTGAAGTAAATGAATAGGGCCATATAACTGATAACAAGGAAAGACGGGGAGCTAATTAGGGTCATCAGAGGAACAGACAGCTGAGCAGCCATTCAGGGGAGAACATAAGAAAATGTATTCTGGGCACAAATGTGATAGAAGAAAGAACTTGGTATAATGGAGGAACAGAAGGAGGTCAGTGTGATTGTACAGTATTGAGGAGTGAAGTTAGAAAAGGAGGCAAGCCTGATAATGAAGGACCTTGGAGGCCACCATAGGGAAAGCCAGGAAGGGCTTACGTAGGAATAACCTAAGTATATAGTTTCCATATTTTTAAACATATTCATGTGGCTACGGAGAACCAACTGTATGAGACAAGAGTGGAAAGGGTTAGCATGTCAACTCAAGTGAAAGTGAAGGAGGCTTAACCTACTAGCAGTGGAAAGGTAGAACTGACACAGTTTGGTGGTGGATTAGATATGGAGGCAAAGAGAGGAACCCCAAGAATAAACCCTGAGAAACTGAGTAAATTTTGTTCCATTTACTAAGATGGAAACAACTTAAAAAACTGGCGGGGGGGGGGGGGGGGGGGGGAAGGAAAAAATATATATATATTTTATATATATATTTCATATATATATATGTACGTATATATTTTTCATACACATATATATGAAATACGGGTTTTTGATGTTAGACAATAGATAAAACAGGATAGAGGAATTAAATGAGTTGAGCCCCATGAATGCCCCAGATTCCTCCTTAGAGTCAGTTTCTAGGTTGTGGGGCAGGAAGGGGGAACCTAAACCAAATCAAGCAGCCTCGTTATGTTCAGGAGACACAGTCAAGAATTTGCAAAGGCCAAGACGGCTGGAATTTGCAGGGCAGAGTACCAGAGGAAAGACAGCTGCATAGAGAGGAGAATACCAAAATAATGTGCAGAGAGTTCTTTTCAAGTCTTTAGGTAAGTATTGACCAGCACAATACTTGTTGGGAAATACTGAACAACAGGGAAAGAACTACCAAAAGAAGCAGGCAAATTTTGAGTTGGGAAGAGTTTGTATTCCCACAGTCAAACTGGAAAAATCTCACCTAATAAACAGAGAACTGGGTAGAATACTCAAGAGGATACTGCTTCCATAGGGGAAAAAGTAGCCTTGGATTAAAGGCTGCTCTGGCCCAACTCACAAAGCTTAAAAGCCTTGAAATGATCAAACGGTTTCCAAGTAACTTAACCATATTCCAAAACAAGCTCAAGAATATTTAAAAGAATGTAAAAACAACACATCCATATACACAAAAATCCAACACCCAACAGTATAAAATTCACATCCAATAAAAAATTAGCAGGCATGCAAAGAAGAAAATATGACCCAAAATAAAAAAAATCAATCATTGAAAACAAACCCCAAAATGACACAGATAACTCTTTTAATGTCCTTATTTACTATTTCTATTATAAATATATTATATTAAACAAGGTAGAGAAAAGAAATAGCATATTAAGGAGAGGCATGAAAGATAAAAAAAAAAAAAAATTCCATAGGCAAAAATACATTAGGTAAGATTAACAGCAAATTAGTGAAGAATAAGTTAGTGAACTTGAAGGCAAGGCAACAGAAACTATCCAAAATTAAAGACGGAGAAAAAAGACTGGGAAACGTATAAAACATTAGTAAGCTGTGGGTCAACT
Organism: Panthera leo; assembly: GCF_018350215.1. NCBI lineage: Eukaryota > Metazoa > Chordata > Mammalia > Carnivora > Felidae > Panthera > Panthera leo. The sequence goes on from NC_056686.1 coordinate 96,590,090, forward strand.
TCAAGCATAGTATTATGCTTATAAACTGGGAGTCCCAGAAGGAGGTAGGAGAGCATGGAGTATAGAAAATTTATTTTAAGAAATAATAGCGAAAATTAAACTATATAAATATACACACATCCAATAAGTGCAACAAACCCCAAGCACAAAAATCATGAAGAACACCACACCAATGCATATTGTAATGAAACTGCACAAATTTGATGATGAAAACCTTAAATTAAAAGCAGCAGAGGTTTTAAAAAATTACATACAGAGGAACAAAGATAAGAATGACAAGAGTTCTTTTCAGAAACAACACAATCCAGAGAGCAGTAGAGCAACAACACTTTTAAAACCAGAATTTTAGGGGCACTGGGTGGCTCAGTCAGTTAAGCATCTGAGTCTTGATTTCCTCTCAGTTCATGATCTCATGGTTTCATAGGTTTGAGCCCCATGTCGGGATCTGCACTGATGGCACAGAGCCTGCTTGAGATTCTTCCTCTCTCTCTGCCCCACCGCCCCCACCCCCTACTCACACTCTCTCCGTCTTTCTCAAAATACATAAATAAACTTTTAAAAAATCTAGAATTTTATACCCAAAGTATCTTTTGAACATAGAGTCAAAAATCTTTCTCAACAAGGTGGGGCTGTACACATTGCTGAAAGTATTTTGGATTTTTGTCTTCAAAGTAATAGTAAAGCCACTAATAGACTCTAAATGGTGAGACTTGCATCTTAGGAAAAACACATTAACTTCTGTTAAGAACAGATTGAGCTTAGGGGCCAGGGGGCCACACATATGTAAGAGCAAAGGAGCATAAAGTTGTTCAAAAAACAGGATAATATCGATTGGGCTGGTAGAAGTGGGTATGAAGAATGGTAGACTGATTAGAAAAGTATCTAGAAGATAGTTATTTGAAGACTTGGTGCCTGGATGTGAGGTGTGAGGAAGAGGAAGGAATCAAGAATGATTCCTGTTCCTGACATGAGCGACTATACTTACATATAATTTTATCTACCTGAAAAATAATGTAAATCAATTATACACTATCAAAACTAACTGAAATCCACAAGAGTAAACTATTCTAAATACTGCATTTAAACTAAAGAATTCACTGTGTAAAAATGCAAATAAAAACCAAATAGCACTTTTTTGTAGGAGAGAAAGATACAGGCATAAGCATTCTTCATCTGAAATTCGCACTGAGCTCAATCTCGCATTGACACAGTTGCTATTGTTCCTTATAGAAAATAATAAAAGCAAGACTTCTACGAGCCATCTGATGAAACACTGAAGTGCCTTTACAAAACAGTTCCTTCTACAGGCAAATCACTATTATGGGGGGGTACCTTTAAAAGTAATTATAACTCTCATGAGGCATTTAAAATGGCTGCAAATTTTTGGTAATCCCTCCTAGTTCAGCAACCTTGCTTCCTATGTTTCTATCTTCACAGGAATCTATTGGTGAAAGATTTTAAAAGGTTTTAAATAGTAACAACAAAGGTTTGTCATGGATTTATAAAGTGCTGCGTACTATTATGTTGTACTAAGTACCTTACATGATAATCTCATTCAACCTTAAAAACTCTATTAGGTGGTAGTTATCCCCATTCAACAGATAAATTGAGATGCAAAGAGGTTAAGGAATTTGTCTTACATTATGAAGCTAATAAGTGGCAGAGCTAAGGATATAAAACCAGAGAGGTCTGACCTCAATCCCTGGGGACTCTTGAGAAATTCATCTTTAAACTTCAAAAATCTTCCTGCACATTAGAATATGTGTAACTGGTATACTGATTTTGTGTGGGTACATTCTTTACATGTAATAAGTTTCTAAATTATTTCCTTTTAAAAATTCACAAAAGGGATTAAAAGTATACTTATCATGTGGTGAGCATTGAATAATGTCTAAAATTGTTGAAACATTATAATGCATGCCTGCAAATAGCACTGTATGTTAACTGTATTTCAATTAAAAATAAGATAAAATTGGGGTGCTGGGTGGCTCAGTCAGGTAAGCGGCTGACTTCAGCTCAGGTCATGATCTCACGGTTTGTGAGTTCGAGCCCCACACTGGGCTCTGTGCTGACAGCTCAGAGCCTGGAGCCGGCTTCCAATTCTGTGTCTGCCTCTCTCTGACCCTTCCCAGCTGGCACCCTGTCTCTGTCTCTCTCAAGAATAAATAAACGTTAAAAAAATAATTTAAAAAAAGAAAAGAAAAATTAATAAATTCTCATCCTTAAAATGTTCAGACTTTCAATTTGCCTCAAGAAATTCTTCAAAGCAGATAAACTTAAAAAGAATTATATGTAGACTATGAGAATTTTCATGAACATATGTAGACACGTGTGTGTAACAGGGGACGCTGATAGAGAATCCAAATCATCAAAGGCATAGCTTGGCTGAGTACAGACACCACGGACCTGAAAGTGTGCTGAGGGTTGGCTATGTTAAGTTGTACAACAGGGGCGCCTGGATGGCTCAGTCAGTTGAGCGTCTGACTCTTGATTTTGGCTCAGGTCATGATCTCACAGTTGATGAGTTCAAGCCCCACACTGGGCTCTGCGCTGACACTGCAGAGCCTGCTTGGGATTCTGTCTCCCTCTTTCTCTGCCCCTCCCCTGCTGGCTCTCTGTCTCACAAAATAAATAAAAATAAACTTTAAAAAAGAAGAAAGCTGTACAACAAACCGTTAATGCTATCACGTAGTACTGTGATAGGAAACAGCTCAGACGATTTGTGTGGAAACCATGTTGTATGATGGACATGAAGGACTGCACACACTTAAACTTCCTCGTGCTCAATTACATGGCATGTTATATGCATGACTCTTTCATCAACAACTGCACAGTTACTGGGATTAACTTCAGAATTGTGAACTCATTAAAATTTCTCTGTAGCTGAGCAGAAACTCACAATTTAAAAGGTTTTTTTTTTCTCTGCCACAACAAAAAAAGCCTAGAAACTGAAATTCTCCAATAAAGTTATTTTATTTGGGTTCAACCTAAAATAGTTTAAATTTGATCTTTGTTAGAGAAAAGAAATCTCCAATTGTATAGACTTAATAAAAAGTACTGAATTTGCCACTTCCAATAGAGGATAGTTTCTTCATGCTTTGGGCATCTACCATTAGTAACCCAAAAGACTACTTGTAGTAAATTTAACTGTCATAGCACTGAAATGCCCAAAATCAATTTCCTAGCTTAGAAAGTTGCCCTTATGTTACCATAACACACAATAGTCTCCTGACTATTCATATTGTTTGAAAACCATGAAAACACAGTTTTTGGCATGCATGCCCAGTTGGAAAAGGATTTGTTCCTCTGAAAACACCATTCATAAGACTAGGCAGAGCTGAGGGCACCTCTGTGTGTGAACAAGCAGGTAGGTATCTCAGGGTTTCTGCAGCCGTCTCCTTCCTTAACGGGTAAGTACCGGTGCCAACAAGGGGAGAGTCCAGGCACATGACTCAGCTTATGACTTAATTTTCCACAGCTAAGAAAAGAAAATCACCAAAATAAGTTAGTTTTAAGACAAACAGTTGGGGTTTACAGGTCCACTTACATGACTATGAACCAAGAACCCTTTACATAAGAACAGTAGCAACTCTAGAACACCATAGATGAAAAACCATCTAACAATTCCTAGGGTCAAAAATGACATACTGCAGTTCACGGGTTTTCGGTATGCACTCATTCTGCCTCTCAGAGGCAGACCCTTCCTCAGCCCATGCTGTTAGATTAACATGAGATTCAAACTTGATTTTTCGTTCAAGAGCAGTCTATTGTACTTGTGTCAAATGAGAAAACTTAAGCTAAGAACTTAGCCCGTGCACCGCCATCAAAACGTATATTTCTTTACTTGAAGAGTTACTTCCACACCAGTCCCCTAGTCTGTCTGTCTCTCTCCCAATCACAGATGTGCGTGCGCACACACACACACGCGCACACACACACACACACACACACACACACACACACTCACAGGACGAAGAGCAAGGATTATTATATTTAGTAAGACTAAAGCAGATGCCACAGAGTACTAGTCACACTTACTCTTATATTAAATCCTAGAAGATCACTTATAACACCTGAGACAGCAGAAAGGATAACTACTCGTGTGATATTGTAGATTAAGGGATTCATTGTCAGTCCATAGAGTCTAAATGGTGTGTCCAGCTCCTACAAAAAACATGAAAGAATGGAGATGAAATACATGGCCTATCGATGGCCACCAGTGATTTCTGGGCTGGTTTTTAGGTCTTGGGTACGGATGAGTGTGTAAGGCCTTCCTTCATGTTCAACAGCTGCTTTCAAAAGACCTATAATGGACTCTCACCTACTTTCCACTAGCTAAGTGTTTAAAGGTGGGTTCAAGCAGTATGTTGTGAATTTTTTTTTTTAAATATAATTTGAAAAATGTGACAGACATCAGCAATCATCAGAACCTGGATAACAAGATGTGAAATTTTTTCTTACATAGTCAGGAACCCAAAACTATCAACTTGACATTGTGAATGTACACAGCCCAGCAGCCATCTGTTACGAGGGTCTTCTCCAATAAGTACAGCATTGATTTCATTTAAGTGCTAGTGAAAGTAGATCACAGGATATTACTTACTTTCAATAACTTGGTGGACAGCTTTAATACATTATTTACTAGAGTAAGCTGTTCTTTCTTATTAGGCTTTTTTTCCATCTTAAGATATAAATTAATCTAAGGAAAAAAAGAGAGATCAAGGCAAATGTCACAGAAAAAGATATACTGTACTAAGTTTGGCAGATTCGAAAGTAATATTTTCAAATAAAATAAATCTGAAAATTCCTGCAGTTATTTCTACAAAACACATATGTCACATACCCTACTGTCCAGACCACGCAGTCACATCTGACAAAGAAAAGCCAGTTCGTGAATAAAAAAAAAGTAGGGGCGCGTGGGTGGCTCAGTCGGTTAAGCGTCCGACTTCGCTCAGGTCATGATCTCACAGTCCGTGAGTTCGAGCCCTGCGTTGGGCTCTGTGCTGACAGCTCAGAGCCTGGAGCCTGCTTCGGATTCTGTGTCTCCCTCTCTCTCTGACCCTCCCCCACTCACACTCTGTCTCTCTCTCTCTCCTTCAAAAATAAAATAAACGTTAAAAAAAATTTTTTTTAAGTAAATATGAAGCAATTTAACTATCAAAACAATGAAAAGTGTAATGTTAATTATAACTTAACAGTTAACATGTGAACTTTTTAAGTTCAAAAGCTCTACCTACTCATTTTGGTGACACCCACATAATATAACATCCTCATTAAACATTAATGAAACATAAGAAGAAAGCTGCTTTTAACTTGTTAGTTCTTTATTTTTTCTCCTATGGAAATATTCTCCCACTATAATTCTCAGGCAAAAGAAGAAAATCTAATGATACCAAATGTATTTATGTAAAACTTATGGATAACCATGAAATCAAAACCAAAACCAAAAAAAAAACAAAAACAAAACCCTTTATACTACTCTGTCTTTATAAGAAACATTTCCCAGTCTTAATATCTATTCCCATACTAAAGAGAAAGTATTTTCTAAACTTTGAATGTATGGCTGATACAGAAGAAATTCAAGAGCTTATTAAAAACATGCTTAAGTGACAAGTACTATAAAGATCTAATACTTGATGCAGAATATGAGACTTAAAGCATGCTCCATTATCACAAATAAAGATACCTTTATAATATACAAACTACTTTCAATCCATTAGATCTTAATTCTTACAATCCTGGGAGCTGGTGGGGAAGATTATAAACCCTCATTTTATAAGGAGGAAATAATTATATAGTAGCAAAGTCACCTGTAAGGTCATATAGCTAGAAAGTGCTAAATCTAGACTCAACCCTGAATCTTCTGCACAAATCTTATGCCATCTCTAACCACAGAACTAAATTAACAAGGACCAATCGTTACCTGTTCCGTAAGTAATATTGAAACATTGCTGTATTTCTTATTGGTTTCAGACCCCAATGAGGCCAGACGCAGTAAGAAAAGTAGTAAAGCTGTTTCCCAGATCAAAAACTCCCAATTATAAGCATCATTCAGGAAAGTTTTATGCCCTTGCAGAACCTATACAAAGAACCGACAAAAAGTTAGGTTTTTCATTTGTCTCAAAATCTATAATTACTCCTTTACTCTAGCAACTTAAAAAGATTTTCAAGTTACCAATATTTTATACTCAAAGCAGAATTTTAATACTCATATAAAGCCTTATCTATTTAACTAATCCCTACCTATTTCTCTAGGTTTCCTAGACTTTTTCCAGACAGCAAAGGAGGAAGTAGCAAAGGAGGAAAACATAGAAGTAAAATCAGACAAACACATTTCCAGCCTTTTAACCACTCATGTGCCCACTCACAATTATATGGTGACCGTTTTTCAAAGTGTTAAATTTGCATTATCACCAGTAGGCCTTCCTAAGACATGTGGTCCATCCTACTGGTATGACTCGAAAACCCTGAGGATCAATTCTTTACTCCATTTTAGGATCCAAGTAACAACAGCAGCAGCAGCTACCATTTATCAAATGCCTATTATTACGTGTCAAGTTTGCTAGTAAAAGTTGTGTTTTTTGTTTGCTTCAAAATTTACTCAAGCCAGCCTGAGGTAAAGTGGAACACACTGGAAAATATACAGAGAATCCTCACAGAAACCAAATGCTGGCCTTTTGAAACCAGGGAGTCACAGCGCAGCTCCCCTCTCTGTCTCTCTTCCTCAAGGGCCATTTGGGCTCCCATCTCCACTCCTCTTAGTTAATTCTGTTGCTTTGCATGACACTTGTTTACTGCTCCCTGCAAGTTTGGCTCGCTCCAGCTTTGGTTTCCCATAACACCCTACTGGCCCCACTGACCCCTACTGACCCTCTCTTCTCCAAAGGCCACCAGTGATATCTCAGGTTTTCAGTCCTAATTTCTAAAATTTCTAAATTCTAATTTCTAAATTTCTAAATACGTTTGGCTTAGTCTGGGTCAGGTGTTCACCCCTGCCAATCAGTTATAACTAGAGTAGGAAAGTAACAGTTAGTAGCAACCTAGGCCCACCTCTTCAGCAGGGTGGTTTGTTGTGTGGCAATATATAACACACAAACCACAGCCAAGCGGCTATAAAATCAAACACAAAGAAAAACTCTTAAAACCAGCCAGAGAAGGGGTGCATGGGTGGCTCGGCTGGTTAATCGTCCAGCTCTTGGTTTCAGCTCAGCTCATGATCTCATGGTTCATGAGTTCGAGCCCCACATCGGGCTTTGCACTGATGGTGCGGGGCATGCTTGGGATTCTCTCACTCTGCCACTCCCACGCATGTTCTCTGTCTTTCAGAATAAGTAAATTTTAAAAATTGAAAGAAAAAAAAATTAAAAAAAACACCAGAGAAAAAGGACATTACTTTTAAAAGAGCAGCAAATAAAACTAACAGCTGACTTCTCAAGATAAAACACGGAAATCAAAAGGTAACAGAATCCCAAAAGTATTGAAAGTAATTGGCAACCTAGAAATGCATACTCAGTGAAAACATCCTTTAAACAAGAAAGCGATAAAAGACATTTTCAAACATACTAGAACAGAATTCATAACCAGATTCTTCAAACAGGAAGAAAAAAATCCCAGAAAAAAACACAGAAATGCAAGAACTAATGAAAAGCAATGAAAAGGGTAAATGTGTAGGTAAATATAAATGAATAACTGAATACAAAAAATAATCATTATATCTTGTGGGTTTAAAACATATGTAAAATTTGGGGTGCCTGGCTAGCTCAGTCAGTAGAGCATGCAACTCTTGATTTCAGGGTTGTAATTTGAGCCTCACATTGGGTGTGGAGCCTACTTAAAGAAATAAGTCAAATAAATACAAGAAAATATATGTAAAATTTTAAGTAAGGATACTAATAATGGGTGAATGGATAAATGAGATAAAGTGTTCTAAGGTCCTAGCATTATCAAGGAAGCAGAAATTAATACTTTATTAGACTATAATAAGCTAAGGATGTATGTTGCAATCTCTGAGGTAAAAGCACATATAACAAGTAGTGAAAGAACATATAACACGTTAACAAAGAGGATTAAATGGAATATTACAGAATACTTGATTCATAAAAGATGCCAAGAAAGGAGAGAGAAAGAAAATTTAACAGGTAGACCAAATAAGAAATAAACAGTATTTGTATTTGTGGTAATTACATTAAATGTAAATGAGCCAGACAATCTAAAACACTAAGACTGTGAAGCTGGATTAAGGAACAAACAACCAAAAAAAGCATATGCTGATTACAGAAGCCATGACTCAAATATGAAGACAAAATAAATGAAAGGGTGGACAAAGATATAATATGCAAAAACGAATCAAAAGACAGCTGGTGTGGTTAAATTAATATCAAATAGAGCAGACTTTAGGTTAAGAAACATTAGAATCAGAGACATTTCAAAAGGTCATGAAAGATTAAGCCTGACACTTTTCCAGGTTAAAAAAGACTAAAGAGGGGTGCCTGGGTGGCTCAGTTGGGTAAGCATCTGACTCTTGATCTCAGCTCAGGTCTTGGATCCACCATCACAGTAGACGTGAACACACCTCTGTCAATGGTCGACAGAATAAGCAGACGAAAAAAACATGAGTAAGGATATAGAAGATGCCAGCAATGGAACAAATAAACTTGGACTAATTTACCTAGCGAGGACATTGCTCCCCAAGACAACAGAATACAAGTTCTTTCAAAGTGCTGATGGAGAGTTAATGAAACTGACCATATGCCAGATAATAAAGCAAGCCTCTACAAATTTCAAAGGAGTAAAGACATTCAGAATACGTTCTCTGAACACAGTAGAATTAAGTTAGAACTCAATAAATGGAACACTACAAGCTACGGCTATAACTTCTTATAATGAAGAAAGCACAGAAGTACCCCCTTACCCAAAAAAAAAAGGTACAGGGACCCATCAAAAGTATGCAGGAAGGGGCTTCAAGGGTCTCCCACTGGCCAAATCTGGGACAATTTAGACATCAGAATAAATAGAGTAAATAGATTATACCCAATAGATTTACCCAAATGGGTTATAATCTATTGGGTAAAAATCAGAATATATGAGTCCATAATGAAACCAAGAAGAAACAAAGGAAAGGTCAACCACAGAGTGACAACTGACAGATGTGGAAGTAAAGATGGTGTTAGAAAAATCACTATTTTGTAACCCTTGTGGTATGATAGCTTTATTATCAAAAACTGCCAATTAAAATTAGAGTCATCTTAGAATCTTAAAGGATTCAGAATTATTTTATTCTGATTTCAAAAGTAAGTAAAATTAAGTATTCAAAATAGCATGCTGGTGCCTTGATCCTGAGAAATAAATTTCTGTCATACACACACACACACACACACACACACACACACACACACACACATCTAAAACAGATAGTGAACCTTATTAGAATTTCCATTTTTCATTACAACAGATATGAAATGTTTACCTGGGCACAACAAATGAAAGCAATGGAAAGTGTCAGTAAGAAGACTGAAGATACAACGACATCAACTGAGCGCTGTGGACCCCGTCTCTGTGGAGTGAGACATATAGGTTAATATTTAAGATTACACTTAGAGACAACAGTGGCCCTCAAATCATTCACATTCTGAGTTTTACAACATTAATGTGAAAATAAATGTTTATAAGGAGTTTCTAGCCCAGTATTTTAACATAGTTTGGACACGTTTAATTTTAAGCATTGAAATTCATGCTGTTCCAAGTTAAGGGTGTGAGTTATTCACAAATGTATTTTCAGCTAAAATATTTTCCAAAAAGTCAGAAAAAGATGCAATTTTCAACTTATCACTCTGCCCTAGGAATTTAGATTTTCTTTTCCCTTCCTAAGCTCTCATTTACTCCCCTCTAATACCTTAGCAGATAGATCATTTCCAACTTGCTGTCCAGCACGTCTGTCAGCCACTGATATGATCTGTCTGGTTCACAGAACTAACTACACTGCCCATTGAGTATCTGCTGCCAGAAATTTCAGTGAGCATGCTTTCTGCATATTCCTGCACATATTCCATCGTCAAATGAAACTCACCTTGAGAAAGGAGCGCAGTGATAACCATATCTTAATGTTCTCCACCTTTTTAAGTCTGAAATGAGGTATTTCATATTTCCTAGCCTTCCTGGCAGAAGTAATATGGCTGAAGAGTTTTGCAAATAAAAATCTCTAGAGGAGGTTTAAAAAAATCACAAAGTAAAATATACATGTTTGTCTCTGAGTATATGTTTATATAATTGTAAATAATATTCCCATATATTGGAAGCATATAAAAAATAATAAACGGATGAAATTCTAATCAGTGATCACTTAGACTAAGCTAATAGCTCATTATCCTGTTACTTCCAAATCATATTCTATAGTAATGTCTTTGTATATATGCCTTTGTAATATGGTACACTTGACATTCTCAAGGAATATTCTTTGGAGACCTTTGTGAATCCCCGACCTCACAAACAAAATTGTTTACCTGAATTCTGGTTTAGTTCCAAATTAAATTTCCATTCAAAATCACATTTTTTTTGGACATGAAGACATATCAAGTCTCCAATTCTTCATTCTTACAGAAATTCAATACATTTATTTCTCACTTAACCATTGTCTACGGAAACATTTTCACTTTGAGAATTACTACATATGTTATGGGCAAACAAGTGCAGTATTGAGACACAGGTGCTATGCAGTCAGCTAGGCTCACTCTCTGCCTAAGCCACTTATTCCTACCCGTTAGCTCAGCGAAATCTCAGATTACAACATGTTATTTGTGATTAATCGATATCACAAGTGTTAAACCCACAAACACCAAAAGTTTTCTCATCAATCCTTCATTGTCCACATTAACTTCTGGAGAGAGAACAAATCAATAGAACAAAAACAACTCAGTGGAATATCATATACAAAAGCAGAGGCGAGAAACTTAATTTGCTACTGACCTGTTTATATGTTCTTTCCGCCACACACATCATGAAAAAAAAAATCCAAGTAAGACACAATCGTTCAAAAAAATTAATCATAGACAAAATAATAATAGGTGTAACAGGTGGTGCCCCACAAAAGAGAGTCATGATCTCCTCAGCTGAAATAGACTTTAGCTGGTCAAAACTCTTCTCACGGAAAAGTCGATGTAAAAAAGGGAAAAATGCTAATCCAATGGTGACGACATTTCCCAGCATCTGATAACCTACTCCTTGCTGATATGCATTAACCTGGGAATTAATTTAAAACGTCGCATCGTTATTACACAGTTAAATGGAGTTATGAAGCAGTTTTTATCAACTACTATTTAGATTATTAAAACCTAAATGTTTCGAATCTAAAAGAAGTCCAAAGAAAAATGACGTATAGATTTATGACTCTTAGATTTTATTAAAAATTAGGCTTAGATAAGGAACATTCATAGAGTATACCTGAATAACTGATCATGTTCAGAGAACTTTGTAATAAAAAATATATATACTACCAAGTAAAGCCACTAACCACAAAAATTAAAAATATATATATATATTCATGTTTCAAAAGCTGAGTCAGTGCTTTGATCACTGAATACAGCCAATGAACAGCTGATCATAAACAGGTTTTTCAAAAAAGCTGAAAACTTATGAAATCTTACCCTGCTCATGATGATGCCACTTATTTCCAACACAGACATATCCATCTTTTTGCACTCATTCCCTTCCCAGATTATTGCACTAACTCGATCAGAGGCAGGACTTGAGTTCTGAAGCCAGAATAAGTGGTTCTAAAAAGAAAAATATAAAACTATTTTCATCCACCCTTATTTCTTCCCTCAGTTGGATTTTCTCCCCATTGTCCAGCTCCCAGGCCACAGTTGCCAGTGTTAGACCTCATCATTCTATTCTCTCCTTCACAGAGCTCAATACCAATGACAAACCTCCATCATGCTGATCTCTGGTCCTTTTTTCTTCACTAAGATATTTTCTTACCTAGAGAGAGGCTAAATGTCTTCTGTAATGATGGAAACTAGGATTCCATGATCTCCAAGGTGGCCTGGCTTCCCTCTCTAAATGTGTGGAAGGGAGGATAAGCTTGGTGTATTCATGGCATGTTAAGAAGGAAAGTATTTCTAGAGCAGCATGACTATACTGGAGGTAGCAGGAAATTAGCTAGGAGAGCTGCTAATAGGCCTTACAAGTTGCATGAATAACTGAGGAGTTAAGCCTTTCTCTGGTCTAATCAGGACACAGAAAAGCATAAAAAGCTCAAGAGGACAGGGGTGCCTAGTGGCTCAGTAGGTTAAGTGTCCGACTCTTGGTTTTGGCTCGGGTCACGATCTCACGGTTCGTGGGTTTGAGCCCCAGGTCGGGCTCTGCGCTGACAGTGTGGAGCCCGCTCGGGATACTCTTTCTCTCCCTCTCTCTCTGCCCCTCCCCTGCTCATGCTCTCAATCTCAAAATAAATAAATAAACATAAGAAAGAAAGAAACAAACAAACAAGCAAATAATCCCAATGGAGGAGGGAAAGCAATTAAAAGATTTTAAGGGGAATGGCATCATTCCAGCTGCAGCATGGAAAAGCAAAGGGAGCAGGCCCACAGAAGCTGCTATAATGATCCAGATAGCAGCCAATGATGGTCCACCCCAAGCAGGGGAGACACAAGTAGACAGACACAGATATTCAGTGGAGTCAAGAGGACATATTAGTAACACACTAGAGAGGGTGGGGTCAAGAACCACTCCAAGGATGGGGCACCTGGGTGGTTGAGTCGGTTAGGCATCCAACTCTTGGTTTTGGCTCAGGTCATGATTTCATGAGTCCGTGAGTTTGAGCCCCACATTGGGTTCTGTGCTGGTGGCACAGAGCCCGCTTGGGATTCTTTCTCTCGCCCTCTCTCTCTGCTCCTCCCCGACTCACGCTGTCTCTGTCTCTCTCAAAAGTAAATAAACTTAAAAAAAACAAAAAAAGTAAATAAACTTAAAAAAAAAAAAAAAAAAGAACTACTCCAAGGTTTCTGCCTTAGGCGGTCAGTGGTGGCATTCAAAAATATGGGGATAAAGGAAGAACAGGATGGATAGGGTAATTGGGAAATGATGAATTCCTTTTGATATGGTTTCATGTTACCTAATTATGCTTATATATGCCTTAAAATTATACTGAAAATCCCAAAAGTGCAAAGGAGGTCAAGATTATCAGGATGTCATGTATAACTACTGAGCACTAATGTAATTTAGATGAATCTTCAGACTAAATGTAAAGAATATTTAGATTCAAACTTTGACAGCAAAATTGAAAGAAGCTTAAAGCTTTAATAAGAAAATGTATGTTGTTTCTGGTTAGTTTTAAAAAATTGTATACATTTAATGAAGCAGGATTTTTTTATGAAAATGTGTAACCTAAATCAATGGTATCCTAGAATCAAGAAAATTCAATGATTAAACAAATGAATATCCAGAATCCAGTATTTGTAGATCACTGTGGAAATATTTAGCCTAAAGAACAACAAAAAAAGGAAGAATCATGATCATTGTCACCAAACATCTGAAATGTTGATTTGAGAATCACTTCTTAACCATTCAATCTATCCAGCAGTGGAGAAAGCTCTCTCATGAAGTTAACAATCACTCTGGCTCCAGAAGTACTTACACAGAGGCCACTGATAATCTGATGGCAATACTAATAATAATGCTAACATTTATTAGGTGCTTACCCTTTGCCAGACATTGTGCTAAGCACTTTATATTATCTCATTAGATATATCACAATAGTCCCAAGAAGGAGTAACGATGATTACCATGTAAGAATTCCTACATTGGTTGGAAGGTTCAAATACCTTCTAAGGAATCTCCAATTCCAGGTTCTCTGATTTTATGATATTAATATAAGACCTAAAATTAAAAGCACCACTGGGTTTATACATTACTAGAGAAGCAAGTAATGCCATTTCTTAGTAATTCACACATCACGCTGCGATGTCGCTGAAAATATGAGGTTGATATACCATTCAAACACCACTCTGCTCACATAAAATGAACATTAAGGATCATTCTAAGGAAAATAATGAGAAAAAGTGTTATGAAGAACAATTCATGTTAGGGCAATTCCAGAGTACCTGCCCCTGAGTTCTAATTCCAACGTCTTCACTTACAAATTATGCTCGATTTCCTCATCTCTACATTAGGGATAATAATAGTATCTACCTCATTCAATTATTGTAAAGCCAAACGAGATAATACGGCCCCTGGCATGTGTAGGTATACAGTAAATATTGGCTACCGTCACCTTTACAGACCTGCTGAAAAACATCTTCTTTGGGATCACGCTTGGTCCCTGAATGGAGGGTGTTCACATGGGCCCCCTCACTGTCACTGGTGACAGATGACCGGCACTCTGGGCCATGCAGCAGGTCGTCCCATAGCATATCCTCGGTCTCTGAGTCATGGCGGGTGCTTTCTGAGTCTCTTCTGGACATGGTCAGGCTTCGAGAGCCACCACTCATGCCAGACCTAGAGCCCTTTAAAGGGAAACAGAAAAACAAAACTATTTTTTTCATTCATTTTTAAAAGCAATCATATATCTGAAACAAAATTAAAGCAAGATATCTGTGGTGATGGCTGGCAAGCTCCCGTAAACTTACCCCCAAATATTCACCTGTTCATAAGGCTTCACATAACAATAATACATTTTAAGATATAAATGTTGAACCCTGTGTGACTCTCTAACAAGCAGGGCTGTAAAAGGACTCCCTCTAAGAACTGACTGCCAAATCATAAGGCTGTTTGACTGGAATGCCCTGGATAACAGTGACCTCTGCAAGCCCCTCCGGAGGGCCTACCCTGGAAAGGTGTGGCAGAGCCTTCTGACATTCCCAAAGTGTCCCCTACTCTAAATACAGTGAGCGTGACTGCAGATCTAGTCGTGTCCCGGGGCCCGGCCAACCACGGAAAGGACAGTCAGGCTGAGCAGAGGCTGCACGGTGCAGCTCGCCTGCAGCATAAACAGAAACACGAATGTTTTCCCACGCCCCCAACTGCCTTGTCAATCAAAACAAAAACCACCTACCACCATCTGCCCCGTCCCCCTCTGAATTATAATATTCCAAATATACAATATCCTATTAGCTGCATGATGAGATTTGCTGCTCGTCTCTCAGGGGTCCTTTCTCAAAAATTTATCTTCATCAGCATCAGTGCCACTTACAAAGGAATGATACTTAAGAATAAACTCTATATTCCAAGTAAATATGAGGGAGCCTTTTTGTCATCTGGGGATTGAGGAAGCTCTTGCCTGCCAAGCATCAGATCATCTATGATACTTTCAAGATCAGAGTCAAAGTGAAACAGAGCTCCTTCTCTTCGTGGGGGTGAGCAGCCAGAGAGGTAGACAGACAATTGACGGCAGGGGAGGCCAGGAAAATAGAACCACTACGTCAGGACAATCAATAAAAAAAGCAGTGGGTAAACTTATCACACTCAGGAATACACCCTGAACAATGACCTCTCAGAAGGATACATTACCTGACTGAAGGCTGCCGATTCAAACTCTGATTCAGCCAGACTATCTGAATCCCGTGCAATGTGACACCACTTGGTGGTGGTTTTCTTTACCTGCCAAAAATCAAGCCAATAAACAATAGGAAAACATGTCAAATATCTTGTGTTAGCATTCAGTGATTTAGGAGTTAATGCCTATACTTTTACAAACTAAAAATTACCTGAGTGTTTAGGTGCCTAGAAAGTATTGACTTTCTATTCTTAACTTCACAGCCGTTGTCACTTGAGGCCCCTTCCACACTCCTGCGCAACATCATCATCTGTGTCCGGGCTTCACCGTCCTCCTCACTTGACAGATCATCTGAAATCCCATTACCCAGATGCCTAAAAGCCTCCTACAAAGAGAACAGCAATTTCTCCCCAGGGGACAGCCCAAAATACTCTAGTAAGCGGCATGTGTAAAAACAAAAAAACAGGTAAAAAACTAAGAAATGGTAAAGGTAACCCAAAACTGAACAAACCTATATCTTACTTGGTGTCAATAAAGAAAACTCTCTTGGCACTAAGCAGCCTAAACGGTGAGGCAGTATTATGTAGAGAGGTTGGAAACGCAGGCGTGAGTCTGAATCAGAGCCCTTCGACTTCCTGGCCACGTAACCTGAGGCAAGTAACTGAATCTCTGGGGCTCCTTTTCCTCAGAGGAAAAGGGATGATAATAAAAGCACCTATCTCACAGAGCTACTGAAACAACTGGATGACTTACTACACGTAAAGCACTTAGAATAGTGTCTGGTTGCAGGAATGACTCAAACAGATTAGCTGTTTTTGTAATTACTAAATGCCACAGTCTAACAAGTGAGAAGATATTTCAAGACTATAAAATGTAGTTTTAGAGATAAAACATCTGTGCTAAAGCTAGAAAATAGCTTCCCAAACCCTACTATATTATCATTGCATCTCTGGAATATGACACAGGAGCCTCTACACACAGATCCGTTGATGAAATCGACCAGCCTACTCCTAAGACTGGGTCAGTAGCCTATCAAATAACAAGGTCTAGTCCCAGAAATTAAAAGAATAAACTACAGTCTTCGCGTGTTACTCTCCTTTTCATGTCCTGTGGTTTTACATTTCACTTATTTGTTAAGACAAATTACACAAACCTGTTAGTATCTATTTGATACCTCTAGCAGAGTCTAAGAATAGGAACATTTTATGCAGGAAAGAAAAGATTTTGCTATATATACTCATCTAAATCTTACCCTATGGCACTTTTCTCCATCTGAAAATTTTGCTTTCTCTTTTGTTTGCCACATTCTAATCTCTGGTCGACACTGTCTCTTCTTAATGATAGGATGCAGACAACTTGGGTCATTATCAGTTTCAGTTCCTTTGTTACATATTAATTTCACTCTTTTAATCCTAATTTTAGAAAAGGAAAACAAAGATTACTAGCATGAACTATCTTTCATGAAATCACTTTCTTCTGAAGAATGTAATACACCTGACCCTTGAACAACACAGGTTTGAACTACAGGTTCCACTTATTCATGGACTTTTCAAAAAATACAGTACAGTATTATAAATGTATTTCCTCTTCCTTATCATTTTCTTAATAACATTCCTTTTTCTTTACCTTACTTTATTGTAATACAGTATATAATACATACAACATACACAATATATGCTTATTAACTATGTTATTAGTAAGGCTTCTAGTCAACAGGTACCTTTAACCACAGGCCAACTGTGTATTATTCTGGAAATCAAGAAAATGCAGAAATCCTATTTTTCAGTCTTCTAGCTTGCCTAAGGGTATAGGAAGCCAGAATACAGGTATCGCTAGTCTCCAAAGACTCATCACTATTAATTTTGAGAGTAAGCCTCCTCTTTTCAGTTTTGCAAGCAGGTAGCTTCAGTCTTCTCCACTTTCCCTCTCAAACACAGTGCCAATGCCTACCTCACATCACCCGTTTATGCCACTTCCTAGAATGTCTTCCCCTCACCTGTCCCTCAAAGCCCAGCAATTCTTGGCTCCTTCATGACTCCTGCTGATTACTTCACCCCTGAATTACTCTGTCTGCTCAACTACATGGCCTCTCGTCAGCACGTAATCACTTATAGTATTTTTACATTGCTGTGACTGTATCATACTCATATCTTCCTATTTAGACAATAAAATCACTGAGAAAGGGGATGCCCAGTGCCCAGCACAACGTTCAACACAAAGAAGCCAACACTTCAACTGAAGAGTGTAACCCGTCTTTAGCAAAGTAGGGGAATATACAAGTGTCCCCCCCCCCCCCCCCCGCTTTTCTACAGTCCACATTGTGCCACTTAGCTTTTATGGAAGACTTACATTAACACCTGTCGTGTTAACCAAAAGAAACCTGAGGAGGATTTTTGCTTTTGCGAACAAAGGTGTAAAGTGAAACTAGCACTCAGTATTTGTTTCACCGCGAGCCATTATGGGAGCAGCGCGCCTACAAGCTGCCGGCCAGCCGCAAGAGCGGCCCCTGAGGGCCCCGTCCCTGGGAACTACACTCAGCATCTCAGCATCAAGCTGCCAGAGCTTCGAACTGTGTCCGTGAGCATCTGTGCTTCATCTCAATCCACTAGTAAGATGTGTCCTAAGGTATCAGAAAAGCCTAAGAGAGGCTATTTGGCGGGGGGGGGGGGGGGGGGGGGGGGGGGGTGGTCTAAGAAGGCTCAAAAGTTTCTCTGCAGAAATTAATGGTAATTGCTTCTTCACTTTATTCCATTTTGACCCATGAAAGGTTTCAAAGAACACTCTGCTTTCGGAAAGTGGGGGAAATGTGCACTTCATCTTCAAAAAAAGGAACCGCAAGGGGCACCTGGATGGCTCAGTCGGTTAAGTGTCCGACTTCGGCTCATGTCATGATCTCATGGTCCATGAGTTCGAGCCCTGCATCGGGCTTTGTGCTGACAGCTCAGAGCCTGGAGCCTGCTTCGGATTCTGTGTCTCCCTCTCTGCCCTTCCCCTACCCACACTCTGTGTGTGTCTCTCTCTCTCTCTCAAAAATAAACATTTAAAAAAAAAAATAAAGGAACTGCAAAAGAACTTTGTTTTTGAGTCATAATCATTAATATATGACAAAATAAGTATTTCTTCAAGTCATACTAGTGTTGTCCCGACCTGCAAAATCATGAAGAAGATAGAATATGTTTTGGATCCACTTCCCTTTCTGTCCTATAGCCCATCAACACCAGCCTCCTGCATCCCATTTCTAAAGAGGTATCAGCTTCCACACTGAAAAACATCTGGTCTTTTTAAAATTATTTTTTCCCCTCAAGCTGTCAGCTGATACGGCTTAAAATATTTACTCTTTCCAAGTATTTATATTTCTATAATCTTGTGGTCTATAATTCTGTTAAAAATCAAACAGAATGAACTTTTATGGTAGAATACTTGACTTATGGGTAACATGACAGTGGAGACACCTGGAGTAAACAAATCCTTCTAGAATCCTTAAAAATCATACCACAATTATAATATGCTTACACTGTATACTCCCAATCAGATAATATACTATGTTAACACTAATGTGAATACAAAATCAAGTAAAAATTCCAACGTAAGCCTTCTCACCTGTTGCCAAAGAGACTGTCCCAAAATCCACCAATAAAGGGTATAGATTCCAAAGTTTCTACTCCTCTGACTTTATCAGAGGAGTTATTTCCATTTTCTCGGCTCCCGTCACCATTTACAGTTTTTCGTAATTTTCTACAAAAAAAAAAAAAGTATTTCAACAACTTCAGGTCATTCAAGAACTTGTATGTTTCTACCCAAAATATCCCTACAGAAAATGATAGCAATGGGTTACTACCTGAAATTAAGTATAGTGAACTTCTTGTAATAAGGATAAAATCATGCAAGAATGTTTCTGACTTAAGGGCAAAACCAGGTTCCAAACCAAAGTCCTATGCTATCATTTTGTTTAATATTTAAAGAAATTGAACTGATATCAAAAATATTACTAGAAAAAAATTTTTCACGTGTATGACCAAGAGTCTTTTCATGTACATTCAACACCACTAGCACAAAGAACAATGCCTTTAAATATGGATGTCAGAAATCTATCCATCTGACACATTTACTCAGAGAACACAAAATAACAGCAATTGATCATTTTGTATTGATACCCTAAGCAGTTAAAATATATATCTAAATCACCAAGATACACCACATAAGATTTCCTTAGAAATCATTAATTGCAAGGAATCCTCTCTTTGAAAAAAAAAAAAATGGTTTGAAAATAACATTCAAAAAATAAGAATAAATATGTTGAAATTCATTGCACCAAATGAAAAAAAAATCTTATTTGGTAATTGCTTAGGAAAACAAAAATTTACAGATATTCTGAGAAAAGATAATGTAACTTTTGGAAGGTAATATACCTAACATTTACCTTAAAAGCCTTTATAACAGTTCCAAAACTCACAGATGACATATAACCAATAAAAACAAAGTGAATTCAATGTATAGAAAAGAGAAATTAATTTCTGTTAAAAGCTTAGCGCACTTAGAAATCCATTCTTTACATACAACTGGAAAAAGTAAAAATTTTACTAGCACTATCCCAATGTACTAACATCCTTGTTTACATAGTGAATTTTCACCAAATTTTGATTGAGACTGAATGTCGAAAATTTTTTTTTCAAAATCACTTAAGTAAATTTTAAGAGTATAACTATTGCAGTATCAAATTTTTCCTTTTAAACAACTTTACTGAATGACAAAATCCCACCTGGGATTAAATAGGTCATGACAAGGTTTCTTAGCATCTGGAAGAAGAACGAAAAGAAAAGCATTCTTTTTTTTTTTTTTTTTTAAGCCAAAAAATAATTAAAAAAAAATTGTAAACCAGGAAGATTTTTTATTAATTTCATCAAAGATTTTCTAAGTCTGTTCAATGCCTCTCTCAGAAAACACAACTACAAGTGCAATTTCTTATCTTACCTTCTTCTCCGATTTCCATTGTTTCCCGATGGCCTTGTTATCTGAGTAGACACAATTTGACAGTGGACAGTTCCCATGAGTAACATAAGGCACAAGGGTCCAAGTACTTCGCTTACATTCACAATAGGCATCATAAAATATAACACGAGTGCTATAACTGAAAAGAAGAGGTTTCAAAATGTAAAACATCACGGCTCATTCTTTATGCCTAATCTTAGCAATTGTACAAACTATTGCTACAAAAATCTACCAATGTAATTTTTTTGTTTTTGTAAATTTACATCCCAGCTAGTTAACATATAGGGTAATAATGATTTCAGGAATAGAATTTAGTGATTCATCTCTTACATGTAAACACCCAGTGCTCATCCCAACAAGTGTCCTCCTTAATGCCCCTTGCCCATTTAGCCCATCCCCCTACCCAACACCCCACCAGCTATCCTCAGTTTGTTCTCTGTATTTAAGAGTCTCTTATGGTTTGTCTCCCTCTCTGTTTTTATATGTTTGCTTCTCTTCCTTTATGTTAATCTGTTTTGTATCTTAAATTCCACGTATGAGTGAAGTCATATGATATTTATCTTTCTCTGACTTACTTCACTTAGCGTAATACACTCTAGTTCCATCCATGTTATTGCAGATGGCAAGATTTCATTCTTTTTGATCACTGAGTAATATTCGATTGTGTGTATATACACATATATATACATACACACACACCACATCTTCTTTATCCATTTATCAGTTGATGGATATGTGGGCTCTTTCCATACTTTGGCTATTGTCAATAGTGCTGATATAAATATTGGGGTGCATGTGCCCCTTTGAATCAGCACTCCTATATCCCTTGGATAAATACCTAGTAGTGCAATTGCTGGGTCATAGGGTAGTTTTATTTTTAATTTTTTGAGGAACCTCCACACTCTTTTACAGAGTGGCTGCACCAGTTTGCATTCCCACCAGCAGTGCAAAAGGGTTCCTCTTTCTCCACATCCACGCCAACATCTGTTGTTGCCTAAGTTGTTAATTTTAGCCACTCTGACTGGTATGAGGTGGTATCTCAGTGCGGTTTTGATTTGTATTTCCCCGATGGTGAGTGATGTTGAGCATTTTTTCATGTGTCTGTTAGCCATCTGGATGTCTTCTTTGGAAAAGCGTCTATTCATGTCTTCATTTCTTCACTGGATTATTTGGATTCTGGGTGTTGAGTCTGATTAGTTCTTAATAGATTTTGGATACTAACGCTTTATCTGATATTTCATTTGCAACTATCTTCTCCATTCCATTGGTTGGCTTTTGGTTTTGCTGATTGTTTCCTTTCCTGTCCAGAAGCTTTTTGTCTTGATGAGGTCCCAATAATTCATTTTTGCTTTTGTTTCCCTTGGCTCTGGACACATGTCAAGTAAGAAGTTACTGTGGCTGAAGTCAAAGAGCCTGTTGTCTGTTTTCTCCTCTAGGATTTTGATGGCTTCCTGTCTTATGTTTAGGTCTTTCATTCATTTTGAATGTATTTATGTGTATGGTGTAAGAAAGTGGTCCAGTTTCATTCTTCTGCACAAAGAGCTTTCATGCTGTCCAGTTTTCCCAGTGCCATTTGCTGAAGAGACTGTCTTTTTTCCATTGTATATTCTTTCTACCTGTGTCATGGATTGGTTCACCATATAAATATGGGTCTGTTTCTGGGCTCTTTACCTGTTCCATTGATCTATGTGTCTGTTTTTGTGCCAGTACCATACTGTCTTGATGATTATTGCTTTGTAATACAGCTTGAAGTCCAGAATTGTGATGCCTCCAGCTTTGGTTTTCTTTTTTAGGATTGCTTTGGCTATTCGGGGTCTTTTCTGGTGCCATACAAATTTTAGGATTGTTTGTTTTAGCTCTGTGAAGAAAGAATGCTCATATTATTTTGATAGGAATTGAATTGAATATGTAGATTGCTTTGGGCAGTATTGACATTTTAGCAATATTTGTTCTTCCAATACATGAGCATGGAATGTTTTTCCATTGTGTGTGTGTGTGGGGGGGGGGAGGTTCTTCAATGTCTTTCATAAGCTTTCTATAGTTTCCAGTGTAAAGATTTTTCACCTCTTTGATTAGGTTTATTCTTATATATTTTATGGTTTTTGGTGCAATTGTAAATGAGATCAATTCTTGCATTTCTCCTTCTGCCATTTCATTATTAGTGTATAGAAATGCAACCTATTTCTGTACATTGATTTTATATCCTGTGACTTTGCTGAATTCATGAATCAGTTCTAGCAGTTTTTTGGTGGAGTCTTTTGGGTTTTCCACATAGATGATCATGTCATCTCTGAAGAGTGACAGTTTGACTTCCTCCTTGCTGATTTAGATGCCTTTTATTTCTTTGTGTTGTCTAATTGCTGAGGCTAGGACTTCCAGCACTATGTTGAATAACAGTGGCGACAGTGGGCATCCGTGTCTCTTTCCTGACCTTAGGGGGAAAAGTCTCAGTTTTTCCCCATTAAAGATGATATTAGTGGTGGGTCTGTCATATATGGCTTTTATGATCTTGAGGTCTGATCCTTCTATCCCTACTTTCTTGAGGGTTTTTATCAAGAAAGGATGCTATATTTTGTCAAATGCTTTCTCTGCATCTATTGAGAGGATCATGTGGTTCTTATCCTTTCTGGTATTAATGTGATATATCACAATGATTGACTTGCAGATATTGAACCAGCCCTGCATCCCAGGAATAAATCCCACTTGATTGTGGTGAATAATTCTTTTAATGTGTTGTTGGGTCTGGCTGGCTATCTTGTTCAGAATTTTTGCATCCATGTTCATTAGAGAAATTGGTCTGTAGTTCTCCTTTTTAGTGGGGTCTTTGTTTTCAGAATCAAGGTAATGCTGACCTCATAGAATGAGTTTGGAAGATTCCCTTCCATTTCTATTTTTTGGAACAGTTTCAGAAGAATAGGTGTTAACTCTTCTTTAAATGTTTGGTAGAATTCCCCTGGAAAGCCATCCAGCCTTGGACTCTTGTTTGTTGGGAGATTTTTGATTACTGAATCAATTTCTTTACTGGTTATGGCTCTGTTCAAATTTTCTATTTCTTCCTGTTTGTTTTGGTAGTTTATGTTTCTAGGAACTTGTCCATTTCTTCCAGATTCCCCAAATTATTGGCATATAATTGTTCATAATATTCTTATTATTGTTTGTATTTCTGCAGGGTTGGCTGTGAGCCCTCCTCTCTCATATTTATTATTTCCCATTTCTGCTGGTTTTGGGCTTTCTTTGCTGTTCTTTTTCCAGCTCTTTAAGGTGTAAGGTTAGGCTGTTTATTTGAGACCTTTCTTCCTTCTTTAGGAAGGTCTGGATTGCTATATACTTCCCTCTTATGACTGCCTTTGCCGCATCCCAGAGGTTTTGGGCTGTCGTGTTTTCATTTTCATTGGCTTCCATGTATTTTTTCATCTTCTCTTTAATTTCTTAGTTAACCCGTTTATTCTTTAGTAGTATGTTCCTTAATCTCCAAGTATTCATGGTCTTTCCAAGGTTTTTCCTGTGATAGATTTCAAGTTTCATAGTGTTGTGGTAGGAAAATATGCAAGGTATGATCTTGATCTTTTTGTAGTTGCTGAGGGCTGATTTGTGTCCCCCTATGTGATCTATTCTGGAGAATTTTCCATGTGCACTAGAGAAGGGTGTGTATTCTGCTGCTTTAGGATGAAATGTTCTGAATATATCTGTTAAGTCCATCCAGTCCAGTGTATCATTCAAAGGCATTGATTCCTTGTTGATTTTCTGCTTAGACGGTCTGTCCATTGTTGTAAGTGGGGTGAAGTCCCCTACTATCATGGTGTTATTATTAATGAGCTTATGTTTGTGATTGATTTATATATTTGGGTGCTTTCTTGTTGAGGGCATAAATATTTACAATCGTTAGATCCTCTTAGTGGATAGACCCCTTAATTATGATATAATGCCCTTCTTCATCTCTTATTGCAGTCTTTATTTTAAAATCTAGTTCATCTGATGTAAGTATGGTTACTCTGGCTTTCTTTTGGCGACCATTAGCATGATAGATGGTTCTCTATCCCCTACTTTGAATCTGTAGATATCTTTAGGTCTAAAATGGGTCTCTTGTAAGCAGCATACAGATGGGGCTTGTTTTCTTACCCATCCTGATACCCTGTCTTTTGACTGGAGCATTTAGTCCATTCACATTTAGAGTGAGTACTGAAAGATGAATTTAGTGCCATTGTGTTGCCTGTAGAATTGGAGTTTCTGGTAATGTTCTCTGGTCCTTTCTAATCTTTGTTGCTTTTGGTCTTTTTTGTTTTGTTTCATCTTTTCTCCACTCAAAGAGTCCAACTTACAATTTCTTGCAGGGATGGTTTAGTGCTCACAAACTCCTTTACTTTTTGTTTGTCTGAGAAACTCTTTATCTCTCCTTCCATTTTGAGTGACAGCCTTACTGGATAAAGAACTCTTGGCTGCATATTTTTCTGATTCAGCATGTTGAATACATCCTGCCACTCCTTTCTGGCCCGCAGAGTTTCTGTGGTCAGGTCTGCTGCAAACCTGATCTGTCTTCCCTTCTTCTTCTTTCCCTTGCTGCTTGTATTCAATATTTATGAGCACTATACATTTCTGGAACGAGGTGGATATTAAATCAAACAAACAAGAAGCAAACATTAAGCACTTACTATGTGCTAGGGAAGGGAGGGAGGGAGGATGAAAGGAAGAAAGGAAGGAAGGAAGGACAGTCCCTGCCCTTATGGAGTTCAGGGTCTAGTTGAAGCAAACAATCATAAATACAATGGCAAAGCACCAGGGAGGCATTATGGAAGAAGGGGCTGGTTCTGCCTGATGAATGCAGGAGCAGGCTTTACAGAGGTGGAGACAATGGAGCTGGGCGTTGGATGAGTAGGAGTCCACCAGATGGAGAGGAAGGGGGGAAGCACATTCCAAGCAGAGGAAATAGCACCTGAGCAAGCAGAATCTTGAAAGCACATGCCATGGTTAAGTATTAGGAGTAGTCCAGCACAGCTAGAGCATAAAAGCGACACAATATACAATTTATTTTGATTGAGAGAATCATTCCACAGTCTCTGTTCATTCTTCTGTAATTTACCAGGCATCATCTTTCCAGTTCTGAAGTCTAAACTGCAGAGGTCAACAGTATTTCCCAGGTACCTTGCCAACCGAGGTTTGCTTCTGAACTTCTTACCACTTGGACTGAACTAGTTGACATCAATCTTGCTGGCACTGAGTCCAGATTTTCGGATCACTTCCTCCTTCTTCCATGGGGTGGGGGGTGGGGGGGTGGGGGGTGGGGGGGTAGGGCCGGGCAGTCCATCCTCTTCCTGCTCTCCGTGGCCCAGGGTCCCCTGGGCCCCAGCCCCACGCTCCCAACAGGAAAGGAACCGGCTTTTGCTGGGGGGCACTGCCAAGGCTGTCGCCGCCACTCAGGGGACACCGCAGCCCCGGCCACAGTCGCCACCCTGAGCGCCTTCCCTGCACACGCCGCTCACCGGGGACAGAGTGAGCGTGTTGCCCTGGCCCTCCTGCTCTGTGGCGGAGTCACCACCAGCACCACTGCTGCCCACGCCACGCTCTCCCCCGCTCCTGCTCCAGGTGGCAGCCAAAAACCTATCAATTTTAAAAGTACAAGGTAAAAGCACATAACTTCCGACAATACGATCCACCAACACATCAGCTGAGGCAAAACCTGAAGTCTCAGGTCACAGAGAAAGAGAATGATGTGTTTGAAGGATTTGCCTTTCTGACAATAATCTGGATATTTCAAAAGGCTTTCTACCAAGAAATAGCTAGATGCTGTATGACACATACCTTATGAAGTGATGTTCTGCTCTGAGGATCAGTATTTTCTAATAATTTCCCACAATTATACAGGTAGCAATTAGCAAAGCTGGGATCTGAACCCAGCCAACTGGGCTCGAGTCCTTACTCTTAATTACTATGCTATGAACTGCTCTATGCAATATGAACTGTCCAAAGAAACAGATGGTGAAAGAAACAGAAAAATATCAAAAACTACATCCAAAATATTCCAGATACAATTTAATAGGTGAGTTCTTTCAGACTTTCATGTAAAATTAATTCTTAGATGCGCCTATGTGGCTTAGTCAGTTGAGCATCCCACTCTTGATTTTGACTAGGGTCACGAGATCAAGTCCCACATCGGCTCTGTGCTGAGCATGGAGCCTGCTTAAGATGTTCTCGTTCTCGTTCTCTCTCTCTCTCTCTCTCTCTCCCTCCCTCTGCCCCTCTCCCCCTTGTGCATGCTTGATCTCTCTCTCTCTCTCAAATAAAAAAATAATTAATTAAAATAGAGCACCAGGGTAGGTCAGTCAGTTAAGTGTCTGACTCTTGATTTTGGCTCAGGTCACGATCTCATGGTTTGTGAGTTTGAGCCCCGCCATCAGGCTCTATGTGTACAGTGCAGAGTCTGCTTGGAATTCTCTGTCTCCCTCTCTGTCTCTGCCCCTCCTCTGCTCACGCTCTCACTTCCTTTCTCAAAAATAAATAAATAAACATTAAAAAAAAAAAGATAATTCTTGTGCTATATAAACTATTCCTATGTGGAGAAAAAGCTACCAAATTCATTTCATGCTCTAACAGCCTATCACCCAAACATAAAAATGACAGCACCAAAACAATAAACTACAGATCTTGCTGGCTTATGAATATGGATATAAATTTACTACTAAAAAGCAGGCACCATGAATGAAGGGATTTTTTTGTCTCTTGGGTTCACTGCTATAGCTAGATCAGTATGCAGCACATAAGAGGCACTTATTATCTGTTGAATGAATAACTGAAATACTATCAAAGTAAATTTGACAATAAAACAAAGAATAATTCACCAAGACCATGCAGGGTTTATGCTGGAGCGAAAAATGTATCTCAGAGCCCAGACAGAACACGACTTGTGCACACATTGTAGGCACTTACATGTTTGTTTACTGAACTGATTTAATCCAATAATTTAATAACATAATTTGGGTGATATATATACAAATCATCTCAATTGGCAATTATGTAAAAGGCCTTTGTCCCTGATTCCTGGGAGGTAACCTCTAAATCCTTGGAATTTTTCAAGTGATGGAAGTACCTTGGTTATTCACAGTGGGCCCCTTGGACCATACCTGATAGTTTACGCCAATGAGGTGGCTGCAGATGGGGTAGCCATGCCAGAAAGACCAACCATGTGATTAGAGGGTTGAGGCTCTGAGGCACATTGGATCAGCCTGACCTCTGGGAAGGGGTGGGGAGGGAACAAAGGCTGAAGACTGAGTTGGCCACTTGATCAATTACTCGATCAGTTATACCTACATAATAAATCCTCGATAAAAATTATGGATACCAAAGCTTGGGTGAGCATCCCTGATTGACACTAGTCTGTCAGCTTTGCTACCCATCATGGCAGAATGGGTACCATATCCCTGAGGATGATGAAAACTTCCTATTTTGAATCCTCTCACACTATGCATCTGTTCTAATTTGTATAATAATATACTTTTAATATTACAAAACTGTAATTGTAAGTATAACACTTTCCTGAGTTCTGGGAGTGAATTATCAAACATGCAGGAATGAGTGGGGGACCCTCAAAACTGTAGCCAGGGGGTCAGAAGTTAGGGTAGCACTGGGGAATCCCAAAGTGAGGCTGGTGTCTGAAGTGAGGACAGTCTTGTGAAGGACTGTACCTTTAACCACTGAGTTTGGCCAATTCCTATGGTGAAAAAGCATTCCACAAAAATTAACATTTGTTCCTGATTTGTAATTAATCTTAAATGCCAAGCTCTTCTAAAATTACAGGAATATAAAAATACGTCCCTTATAT
Organism: Panthera leo; assembly: GCF_018350215.1. Lineage (NCBI taxonomy): Eukaryota > Metazoa > Chordata > Mammalia > Carnivora > Felidae > Panthera > Panthera leo. The sequence continues at coordinate 96,618,379 of NC_056686.1, forward strand.
ACTAAAGAGTAAGTGAACACACATCATACTAATGAAGACATTCTGAATCGAGACCAAAACAAGGATGACCATTCTTACTGTTATCACCTAAACGCTGCTCTGAAAATGTTGACTAATTCAATAATAGTAAATGAAATGCATGAAAAATGAGACCAGATTTTCATTATTTGCCAAAAACATGGTTGTATAATAAGAAAATCTGAGAGGAGCACTGAAAAACTATTCAAATTAATGAGAGGTTAATAAAGAGGCCGGTTATAACAATTTTAAACATAAACAGCCTTCAAATGTAACAGCACTAACCAGTTGAAATTTATAAAATAAAAAGTATCATATCTGCAGCAGCAACAACAAAAATAAACACATAAATATTTTACTTTAATGTAGAAGTACCCAGTGTCCATTGATGGATGAATATTTAAATGAAATATGGGATATACACATAATGGATTCTTATTTACCCTTCAAAAGGAAGGAAATACATGTGCTACATATGGATGAACCTTGAAAACATTATGCTAAGTGAAATAAGCCAGGCTCAAGAGGACAAATACTGCAATGTTCTACTTACATGAGGTACCCAGACTACTCTAGGTAGTCACAGAGGAACTGTGAAAGTAGAGTTCAGAGAGAAAGTAGAATGGTTGCCCGGAGCCCAAGAGGGGAGGAATTGGGGAATTATTGTTCTATGTCTCAGTTTGGAAAGATGAAAAAAGTTCTGGAGATGGACGGCAGTGATGGTTGCCTAACAATGTAAATGGACTTAATGCCACCGACTGTATATGTAAAAACGGTGAAGATGGTAAAGTATATGTTATATATATTTTACTGGATTAAAAAATCTTCCTAAAAAACTTTAGGAAGGGACGCCTGGGTGGCTCAGTCAGTTAAACGGTCAACTTCGGCTCAGGTCATGATCTCGCGGTCCGTGAGTTCTAGCCCCGCGTCGGGCTCTGTGCTGACAGCTCGGAGCCCGGGGCCTGTTTCAGATTCTGTGTCTCCCTCTCTCTGACCCTCCCCCATTCATGCTCTCTCTCTGTCTCAAAAATAAATAAACGTTAAAAAAAAAATAAATTAAAAAAAAAAAACTTTAGGAAGATCTAAGAACTAAAAATCCTACAAAGCTTTAATAAATAGAGATGTAACAGAAGACTTGATTAAAAGGTGAAATATATCAATTTTCTCCCCACTCCCCCTAAATATATCAAAATCTTCATGGGAAGGGGGAAGTTACAGTCTAATTCCAAATTAGTTTTTCGTTTTGATTAGGATAAAATAATTCTAAATTATTTTGAAAAAGTAAGCAAGTAAAAACATCTGAGAAATGCTGAAAAGGAATACTACTCAATGTTACTACATATTAAACAACAATAATAATTAAAGAAATGTGGTACAGATACGAGAATAACCAGATAAGCTGATGGGGCAGAATATGTAGTTTAGAAATAGACCATGGCATATATGAAAATTAATATATATAATTTAAATTTTTCAATAACATGTGGAAAAACATTTACAAGTTCATTTTTATAAGCAACCAAAAAATGCAAACTATATGAGTAACACACAATTTTTTTTGTACATTCAATTAGGTAACATTTTTTAAAATTATAATAATGATAGTCAGATTGTGCTAAGACAAGCACTGTCATCCACTACTTTCCAAAAAGAAGTGTGCCCCAGCAATTTCATTTTATGTACTAAAAGCCTTAAAATGTTTACATTCTTCAATCTCTTAATTCTATTTCAGAGAATAAATTCTAAGGAAATAATATAAAATATGGAAAATTTTGTTCATGATGGCATTATTAATAGGGATAAAAACCCAGGAATAATCTAAATGTTCATAATATGGAAAGTTATTTAAATTATGATACTTTTATATAATGGAATACTAAGTAGCTATAAAAAGTATTTATGGTAAATCCATATGAGAGACTCACATAGACATGAAAATGATCATTTTAAATGACAGTGTATTCATATGATGGAATATTATGCAGCCATTAAAATGACAGCTATTTATTTACAATTAAATAAAATTAAAATTCAGTTCCTTAGTCACACTAACCACATTGCGAGTACTCACAAAAACCACACATGACTAACAGCTACTGCACTGGGTAGTGAGACATAGAACACTTCTAGCATCATCAAAATTCTATTGGACAGCATTGTCACAACTTTAGAAAACTGAACTTACAGATCCATAAATTCATAGATTTATCTTTCCCACTATAAGTTAATTCAAAAAAACTGACACAGATAAAATAAAAGTCACCCCAAATCCTTCCACCCTAACCCAACCTTCACCTACTCTGTTCTAATTCATGTCTTTTTTGCTTAGGTATAACCATAGTATATACATGGTCCCCTTTCAGAAAGTATTCCTGGTAGGCAGTGGCCATATAGTGGTAAAGAGAATGTGCTGGGTCCCTGAATGTAGAAGAGAAACGTCAACATCAGGTAGTTGTGGAATACAGAAATTAAAATAGAGGGGCGCCTGGGTGGCTCAGTCGGTTAAGCGTCCGACTTCAGCTCAGGTCATGATCTCACAGTCCATGAGTTCAAGCCCCGCGTGAGGCTCTGTACTGACAGTTCAGACCCTGGAGCCTGCTTCGGATTCTGTGTCTCCCTCTCTCTCTCTCTGCCCCTCCCCTGCTCATGCTCTGTTTCTCTCTGTCTCAAAAATAAATAAAAACATTAAAAAATTAAAAAAAAAAAATTAAAAAAAAAGAAATTAAAATAGATTCCTGGGGAATGGTAGGACTATTTAGAAGGTACATGGGGCACTTGCATGGCTCAGTTGGTTGAGCGTCCAAGAACATGATCTCGAGGTTTGTGGGTTCTAGCCCCACTTCGGGCTTGGTGCTGACAGCTCGGAGCCTGGAGCCTGCTTCAGATTCTGTCTCCTTCTCTCTCTGCCCCTCCCCCTTGCACTCGTCTCTCTCAAAAATGAATAAGCATTAAAAAAAAAAAAATTAGAAGGTACAGATAGGGCTGCCCTCTCTATGAAAGTTCCATCTGAGTTCAGATCCTAAAGATGAGAAAAAAGATAGCCTTCAAACAGAATGCAGAGTTCTGTATGAAGCACAGAAAAAGGGCCAGTATGCCTACAGCAAGCAAGGAGGAGAGCAGTAAGACACGACCTCTAAGAAGTCAGCAGGGAACAGACCACGTAGGGCACTGAAGCCGTGGTGAGGAGTCTGGATTTTTACTCCAAGGACAATGAGAAATCTCTCAAGAGTTTTAACCAGGAAAATGACATGATATGAATTCTACTGTAAAAGATTTGTCTGGTTGCTGTAAAAATAATGGTTGGTAGAAAGAAGGCTCAGAGTAGACATTATTCCAGTGGTCTAGGCAAAGTGATGCTAGCGTCGTGGACTATGATGAAAAAAAAAAAATCCAGAGGTCCATTTTGGATAGGATTAGGTTCAAGATACCTGTTAAATCTCTATACAGAAATGCCTAAAAGCAGGCAGTTGGATTTATAAGTCTGAAGTTCAGCAGAGAGATCTGGCCTGGAGATATAAATTTGAGAATCACCAGTTGATCAGCTATTTTAAAGCAATGGGGCTTGACGAGAGTACCTAGAGAAGAGAATCCAGGATCCAATCTTGAGGTAATCCAATATTCAAAGGTCACACAGAAGAAAAGATTGAAAAGGCCTGGCCAGCAAGACGGGTAGAAAGAAATTCAAGAGAAGAGAGTTAGACAATCATGTTTGCTCTCTGTGAGCTAATAAATCGAAGATGATCCCCAAATGGTGTACGTTCCTTCATTTCTTTGTACTTTAAACTCTTGAAGGAAGGGTAAAACTAAGAACAGTAAGGTCTGCATCATCTAATAGCAAAAGCAGCAAAAAACCAAAACAAAACAAAAAAACCTGTCATAATTTATTCCACCCCTCCAATTACCTTGCATGAGGTAAAGCAGTAGCAGCCAAACAAAGATTCTTAAAGAGGTAACCTGAATCCACCAATTGCTGAACAACGGGAAAAAGACAACTCGAACAAGCCCCTTTCGAGTCAGAGATGTCCACGGAATTTCAGGTTTGGCTTTGGCAAATGTTGAGCCTTTAAATATACAATAAAACAAAACATCAAACATTTACATATACTATAGTAATGCTTCCTTGTAACACTATATTAAAAACAGCTGACAGTAAAAATCAACACATAACCAGTTCAGTTAGAAAGAATCCTCTCGGGGCGCCTGGGTGGCTCAGTCGGTTGAGCGTCCGACTTCGGCTCAGGTCATGATCTCACAGTCTGTGAGTTCGAGCCCCGCGTCGGGCTCTGTGCTGACAGCTCAGAGCCTGGAGCCTGCTTCAGATTCTGTGTCTCCCTCTCTCTCTTCCCCTCCCCTGCTCATGCTCTGTCTCTCTCTGTCTCAAAAATAAATAAAAACATTAAAAATAACAAAAAAAATAAAAAGAATCCTCTCAGATGTTCATTAAATATAACTCCTTGCCTCAATCACTAGGACAGGAGCTCAAAATAAATCAGGCTTACATGAATGTTATACAGTATATTTTTCTCAATTACACAACAGCAATTTCCAAGTTCATCCCTTTTTTACCCTTATGGACACCATGTATATAATTTACCCTTATGGACACCATATATATAATTTATATAGCCACACAGTACCAAAGCAAAGGGGAAAAAATCCTAAGGCCTGAATGAGGGAAGAATATTCCTTTTGGAGATTAAAGTACCATCATAAAGGGAAGATAATATCTAGCACCACTATGAAATAATATAATAATATACATAAGAAATGAGCCAAAGTTGGAACTCACCTCTGATTAAGTCCACGTCAATCAAGTCTGGTTTTATGTGACCCATCTTTTTTGGTTTGTTTTTGAAGCCCTAGAATAAAACAAAACAAAACCAGAGATAAGGCTAAAAAGCTCTTTTAAATACAAAAGGTAAACTCACATTTTTTTTTTCTTTATGACTCCCTTCTAATGGGGACACTTTAATCCTAATGTTCCTTAAAAGAACTTATCATTAATGTTTTAATTTTTAGTTTATCAAGCAATACAAAAAATATACTTTTACCACTTTTTAAAATGATCCAACAATAGGGCCACCTGGCTGGCTCAGGCATAGAGCATGTGACTCTTAATCTTGAGGTCACAAGTTCAAGCCCCACATTGGGTGTGGAGCCTAGTAATGTTCTGGTTTTTTTTTTTTTAAAAAAAAAAAAAAGAAATTTTAAATAAAAAAAATAAAAAAAATCCAACAATGCCAAAGGATCAGTAAGTACAAAATAGCAGCCCCCTCATTACCCTCCCCCCCCCACCCCGCCCCTCCTCTCATCAAAAACAAATAACTTTCATCCTTTTTTTTTTTTTAACTATTTCTCTTGGTATTTACTTCCATACTTCTAAATAATATGTTTATACTGCCATTATTTCATTTATTGATTCAAAAAATAATTTACCAATTCCTAATACAGCATGTAAGAATTTAGTTCTCTTATACAGCTAATCCCCACATCCTAACTTCCACCCCTGAAACATATATCCTTACAATGTAGTTATATTCATTTTTGATAAATCAGTAATCAATAGTTATGATCATCATGAAATATTCCCTGTAAGCCATATTTTATATTTTTATTCATGGTCGGTTAAAATATTTATCATTTTCAAATACTCAAATGCCAGAAAATTAATCAAAGTCTTTTATTTCTTAAAAAAAAATTTTTTTTTTTTTTTTTGGAAAGACCCTTCCCAGAACCTTCTATCTTCATGTTGTAATCAGATTAGTTGCTCTCCAGGCCTGCTGCACAGCTGACTGTAATGCAGGACTTCTCACTCTCACTCTGACAACCCCCTTCACCTCTGCGGTGAATCTCTAGCTCCTACACCTGTCTTCCTGAAGCACATCCTTCACATGCTTCCTGAGAAAGGGGTCACAGAAGATAACTTTTTTAATCCTTACATGTCTGAAAATGAATTCAGTCTACACTTATGCCTAATTAAAGGTTACACTAGGTGTAGAATTCAAAGCTGTTAACAATTTTCCTTCAGGAATTAAGACATTGTTCTGTTTTCTAGCTTCCAATGTTGCTGTTGCAAACTCCAGTGCATTTCTGATTCCTGATCCTTTGAGCATGAATTGTTTCTTTCCTCTGAATCTCTTTATTCATGGTGTTCAGAAATTTCAGAATGATGTGCCTTGACAGGAGTCTTTTACATCTATTGTGCTGAAAAATCCCTTCTATACGGAAATCAATGTCTTTCAGCTTTAAGGAAGTTTTCCTATAATTTATTTTCATATTTCTTCCCTCTAAGACTTAACTTTCTCTTCTATTTTCTACCTCTTTTGTCTTTTTATTCTGCTTACCAGAAATTTCCTCAAATTTCTCTATTAAATTTTTCATTTTGACTCTTTGGGTTCATTCTTTTCTATTCTCTTTTACTTTGGGGATTTAGTCAAATATCTAATAAGCATCGGCTGTTTCCTTATATACTAGAATGAGGTGCTGAAAACCTGATGGACTAAGTATTCTACTTCAAGGTTTATACCCAAGACAAATGTGTATGTATTTCACCAAATAATGTGTATAAAATGTTCATAGAAGAATTATTTGTAAGAGCCCCAAATTGGAAACTACCCATCAACACTCATATGTTGCCCATCAATAGCAGAATGGGTAATTGTAGTGTTGTGCTAAATAAACTATAATTATACAACGACATGAATGAATCTCATAAACATAACACTGAACAGAACACATTAGATTAAAAAATGTATGTACTGTATAATTTCACTTATATAAAGTTCAAAAAGGTAAAATTAATCTATAGCACTAGCAGTTGGGATACTGGTGTACCTCTGCTGGTAACAGTGACTGGAACAGTATGTGAGGGAAGCTTCTATGGTACTGCTAATTATCCATCTCTTGATCTTAGTGCTTGTTACACGGTTATGTTCAGTTTGTGGAAATTCCTCAATCTGTACCTTGAAAATTCTGTTATATACATATAAGTATATCCATATTTCCTGAGCACGTTTTACTTCAACAGAAATTTTTTTTTAATATAATTTATTGTCAAGTTAGCTAATATACGGCGTATACAGTGTGCTCTTGGCTTTGGGAATAGATTCCCATGATTCATCGCTTACATACAACACCCAGTGCTCATCCCAACAAGTGCCCTCCTCAATGCCCATCAACCGTTTTCCCCTCTCCCCAGCACCCCCAATCAACCCTCAGTTTGTTCTCTTATGTTCTCTTTGTTCTCTTATAAGAGTCTCTTGTGATTTGCCTCCCTCTCTGTTTGAAACTATTTTTTCCCCTTCCCTTCCCCCATGGTCTTCTGTTAAGTTTCTCCAGTTCCACATATGAGTGAAAATATATGATATCTTTCTCTGCCTGATTTATTTCACTTAGCATAATACCCTCCAGTTCCATCCACATTTCTGCAAATGGCAAGATTTCATTCTTTCTCATTGCCATGTAGTATTCCACTATATATATAAACCACATCTTCTTTATCCATTCATCAGTTGATGGACATTTAGGCTCTTTCCATAATTTGGCTATTGTTGACAGTGCTGCTGTAAACATTAGGGAACATGTGCCCCTATGAATCAGCACTCCTGTATCCTTTGGATAAATTCCTAGTACTGCTATTGTTGGGTCATAAGGTAGTTCTATTTTTAATTCTTTAAGGAACCTCCATTCTGTTTTCCAGAGCAGTTGCACCAGTTTGCATTCCCACCAACAGTGGGAGGGTTCCCGTTTCTCCACATCCTCGCCAACATCTGTTTCCTGGGTTGTTCATTTTAGCCACTCTGACCGGTGTGAAGTGGTATCTCAATGTGGTTTTGATTTGTATTTCCCTGATGATGAGCAAATGTTGAGCATCTTTTCATGTATCTGCTGGGCATCTGGATGTCTTCTTTGGAAAGTGTCTATTCATGTCGTCTGCCCATTTCTTCACCGGATTATTTGTTTTTCAGGTACTGAGTTTGGTAAACTCTTTATAGATTTTGGATACTAACTCTTTATCCGATATGTCTAGAAATTCTTTAAAACTTATTGGAAGCTCTGTGTATATGAGCATAGCTTATAGATTTGGGGTTTCACTTCAGTGTAATCAACCAGCTAGAGGGAATCACCCAATGTCCATATCTGGAGGGATAGGAAGGCTACAGATTTCTGTGGTGGAAGTTCTGAGATTAAACCAATGTGGGGGGGGGGGGGTCACAATTCTGGTTTTAGCATGATTCTTCCCTGCTCTTAGCTGTCCACAGACCCTCTCCAATGAATTTTCTCAGAATACCAGTGGTCTCCTTCATAAGGGGCACTGTTGCCTGTCTTTAAGGGATTGATGAGAAGACTGGAGGTCCAACCTCTCTGTATACAAAGGTCATTTAATCCCCTATTTTTAGCCCTGTGGCTCACCTCTGCCTCACATAGAACCTTGGTGCATTCAAGTCCTAAGCCTCTCTGGGGAGCTTTGCAGGCCAACTGGCATTCTCCTATGCTCTCCTGACACTCTCTTCCATTCATTTTTTATCTTCCAAATATATGTAGATTTCTCATTTGCTGAGACCTTCCTCCTCAATCTTTTTCCTTGACTTTGGGGAGGTACCCATTCTATACAACCCCTTTATGGATTCCTTTCATGTAACTTAGTGGTGATTCAGAAGGGAGAGATTATAAATGTGTATGGCTAATCTACCACATTTAACCAAAAATCTAGTCCTAAACTTTTTTTCAGGGCATGAAGAAAGAATCCTTTCAGGGCCTTTATCATCTACCACCTCAAATTAAAGCAGCTTAATTTGTGATGTTATTAGACATATATTCATTTCTCCTAAAAGATAAAAATGCATGGACTTTTATAGAGTACTTGCTACATCTCCAAGTTTCTAATGTTTCTTAAATTAATCATTATTGCTCCAAAGGGATGGCATTTACTCAATTTTATTAACATATAGACAACAGTTTTTTACAGGAAAAACTCAGGGCTTACAAACCCTAATAACCTTGCTGTATATTATGAATCAAGTTTGTGAATTATCTTTTGTGTTTTAAACTCCTGGTTTGCCTAAAAGTTTTATTTCACTACTTCAAAACTTTTAAAAGATGGATTTTAATTTCATAATCAACATATATAAATGCTAAACAAGTTTTAAAAATTAGGTATTTAACCTTTAAAATTAAAGTAAAAATTAAAGGTTACAGCCATTTGCTATTTCCCAATTTTAGACATTGAGCCAGTATTGATCTTCAGCTCTGTTTAAATAAATGTAGTCATCTTTTTTGGGGGTGATGCAATGTTTCTAGCTTTTTAAAATTAATTAATTAATTTAGTTAGCATATAGTGCAATAATGATTTTGGGAGTAGAATCCAGTGATTCATCCCCTACATATAACACCGAGTGCTCATCCCAACAAGTGTCCTCCTTAATGCCCCTTGCCCGTTTAGCCCGTCCCCCCTCCCACAACCCCTCTAGCAACCCTCAGTTTGTTCTCCATATTTAAGAGTCTCTCATGTTTTGTCCCCCTCCCTGTTTTTGTATTATTTTTGCTTCCCTTCCCTATGTTCATCTGTTTTGTACCTTAAATTCCACATGAGTGAAATCATATGGTATCTGTCTTTCTCTGACTTACTATGGTTAGCTTAATACCCTCTAGTTCCATCCACCCAAACAAGTGGATCCTATGTTTCTATATAGTTCAACTACAAACTATAGATTTTACAGAAGAATGTTCTAAAACCTTAAATGTAATGAAATTAAATCTTGGAAGAAATCAAATTTTGAAAGTTAGACATTTCAGAGAAACAATCCTTTAAAAAACACATGCACTAATTTTTGAAATCTACATAATATCCATGGGAATAATAATTATCTTGGCTATATTCAAAAGCAGAAATTAAAATTTCAAAAGTAAAAACATCACTGCATTGTATTCTAACGGACAAAGACCCTGTGGACATTTGCATCAGTACAATTCCAACTAAAGAAGCTTTAAGTGCCTTAACTTTAGAGGCAAATGAATTTTTCTGCTTCCTTTGCTTTTTAGACTTTTCACCTTTAACATTATAGAATTAGAGTTAGTATTAACTGGAGACAATTACCAAACTACGAAAACCTCCCTTAGCAACAGAAATACATTCATTCGTTCACTTAGTCAACAAATATTCAACGCGTGCCTTTATGTGCTAGATACTCCACCTGAGCTAGGTATACAGCAATAAGTCAAAACATAGCTCTATCTTCAAAAAGTGTACACTATAGAATTAGACGATAAAGCCAACGTACGAGGGTTGCTCAGGAAAATGCCCCCTGAACCTCCCTTACCATTTTTTCTGTCCTAAAGGGAGAGGAGTCATTAATAAACTTATGACCCCTGTTCTTGAGAGACATGAGAAAGCCACCACAATCCTCTGTACTTGTTTATGCAGAGGAAGAATAAAAAAACACGTGCCATGCTTTTAGGATTTTTCTGCTTTATCCTACACATTCCATAGTATAGGATTTTTCTGCTTTATCCTACACTTTCCATAGTATAATACAGTAAGAGGAAACATGCACCAAGCTCTATTCTAAGCACTTTACCTATACTTACATTAACTTGTTTAACTCATTTAATCCTCAGAACTGTCCTGTGAGACAGGTACCTCTGATTACCCTTGCTTTACTGAGGAGGAGACCAGGCACAGAGATTCTACCCCAGTCATTTTCCTTCCAAACCACTACATATCCTGCCCCTCATTAACTGGTACAAAATGCATTCCAAATCAATGTAGGGAGAGGATCTTTTGAGATCAAGCGAGACTGCTTGCCTCTGGAAGGTTCAGTGGGATTAAGCTCTGGGAGATGTGAGTGAGTTTCCTTAGTGGACGCCACCTCTACCCTAAGAACCTGGGAGAAAGATCGCAGGAGAGAAGCAGGACAGCCCTGCCCTAGTTGCCAGAAAGGTGCCCTGGAAATTCTCTGCGCAGCCCCTGCTACAGCCTCTCCACCCGCTGCTCCCGACGTAACTGTGCAACCCCGCCAAGGATCAGAACCACCTGACCAGTGGAGCTCCTCCTTTTAGGCAGAGGGACAAAAGTACTGGAGGCATTGCTGCAATATTGTTGGACCATCAATGTATTCAACAGGAAAAAAAAGACAAGTGGAAACCCGATAACACATCTCCATCTTTTAGTGTGTTAAAATTTCCATCTCGTTGCCCGTGAGAGAATCAAATTACTTTATAGTCAGGCACAGAAGGAAGTCACCCAATTTAAGGGGAGATGATGAACAATGAAACAACGAAACAACGACAAGGCAAGTAAAGCACTACTGGAACATGCACGAAGGGCCGCTCGGTCAGATTTATAAGTCAAAGAAAGATTTCCAAAAGAAAATAATATCTGACCTGAGACCTAAGGATGTGTGAGACTCTGGAAAGACAGACAAGGGGCATAGCACAAGGGAGAATAAAGGTAAGCATAAGAGAAGACCCAGAAATAAGAGATAGAATGACAAAAACTTAGGAAAGTTCAAGAAAGCCAAAGGAGAGTGGAAGTGAAAAGGGGTAAAGGTAAGGCGAGACAGAAGCAGGAAAGGTAAGAACCCAGGCTGTGAAGATTATAACTTGTTAAGAGTGTGTATGTATTTTATAAGGGTACCAGGAAGTCAGGAAACAGCTTTAAATAGGAGAAAAACAATACCATTTATGTTAAAACAGGAACAAAGTAACCAGACGGTTTCAGTGATGTGAGGGCTGAAGAGACACTGGGCAGAGAGAACGGAGTTTTTTTTTTAAAAAAAAAAAAAAAAAAAAAAAAAAGCTGTTCCAGTAATTTAGATGAAGAGTGGATAAACTATCTGTAAAAGGCCAGACGGCATTGTAGGCCTTGCAGACTCCACCATCTCTGTGGCGACTACTGACCTCAGCCACAATTGCACTACAGCTGACCAAGGCACAGACAATAAATATGTAAAACACAGAGGTCCGCAGTGCAGTGCTCCCGCGGATTTGGCCTGCAGGCAGCAGCGTGCAGACAGAGGAGTGCAAACAGATCAGTCCAGGGAATTAGAAACATAAATTGGGAAAAGTATTCATCGTCAAAAGTTTTACAAGACAGAATCCAGAGGTCTTGGTAATCGAAAATGTGGGGTCAGTGGGAAGATGAAGCCACAGAAGAATTCAAACCCCAGCTTTGGCACTCCGGCTTCTCACAGGATGGAAAAGGCATGAGAAAGGACAGGACTGGGTCAAAGGAAGGAAGGTCATTCTGCTCACACCCCACTCGCCAAGCTGGAAATCTGTGGGGCAGGGAAGGATTCTCCTCCCACAGGAAGGCACTGCAAGTCCCATGACAATAGGTGGAGACATAACAATGTTCTTACAGGTAGGGAACTGAATAATCAGAAAAACAAAGATAAGATAATACACATTTAAGTCTAGTGAACTCCAAAGTTCATGCCTAAATGTTGATGAGATTTGAGGGGTTTTGCTACTGGTATAAATAAAAGACAATGGCATATTCATAACCATTCATATACCTCTATGTCTATCAAACTATCCATTTATCTCAAATGTATTACATATATACATCTATCTTATTACCCAAGGAAGTTCATTTTCTCTTTTTTGGACAGGAAATTCTTCTAAATTAAATCTTTACTGCAATACTTATATTATGAGGCTAATAACAAAAAAATACCCTTCCTTACCCCTAATTCCTAATTCCTCATTATTCTTTCTTATTTCTAAATAAGATGCGTACAACGCTTTCATCGACTTTACGTACTATCCATTCATTTCTTACCATTGTAGATGAGGAGACAGCTTTCTTAGCCTGTAAAGCGAGAATAATACATCTACTTCTATAGGACTGCTTAAGTAAGGAAAGATCAGGAGTGTGTAGGTGGTGGTTAGGATAATGCCAGGCACATACTACATGCTAGGTATTAATGATGATTATTGTACCGCCGAACACACATACCCATGCCCTCGCAAACTATAGTTTCCCCCCAGATACAGTTTTACCCCAGTTTTAATTAAATCAGTGATTGATGTTTAGAGTGATGTGATTACATAAATATTGTTACCAGCTAAGCCAAGTAATCAATGACGACATCTCTTTTCTTCGAAATTTTGTTTGTCCTATAATTGTAACTGCCTCATTTTTTTTCTTTTTCCCCCTCCCTTAACTGAGGTATAATTGACAAAAATTGTATATATTTAAGGAGTACAATGTGACATTTCCATATACATTGACATTGTGAATCAAGCTAATTAACATATCCAATCACCTCACATAGTTGCCATTTTTTTTTTTTTGTATGCTAGGAATGCTTGATTTCCAATTCAAGTATATAATACAGTATTATTAACTATAGTCATCATGCTGTACGTTAGCTCTCTGGAACTTATTTACCTTATGAGTAAAAGTTTGTACGTTCTGACCAATATCTCTCCATTTCCTCTATCTCTTAACACCTGGTGACTATTCTACTCTGTTTCTATGAGTCTAACTTGTTTACATTCCACATGTGAGATTGTGCAGTATTTGCTTTCTGTGTTTGGCCTGTTTCACTTTGCATAATGCTCTTCAGGTTCATCCATGTTACTGCAAATGGCAGGATTTCCTTTTTTTTTTTTTTTTTTTTAAGATTGAGTAATATTCCATTATACACACACACACACACACACAAATACATAACACATTTTCCTTATCAATTCATCCATCAATGAACACTTAGGTTGTTTTCATAGCTTGGCTACTATGAATAATACCATGAACATGGGGGTGCAGAGATCTCTTCAAGATAATGATTTTATTTCCTTTGGACAAATACCCTGAAAAGGGATATATGGATCAAATGGTAGTTCTATTTTTAATTTTTTGAAAAGCCTCCATAACGTTTTCCATAATGGCTATACCAATTTACATTCCCACCAACAGTACATAAAAGTTACCTATTCTCTACATTCTCACTAACACTTAACTATTTTTTGACTTTATTTTTTTTTAAGGTTACTTATTTATTTTGAGAGATAGAGAGAGGGGGAGGGGCAGAGAGAGAGAGAGGGAGAGGGGGAGAGAATTCCAAGCAGGCTTTGTACTATCAGTGCAGAACCCGGTGCAGGGCTTGAACTCATGAACCATGCATGAGATCATGACCTGAGCGAAAACCAAGAGTCGGATGCTTAACCGACTGAGCTACCCAGGCATCCCTTTTTTGACTTTCTGATAAGAGTCATCCTGGCAGGTAGGAGGTGATATCTCATTGTGGGTTTGATTTACATTTCCCTGATGACTCGTGATGCTAAACACCTTTTCATAAAGCCATTGGTAAATATATCTTCTTTGGAAAAATATCTGTTCAGGTCCTTCGTCTGTTTTTAATTGCATTACTTGTTTCTAACTATTGAGTTGTAGGAGTTCCTCTTATATTTTGAATATTAACCCCTTATCAGATATATGGTTTACAAATATTTTCTCCCATTCCACAGGTTGTCTTTATGCTTTGTTGATTGCTTCCTTTGCTAGGCAAAAACATTTTAGTTTGATGTAGTCCTACTTGTTACTTTTGCTTTTGTTGCCTGTATTTTTGTTGTCAAATCCAAAAAACTCATTGCCAAGACCAATGTCAAGGAAGTTTTCCCCTGCTTTCTTCTAGAATTATAAAGACTTACATTTAAGTCTTTAATTCATCTTGAGTTGATTTTTATGTATGGTATAAAATAAAGGTCCAATCTCATTCCTCTGCATGAGGGTACCTATCCAGCATATCCAGCTGTTTTCCCAGCATCATTTATTGAAGAGACTCCTTTTCCCATTGTATATTTTTAGCACCTTCACCAAAGATTAGTTGACTATGTACACATGGTTTTATTTCTGAGGTCTCTCTTTTGTCCCATTTATTCAGGTGTCTTTTATGCCAGTATCATAGTGTTTTGATTACTACAGCTTTGTAATAAAATTTGAAATCAGAAAGTGTGATGCCTCCAGCTTTGCTCTTAATTAATGCCTGTTTTAGATATTTGGAGTTCCATATGAATCTTAGGCTCGTTTTTTCTGCATCTGCAAAAAACGCCATGAGAATTTTGATAGATTGTTTTTAATCGGTAGATCCCTTTGGGTAATACGGACATTTTAACAATATTAATTCTTCCAATCCATGAACATGAGATATCTTTCCATTTATTTGTGTCTTCTTCAGTGTCTTTCATCAATGTTTCATAGTTTTCAGTGTATAGATCTTTCACCTCTATGGTTAAATGTATTCCTAAATATTTTATTCTTTTGATGCTATTGTAAATGGAATGTTTTCTTAATTTCTTTTTGAATACTTCATTAATTTATAAAATTTTTCATTTTCATTGTTTCATTTCATTTGATTTCTTCTTTGACCTATCAGTTGATCAAGAGTACACTGTTTAATTTCCACATATTTGTGAATCTTCTAGTTTTCCTCCTGTTATTGATTTCTAATTTAATACCGCTGTGGTCAGAAAAGGTACCTGAAATATATTCAATCTTCTTAAATTTGTTAAGACTTGTTTTATGACCTAACGTATGATCTATCCTGGGGAAGTTTCCATGTGTGCTTGAAGAGAATGTGCACTGCTGCTGCTGTTGGACAGAATGTTCTTTCGATGTCTATTAGTTCTATACGGTCTACTCAAGTCCAATGTTTCCTTGCTGATTTTTCTCTCTGGATGATATATCCATTGCTGAAAGTAGGGTACTGAAGCTCCCAATGATTACTGTATCATTGTCTATTTCTCCCTTTCAGTCTATTTATATTTGCTTTATATATATGGGTGCTCCTACATTGGGTGCATCAATATTTACAAATGGTATATTCTCATTGTGTGTTTTTCTTGTTTTGATTGTTCTTAGTATAGAGAAATGCAACAGATTTCTATGTATTGATTTTGTATCCTGCAACTTTATTGAATTCATTTATTATCATTGTCTTTGGTGGAATCTTTAGGGTTTTCTACATATGATATAATATCATCAGCAAAAAGTAACAGTTTTACTTCTTCCTTTCTGATTTGGAGGCCTTGTATTTCTTTTTCTTGCCTAATTGTTCCGTCTGGGACTTCCAATACTATGTTGAGTAAAAGTGAAAAAAATGGGCATCTGGTCTTGTTCCTGATCTTAGAGGAAAAGCTTCCAGCGCTTCACCATTGAGAATAATGTTAGCTGTGGCCTGTGAGATCTTGCCTTTTGCAACAACACGGATGGACCTTAGGGCATTATGCTAAGTGAAATAAGTCAGAGAAAGACAAATAACATATGATCTATCTTAAATGTGGAATCTAAAAAAAACAAAACACGGGCGCCTGGGTGGCTCAGTTGGTTAAGCGTCCGACTTCAGCTCAGGTCATGATCTCACTGCTTGTGAGTTCAAGCTCCACGTCAGGCTCTGTGCTGACAGCTCAGAGACTGGAGGCTGCTTTAGATTCTGTCTCCCTTTCTGCCCATCCCTGGCTTGCACTCTCTCAAAAATAATTAAACATTTTTTTTTAAAAAATTTTTTAAATAAAAATAAGTAAATACAAATAAATAAATAAACAAAACAATACAAACAAACCAAGCTCATAGATACACAAAACAGATTGGTGGTTGCAAGAGCTGGGGGTAAGGGTGGGAGAAATGGGTTAACTGGATTTTTCTATTAGTTTAAATAAATGGAATAAAAATTAAAGGTAATGAGGAAACACTGGCCTCAAAAGACACATTAGATACGATGGACTTAACAGATATGTGCAGGACATTCCATCCACAAGCAACAGAATACACATTATCCAGTGTACATAAAAAATTCTCCAGGATAGATCATATTAGGCCACAAGACAAGTCTAATAAAATTTAAGAAGAATGAAATTATGTATGTGGAGTTAAACAACGTGCTAATAAATAACCAACGAGTCAAAGAAGTCAAAAGAGATATTTAAAACTTTGAGAACAAATGAAAATAAAAATACAACATACCAAAACTTAGGGGATGAAACAAAAGCAATCCTAAGAGGGAAGTTCATAGTAATAAATGCCAACCTACATTAGTAAAGAACCCTAACAAATTAACAACACTTTAACTTTACATCTCAAGAAACTAGAAAAGAGGAACAAGCAAGCTCAAAGTTAGTAGAAGGAAACAGCAAAGATCAGAGCAGAAATAAATGCAATAGAGACTAAAAAGATAAAAGAGAAGATCAATAAAACCAGAGCTAGTTTCTTTTAAAAGATAAACAAAATAAACCTTCAGCTAAGCTAGACTTACCAAGGTGGGGGCAGGGGTGAGAGGACTCAAATAAACAGAACCAGAAATGAAAGAGGAGATGTTACAACTGATACCATAAGAAAAAAGGATCAAAAAAAAAAAAAAAAAAAAACTAATATGAACAATTATATGCCAACAAATTGGGCAGCCTAAAAGAAAAGGATAAACTCCTAGAAACACAACCTCCCAAAATTGAATCAGGAAGAAATAGAAAATTTGAACAGACCGATTAATAGTAAGGAGACTGAATCAGTAATCAAAATCCTCCCAGTCAAAAAAAATTCCTGTAGGGGCACTGGGGTGGCTTGGTCAGTTGAGCATCCGACTCTTGTTTTCATCTCAAGTCATGATCTCACATTTCATGAGTTCCAGCCCCACATCAGGCTCTATGCTGATGGCATGGAGCCTGCTTGGGATTCTCTCTCTCTCCCTCTCTCTGCCCCTCCCCTACTCATGCTCTCTCTCTCTCTCAAAATAAATAAACTTAAAAAATACTATACATTAAAAAAAAAAATTCCTGTACCAGATGGCTTCACTAGTCAATTCTACCTACCAAACATTCAAAGAATTAATACCAATCCTTCTCAAACTCTTTCAAAAATTAGAAGAGGTAGGAATGCTTCCAAACTCATTTTATGAGGCCGGCATTACCGTAATACTAACACCAGATAAGGACACTACAAGAAAATAATAGGCCAATATCCCTGATGAACACAGATGCAAAAATTCTCAGAAAAAATATTAGCAAACTGAATTCAACAATAAATCAAAAGGATCATACACCACAACCAAGTGGGATTTATTCCAGGGATGCAAGGATGGTTCAACATCCACAAATCAATGTAATATAGGACACTGACAAAATTAAAGATCAAAATCATACTATCATCTCAACAGATGCAAAAAAAAAAAGCATCTGACAAAATTCAACATCCATTTATGATAAAAACTCTCAACAAAGTGGGTATAGAGGGAATGTACCTTAACATAATAAAGGCCATATATGGCAAGCCTCATTTTCTCACTCAATTTTCTGCATATACATTACTAATTCATCTTGAAACTCCCTATAAGTGTTACAAATCTGCTCCAAATATGCTAAAACACAACAAATACCAGTCTCTTTCTTTCCCCCTGGAAGATGTCTGTATCACAATTTTCTGTCCTCTTGCTTCTTTCTGGTCTCATTGCTTTCTAGGCCTGATATGAACTGCCATCCTGGGACACCTCTTAATTATCCTGGAATTCCCTTTACCTCTCTCTGTGCTGGCTATCCTGTTTCCTGGTACTATGGATTCCCCTTTTATGGGTTACTCATTTCATTCTAATACACTACATGTCTTCCCATGCTTTCTGAAAGGGGACATGAAGTTTTGAAACTCTGAAGACCTGAATATATCTTCATGTGGTGCCTTATACTTGGTTAATAAACTCAGCATAAAAACCCCCATAGTATGGGGTTCAAAGCGCATCCAGGTTGTTGTACACATCCACACCAGGAAGGTGATCCACCCCAACTCCACAGGGACAGAAGCTCCTATGCTCTGGATCCTCCCAGACCTTGCCCTATGTATCTCTTTATCTGGCTGTTCATCGGCATCCATTATGATATCCTCTAGTAAACTTGTGAATCTAAGTAAGTGTTTCTATGAGTTCTGTAAGCCACCCTAGCAAATTAATCAAACCTGAGGAGCAGATCATGGGAACCTGATTTGTAGCCAAGTAGGACAGAAAGTTGTGGGGAACCTGGGGACCTACTACTTACGACTGGTATCCAAAGTGGGACTGAGCCTTTAATGTGTGGGAGCTGACACTATCTCTAAGTAGACAGTGTCAGAGCTGAGTTAAATTATAGGACTGCTGGGTGGTTTCAGGGAGAAGTGCGTGGTGTTGCGGAAAACTTCCACATGGTTGGTGACACAGCGAAGTGTTTGGTGTGAGAATAGTAAAAGAGACTCACGGGAGAAACAACAAGGTAGACTTTAATTAAGTTCTGAAATATGATACTGCTCCTTAGTAAAGGTGTTAATCACTCAAAAGATCCTTTCAGCAACATAATAAAGGCCATCTATGACAAACCCACAGCTCATATCATATCAGCAGTAAAAAGCTGAAAGCTTTCCTTCTAAGATCAGGAACAAGACAAGGATGTCCCCTCTCACCACTTTTATTCAACACAGTACTGACTAGACCTCCTACCTGTGGCAATCAGACAAGAAAAAGAAATAAAAGGCATCCAAATTGGTAAGGAAGGAGTAAAACCGTCCTTATTTGAAGATTACATAATATTATATCTAGAAAACCCTAGACTCTGCCCAAAACTATTAGAATAAATGAATTCAGTAAAGTTGTAGGGCATAAATATACAAAAATTTGTTGCATTTCTCTCTACCAATAACTACTTACAGAAAGAGAAATTTTAAAACAAACTCACTGTTGATTTCATCAAAAAGAATAAAATACCTAGGAACAAATTTAGCCAAGGAGGTGAAAGACCTGTATTCAAAAACTTTTAAGCCACTGATTAAAGAAACTGAGGATGACACAAATAAATGAACAGATATGCCATGGCTCATGAATTGGGATAGTATTGTTAAGATGCCCATACTATCCAAAGCAATGATTCAGGGCAATCCCAATCAAAATAGCAATAGCATTTTTCACAAAACCTGAAAAAAACTAATCCTAAAATTTGTATGGAGCCCCAAAAGACCTCAAGCAGCCTCAGCAATCTTGAGAAGAAAACCAAAGCTGGAGGTACCAGAATACCAGATTTCAAAGTATACTACAGAGCTATAGTCATGAAAACAGTATGGTTCTGGCACAAAAACAAACCATAGATCAATGGAACAGAATAGAGGACCTAGAAATAAACCCACACTTGTATGGTCAATTCATCTACAACAAAGGAAGCAAGACTACACAATGAGAAAAAGAGTCTCTTCAATAAATGGTTAGGGAAAACTGGACAGCTACATGCAAAAGAATTTAACTGGACCACTTTCTTCCACCACATCCAAAAATAAACTCAAAATGCATTAAAGACCTAAATATACGACCTGAAATCATAAAACTCGTAAAAGAAAACATAAGCGGTAAACTCTTAGGCACTGGTCTTAGCAACATACTTATTAATATGTCTCCTTGGGCATGGACAACAAAAGCAAAAATAAACAGGGGGACTACACCAAAATAAAAAGCTTTTGCTCAGTGAAGGAAACCATCAACAAAATGAAAAAGCAACTTACTGAATGGGAGACAATATCTGCAAATAATATATTCAATAAGGGAATAATATCCAAAATATATAAATAACTCACAGAATTCAATACCAAAAAACTAAATAAAATCCAATTAAAAAATGGGCAGAGAAACTAAATAGGCACTTTTCCAAATACGCATACAGATGGCCAATAGACACATGAAAAGATGTTCAAAATCACTGATTACCGGGAAAGCAAATCAAAACCACAATGAGATGTCGTGTCACCCCGTCAGAATGGCTAGTATCAAAAAGACGAAATAATAGGTGTTGGCAAAGTTGTGGAGAATAGGGAACCCTTGTGCAATGTTTGTGGGAATGCAAACTGGTGTGGCCACTACTACTACAGAAAACAGTATAGAGGTTCCTCAGAAACTTAGGAGAAATTCCATCCAATCCAGCAATTCTATTTCTGGGTGTATACCTGAAGAAAACAAAAACACTAATTCAAAAAAAGATACATGCAACCCTATGTTTGCTACAGTGTTACTGAGAACAGCCTAGATATGGAAGCAACCTAAGTGTCCACTGATAGCTGAAGGAATAAAGATATGGTAAATACATACAATGGAATATTAGTGAGCCATAAAAAAAAAAAAAAAGAATGAAATACCGCCATTTAGGGCAACATGGTTGGACCTAGAGCTAAGTGCAGTTAAGTCAGACAAAGAGAAATACATGACTTCACTTACGTGTAGAATCTAAAGAACAAATGGACAAATTACAGAAAGAGACTTACAAATACAGAGGATAAATGGGGGTTGCCAGAGGAAAGGAGGATTGGGGCTGGGCAAAACAGGTGAGGGGGATTAAAAGGTACAAACTTCCAGTTATAAAACGAGTAAGTCCCGGGGATGTCAAGTACAGCATAGTGAATACAGTCAAGAATATCATACTTTTATGGTGACAAATGCTAACTGCACTTATCATGGTGCATTTTATAATGTATACAAACGTCAGTGTGTAATACACCTATAACTAATATAGATATTTTTAAAAATCCTTCCAATTTGGAAATGTGTGTATTTAAGTTCTGGAAAAGGTATTATTTATTTGATAATTTCTTCCCTTCCATGTCTTTCCTTTTTTCTGGAACATCTATTAGCTGTCAGGCTTTCATTATGAACTGTACTCACTTTCCTATTTTTTCTTTTTTTTTTTTTTAACATTTATTTATTTTAGAGATAGAGAGAGAAAGAATATGAGTGGGAGAGGGGCAGAGAGAGGGAGACACAGAATCTGAAGCAGGTTCCAGGTTCCAAGTTGTCAGCAAAGAGCCCGATTGGGGCTCAAACTCACAAACTGCTAGATCATGATGTGAGATGAAGTCAGATGCTTAACTGACTAAGCCACCCAGGCTCCCCTCTATTGTCTTTTTCCTTGTTTTGCTTTTTTTTTTTTTTTTTTTTTTTTGTATAATTTTTCAGAGAAATAGCTGCAACTTTACCTTCCAACTTTTCTACTAAACTTATTGGTTACTTTTGCTTTCTGGTTCTCTTACTTTTTCATCCTCAGTCCATTTTTTCTTTTTCTTTTTTTTTTTTTAAAGTATACAGTTCTTTATATATTAATTATATTTTTAAAAATAGCATTCTTATGATTCCTTTGTCATTTCTTTTATCTCTTTCCTTCTTTTTCTTTAGGTCTCAAATATTTGATGATCTTCAACTATCCATTTACATTTAAAAGTAACGGATGCCTGGGGGGCTCGGTCAGTTAAGCATCCAACTTCAGTTCAGGTCATGATCTTGAGGTTTGTGGGTTCAAGTCCCGCATCAGGCTGTCCACTCTCAGCACAGAGCCTGCTTTGGATCTTCTGTCTCCCTCTGTCTCTACCCCTCCTGTTCTCTTTCTCTTTTTCTCTCTCTCTCAAAAATAAATACACATTAAAAAAAAAAAAAAAAAGTGAGGCACTAACATGCTGAATGTGAGCTCAGTGTGCAAAGGGTGAAGCTTGTTAAACAGCAGGCCTCACCATAAACAGCCATTTCATTTCCAGTATGTTTAGGTCTTCTTAGCTGGCCAGTTTCTGCAAAAGGCAATCTCCAATCTTCTGTTGGAGATTATAAACCTGGCCACCAGACTTCTACTTAATCTCCATTATTAGTGCAGTATTTCACACTACTCTAACTTTGTGTCTGGTGTTCCAGAATCCAGAACTTCTCTGGCTCAGCCTCTCCAGAAAGCAAGCTTCAATCCAACCTTCTGTCAGGGGAAGATAAGGGTATCTACGTGACCATGTAGAATAAGGAAAATGATCTGGGGACAGATCGACTGACACTTATAAAGAAGCTCAAACAATCCAGTTCCACCTCATTAATTCCTAAGTCTTTTAGAAATTAAATAGAGTTTTCAACAGAAAGCTCACTCGTTTCCTACTGGCATTCCCTATTACAGACACATTTTTACTTTCTTCACTTTCCAACTTTCAAAATCGTGTTAATAGCTCTGACTTATAGTCTTCTCTCCCATTCTTTTAAACCTTGAGGGCTGATATCTTTTTCTTATTCATTATAATTTAAAAAAAAATTTTTTTTAATGTTTGCTTATTTTTGAGAGAGAGACAGAATACAAGCAGGGGAGAGGCAGAGAACCTCTGAAGGAGGCTCCAGGCTCCGCGCTGTCAGCACAGAGCCCGACGCAGAGCTTGAACCCATGAACCATGAGATCATGACCTGAGCTGAAGTTGGGCCCTTAACTGACTGAGCCACCCAGGTGCCCCTTATTCATTGTAATTTTAGAGGGATTTCAGAAGAAATCAGATGGGGATCAAGGCACATATTTAAATCATCATCTTCAATGAGGAATCTCATCTGTCATGTCCCTACCATCCAGCTTAAGAAATAAAACATTACAAACACAGTTGAAGTCACTTTTGTGTTTATGATTATTAGCCTTTTAAAATTTTGTAGGCATAAAAATAAAAAATATTCTAGGTATAAAATCATATCATTTTCAAACACTGAGTTTCATTATTCTAATATTAATTAGGAAAAAAAACCAAAGAATAAAATAATAACGCAGGGGCACCTGGGTGGCTCAGTCGGTTAAAGCATCCAACTTCGGCTCAGGTCATGATCTCGCAGTTCACGGGTTCGTGCCCCGTGTCAGGCTCTGTGCTGACAGCTCAGAGCCTGGAGCCTGCTTCAGATTCTGTGTCTCCCTCTCTCTCTACCCCTCTCCTGCTTGCACTCTGTCTCTCTCTGTCTCAAAAATAAACATTAAAAAAAATTATCTTAAATAAAAAAAAATAATGCAAAGAGATACATGCACCCTGGTATTTATAGTAGCATTACGTACAATAGCCAAATCATGGAAACAGCCCAAGTGTCCATCAACTGATGAATGGATAAAGAAGATGTGGCATATGTGTGTATATATATACAATGGAATATTAGCCCTATAAAAGAATGAAATCTTGCTATTTGCAACAATATTGATGGAGCTAGAGAATATTATGCTAAGTGAAATATGTCAAAGAAAGACAAATACCATATGATTTCATGGTAGTCATGAAGTCATGTGGACTTTAAGAAAACAAAACAGATGAACAAAGGGGAAAAAAAAGAAAGAGAGAGATAAACCAAGAAATAGACTCTTAACTATACAGAACAAACTGATGGTTACCAGTGGGGAGGTGGGTGAGGGGATGGGTTAAATCAGGGATTAAGGAGGGTGCTTGTGATGAGCACTGGATGATGTATGAAAGTGTTGAGTCACTATATTGTACACCTGAAACTAATATTATATATGTTAACTAAATAGAATTTAAATTAAAACTTAAAAAAATTTTTAAATAAGTGCACCTGGGGATGCCTGGGTGGCTCAGTCGGTTGAGTGTCTGACTTCGGCTCAGGTCATGATCTCGTGGTCTGTGAGTTCGAGCCCCGCGTCAGGCTCTGTGCTGACAGCTCAGAGGCTGGAGCCTGTTTCGGATTCTGTGTCTCCCTCTCTCTCTGCCCCTCCCCCACTCATGCTCTGTCTCTCTCTCTCTCTCTCTGTCAAAAATAAATAAACATTAAAAAAAAAAAAGTGCACCTGGGTGGCTCAGTCAGTTAAGCGTCCGACTTCAGCTCAAGTCATGACTTCACAGTTCATGGGTTCAAGCCCCTTGTGGGACTCTGTGCTGACAGCTCAGAGCCTGGAGCCTATTTCGAACTGCATCTCCCTTTCTCTCTGCCCCTCCCCCACTTGTATGCACATATGCACTCTCTCTCTCTCTCTCTCTCTCTAAAAAATAAACATTAAATTTTTTTTTAATTTTTAAATAAAAAATAAAAAGAAAAAACAATATTAATTAGAATGCTCATCTTAGCAAATATACCCCAAGGGATACGGGAGTGACTAAGGTGAGCTTCATCACTGAAAATAATGTTAGACCTTAAATTCAATATATTCTCCCAATTAAGAAATTTTAGAAGACAATTGTCATTGGGAATATGTATGAAATTCTTGTGTATAACATTATGATTTCTCCTATTTTTTTCTATTGGTGTGACTTAAGAAAATAGCTATATTGAGATATAATTCACATATTATAAAACTCACCCATTTTTAGGTGTGTAGTTTTAGTAATTAACGAACTTAGATTTCTAGTGTATTTATATAGTTGTGCAACTATCATCACATTCAAGCTTAAGAACATTTCCATCAACTCAAAAGCAAGAATGGCAATAAGTCTCTGTTCCTATCCCTCAGCCACAGGCAACCACTAATACGCTTTCTAATCTATAGATTTGCCTTTTGTAGAAATTTCACATAAACTGAATTACACAATATAGTCTTTTGTGTCTGGTTCCTTTCACATAGCATAACATTTTTGAGGTTCATCTATGTTGTAACATGTATTAATAGTTTTGGGGGTTTGTTTATTTTGAGAGAGAGAGAGAGAGAAAGAACACATATGCACACGTGAGTGTGTGAGCAGGGGAGAGGCACTGAGAGAGAGGGAGAGAGAGAATCCTAAGGAGGCTCTGCACTGATAGCACAGAACCCTACGCTGGGCTCGATCTCCCAAACCATGACACTTAACCAACTGAGCCACGCAGGCTTCCCTATATTAATAGTTTTAACTGAGTTGTATCCCATTGCATAGATATAACACATTTGTTTATCCACCTACCAATTGATAGACATTTGGACTTTTTTCTAGTTTTTGGCGATTATGAACAGTACTGCTATGAACATTTGCATGTGCTCGTTTTTATTTTTCCTGGATAGATCCCCAGGAGTGGAAATGGAAATGCTAGGTCATATGTGAAGTATAGGTTTAATTTTTTAAGAAACCACCAAGCTACTTTCCACTTTCCATTTCCACCAGCATTGTACAAGCATTCTAATTCCTGCATGCCAGTCTAACAAGTTAATGGCAGTATCTCCCTATGGTTTTAATTTGTACTTCCCTAATGACCAATAATGTTGAGCATCTTTTCTTGTGCTCATTAACCATTCATATGCTTTCTCTGGTGAAATATCTACTCAAGTATTTTGCCCATTTTTATATTGGGTTTTTTGTTGAGTTGTAGTTTTCTTACTGAGTTGTAAGAGTTCTTTATATATTATACAAACACTGTATTATATATACACACACACACACACACGTTATATATGTGTATAATATTTTCTCCCAGCATATGGCTCGCTTTCATTTTTCAGTGGGATATTCTGAAGATAAATTTAAAATTTTTATGAAGCCCAACTTATCAATCTTTCCTTTATAGATATGTTTTTAAGAAATCTGTCCTATTCCAAGGTCACAAAGATCTTCTATCTTTTCTTCTAGAAAATCTATACTTTAGTTTTTACAGTTAAATGTATGGTCCATTTTAATTGGTTTTTGTGTGTGATGTGAGGTAAAAATCAAAGCTCATTTTTATACATGTGGATATCCAATTGTTCCAGTGCAATTTGTTGACAACACTATCATTTCTCCCTTGAAATGCTTTGGCATCTTTGTCAAAAACCAACTTATCAAAACCATAAGGATTTATTTCTAGATACTCTATCCTGTTGCATTGATCTATTACTCGTGCCAATACTATTATTTCCTGGATTACTATAGCTTTATAGTAAATTTTGAGACCCAGTAATGTAAGTACTCCAAGTCTTTCCTATTTTTAAACTTGTTTTGAATATTCTAAGACCTCTGCATTCTTTATCGATTTTAGACTTAGCTCATCGATTTCTACCAAAAAGAAAAAAAAGGCTATTGGAATTTTGAAAGGATTATATTGAATCTGTAGACGCATTTGCAGAGAATTGCCACCTTAACAATAAGCTTAACAATATTGAGTCTTTCAGATCATGAACGTGAAATGTTACTCTATTTATTTAGATCTTTAATTTCTCTTAGCAATGTTTTGTAGTTTTCAGTGGACAGGTCTTATACTTTCTATGTTAAACTTATTCCTAAGTACTGTATTCTTTTTTAGCTATTTGAATGAATCCTTTTCTTAATTTCACTTTTGAATTAGTCATTGCTGGTTTTTAAAAATACATAGGACTTCTGTTTATTGACCTGGATTCTGAAGACCTTGCTATACTCATTTGCTAATGTTAGTAATTTTTGGTAGGTGCCTTAGGATTTTCTAAATATGGGAACATATCAGGAATGAAGGCAATTCTCTTTTTCTTTTATATCTCAATGCTTTTTATTTCTTTTCCTTCCCTTACATCACTGGTTAGCAATGTTAAATAGCTGTGGTGAGAGCAGACTTCCTTGCTTTGTTCCTGATTTTAGGAGCAAATTACTTTTTTTTTTTTTTTTTTTTTTTTTAGAGGAAATTACTTTTTATTTCTAGTTTATTGTTAATGGGCATTAAATTCTGTCCAATGCTTTTTCTGTCTCTAATGAGATCATGCAGTTTTGTCCTTTATTCAATTAATATGGTATATTAATTTATTTTCAAATGTTAAACCAATGTTCATTCCTAGGATAAACCCCACTTGGTCACAGTAGACAGTCCATTTTATATGTTGTTGACTTTGGTTTGCTAATCTTTTCTTAAATATTTCACACCTACGTTCACAATGAATTTTCTTGTGATGTCTTTGTCTGGCTTTAGAATCAGGATAATACCGGGCTCATAAAATGACTTGGGAAGTGTACTTCCTCCTGTTCTGAAAGAGTTTCTGTAGGTTTCTGTAGTATATCTGTTCTTGACTTAATTAATTGCTATTCATCCTTCAGATCTCATTTGAAGTATCAATTACTTAGCGAAGGCTTCTCTGACCACCTTGACTAAGTCCATTTCCCGTAAGTATAATAGTTTGTAAAGAACAGCTGTCCTTCTTAGCATTTATTACGAATTTTTATTCACTAAGAGGATTTTTATTGTTCCTCTCCCACTTTAAGCTCCATGCAAAGAAAAACACTGAGTGTTTTTGCTCATCATTATGTAGACATTAGTACCTAGTCTACTACCTGACATATGGTAGGCAGGTGCTCAACAAATATTTAGCAATTGAAGAATACATAATGACTGCCTTAGTTTTATTTTTGGTATTTCTTTCCCTTCTTGGAATTACTGTTTTGTTTCTCTAGATTCTTCATATTTTAACTTGAATCTCTATAACTCTTCCTAGTCAATCTAGACATTTTTTTGTTCATATATACATTTTTAGAGTGATATAATTTTATCAAGTATTACTTCAGAAACATTCCATAGATTTTGTTGTAATGTCTATTCTTCAAAAACACAAACACGATGTGGCTCCTCTCTTCGAAAACCATGAAAAATTTTCCGTTTTCTACAGAATAGTATGAAAATTTCTTAGTAAAGCATTCAAGTCAGCTCCAAACTGATTTATGGCCTATCATCTCATCTATATACCTTATACTCCAATCAGATAGGGCTACTTGCTCTTCTCTTAAACAAATACTATACTTCTGTTCATAAGTACTTTTCCTCTTATGCTCAGCACCTAGCAAAATCCTTAAACACAGTAGCTCAGAAAACGTTTGCGGAAGAGTTCATACACTTTTCATAACCCAAGTTAAGATTTTTTTAAATTTACATCTTCTATAATTTTGAAGTTTTTTTTAACTGAAATAATCACTATTTTTATTGCCATGTTCCCACATTTGCAAATTTTTCTCTTTTCAGTGGTAATAACCTTTTAATCTGTTTTACTACTTTTATATTGAGGTATAATTAACATACAGTTTCAGGTTACAATATAATGATTCAACAATTCTGTATGTTACTTATCACACTAAGCATCCTCTTAATCCCCTTGATCTATTTCACCCATCTGCCACCCACCTCCCCTCTGGCAACTACCAGTTTGTTCTCTGTATTTAAGAGTCTCTTTGGTCTCCTTTTTTCTTTGTTTCCTAAAATCCACATGAGTGAAATCATGCGGTATTTGTCTTTCTTTTTCTGACTCATTTCACTTAGCATTATACTCTCCAGGTCCATCCACCTTGGACCATCCACTATATATATATGTTATATATATATATAATCCATTCATCTATTGATGGACATTTAGGTTGCTTCTATATCTTGGCTATTGTCAGTGGTGCTTCAATAAACACAAGGGTGCATGCAATTTTTCAAATTAATGTTTTTGTTTTCTTTGGGTAAATACCCAGTAGTGAAATTACTGGATTATGTAGTGATTCTACTTTTAATTTTTTGAGCAACCTGCATACTGTTTTCCACAGTGGCCACACCAATTTACATTCCTATCAACAGTGAACAAGGTTCCTTTTTCTCCATATCTTCATCAGTACTTGCTGGGTCTTGTGTTTTTTATTTTAGCCATTCTGACTGGTGTGAGGTGGTATCTCACTGTGGTTTGGATTTGCATTTTCCTGGTGAAATGTTAAGCTTCTGTTCATGCTTCTGTTGGCCACTTTTATGTCCTCTTTGGAAAAGTGTCTTTTCAGATCCTCTGCCCATTTTTAATCAATTATTTGCTTCTTTGGTCTTGACTTGTAAGAGTTCTTTGGACGTTAACTCCTATTGGATAGATCATTTGCAAATATCTTCTCCCATTGAGCAGATTGCCTTTTTGTTTTGTTGATGATTTCCTTTGCTGTGTAAAAGTCTTTTATTTTGATGTTGATTCAATCGTTTAAATTTGTTTTTGTTTCCCTTGCCTGAGGAGACAGGTCTAGAATTTCTAAGGGCAATGCCAAAGAAATTACTGGCTATGTTTTCTTCTAGGAGTCTTACGTTTTCAGGTCTCACATTCAGGTCTTTAATGCATTTTGAGTTCATTTTTGTGTATAAGAAAATAGTCCAATTTCATTCTTTTGCATGTAGCTGTTCAGTTTTCCCAGACCATTTGTTGAAGAGACTGCCTTTTCCCTATTGTACATTCTTGCCTCTTGAATTATACTTGTATTGTGTAATTTCTAATTTTATTGTACTGTGATCTGATGTTATTATTTAATTTTTTTTAATTTTTTTGTCAAAAATATTTATATTTGTGTAATCTATTTTTAAATTGAATTAAATACTTTGTGTCCTATATTTTGGTCCATTTTTGTCTGAGACTAAAACATATTTGAAAAGATACCTTGGCTCTTCTCCCACCACCACTAGACTGTGAAATTCATATATATCTTGTTGACTGTATTCTCAAAGCCTAGAACATGTTGGTACATTAGCTTAGTAAATTTTTAGAGTTGTCTTTAATTTGATCCTTTCCACTGCTGCTAAATTAAAAGTATACATTAAGGAGTTGTTAGGTAGATTACCTTGTGACAGAACAATGAATAAAAACATATATAATAGATAGCGTTAATTAAACTGAGCAACAGATACTGAGGTCCTAGTAAGAATCAAGAGGTTCTAAAAATGGGATGCAAACACAATTCCTGCTTTGAGGCCTATGAAGATGCACAGGTTAACAAATACTTTTGATTTGGTATGCTAAAAGGAAGGTCTGCATAAAATGGCACGGAAATGAGAGTTGAGAAAATCTTTAGTTGGGTAGGGGAAGGCAGTCAATAAAATCTTTTTAATGATACAGAAACCAAAACCCAGAGACACTACAGCGCTGTTCAAGATCACAAGGCTAGAGATCACTAAAAGAGGATCTCACTCCCAGTTCTGTGCTCTTTTCATTACATCTTACTATCAGTACTTTACAGCAACTCACAAGACTAACGGGCCAGGATTTTAGAGTTACAAAATATAATGTGGGAGTTTATTCATCCTTTCCCCATGTCCCTTTAATATAAAAAAAATCAAGGACAGCACAAAACTGTAAAAGTTTGCCATGTACCATGTAGTTCTAACAGCTTTGTAGTTGACTGGCCTGTTATGCACCCTACAAGTGTTGGTTAAATGTATTTCACCAGAGATTTAAACATCCCAGGCCAATCAATGTGACTTATAAACAAAACTATTAAATTGTATTACACCCACACATACATGTATTTTTTTAAGTGTTAATAAAAGATCTGCAACAAATGTTTAAAATAGCAAGGTCCAAAAAGAAGAATCTGCCAGCCATTATTCAGCACTTTCCAAGGAAGTAAGACCCTGAATCTGTAGATCTAAGTATTAAAGTCAATAGGGAGAGACATTCTTTTAGGGGCTGGGATGGTCTTTAGGCTTTTCCACATCTCTCAAGACTATTCAATAACATTTGGCTACCAAGCAACCCTCCCATGACTAATTTGCACCAAGCTCCCACCTGTCCCAGGACATACTGACACCACAACCCTGACTCTGGAGCATTAGATTATTTAACCCTCCCCTCCCCTATTATAAGTTAATAAACTGGCATTCTGAATCACACATCAGTTTTTGGTTGGTTAACATGAAATAACCCCATGAATCTGCTCAGTTCTAAGAGCAGGGTAGAAAAAAGTTTAAGAACCTGAAAAACTTAAGACCACACTCTAAACCGGTAATTGAAAAAGTGATTCAGGCCACAAATGGATGTGATGTGGCTTGCACAGGAAGAGAAAAAGGAGAAAGAAAGGAAGAAGAAGAAGGAGAAGGCGGTGGAAGAGGAAGTGGAGGAGGCGGCGGAAAGGCAGGGGGGAGGGAAGATGCTCTGAAAAAAGTCTGGATATTTCGCATAAAAAAGCATCTTCCTGAGGCTCTGGCAGTTTGGCCTGCATTGCCACAGAATAAAACTGACCAGAGTTAAGCAGCCACAGCCCCCTTTGTAGGGGACATTTGCTTTCTAATTCATCACAGACCAACCACACTCCTCTCTATTTCGCTGATATTGAGGTCAAATGTCAACTGTCATTTATCATTCTGCTTGCAGTGTTTTGTCTTCCTTATAGACTTCAAAGAATAAAGAATGCCAGACCTGGTGGATAAGTGCAGATTTTATAAAAAGTGCAAACCACTCTCCACATTAATTCAGTAAAACAAAGCTAGAATCAAAGAAATCAATTTACCTTAATCTGAGTCTGTTCGATTGACTTTTCCCATATCTGCTGATCATATGCTCCAATCTGAAATAGGGAGCAGGCTATTTGAATGATGCAAAGGAAATCCTGTTATTTAGGTCAAATGTCACAAAAGTCACGAAACTACTAAGCATCAATAATACAGTATCTGGGGAATGTTTATGCTTCTCAGAGGTTAGAGTAAGTTATTTAAAGGACTGTTGCACTCAAAAGTCTAAAGTAGCTGGATCGAAAAGTAAGTTAAAAAGTACTGTCCAAAATATTTCAAATTAAGCATTACCTTACAAGATATTTCCACTTCTTAAGGAAAACATCAGTAGGAAAACTAGAGAGGAATAAAAAGGTAACGGACAGCTCAGTAAGACTGTTGCCAGTACCAATCTGAGCTGTGAAGATACAAGTTTCACGTCTAAAAAAAACACAGCAGTTTGATCAGAAGCAAACTTTCAGAGCGTTGCTGGGGCACAGTGTATGCGGCCTGGAGAAGGGAGGGGACTTGAGAGTCCTATTCGGGGACCGGGAACAGAGCCTAAAAGACCTAATGACCTTGCGCCTCGGTTTGTCCGTTGATGTTGAGAGAGAGACACCGTGCAGGAATTGCCGGCACTACCGAGCTTAGGGAAAGCTAACGGGGGATTCTTGGCGGGGGCATTTTGCAGGAAGTCTGCTTTACAAATTAAAAAAGAAAAAGGTTGATATTACCTTCTTTTGGTACCACGATATAGCATCTCTCTCATTTGAGGCCATCTGTGTCTCCAGCCAGAGAATGGGATTTCACTGAAAACGAAGGAAAAGCAGTCGGTGAGTCCGGTTGCTGAAAGGTACTCTCCCAGTTTGGGTAGAACTCAAAAATCGCTTCTCTCGGCGTCTCCATGAGCTGCTGACTGTCTCCTTCTCCGGCTGGTTGCCAGGAAAAAAAGACAAAAACAGAAGCAAACCAAAAACCTCTGGTGCAGTGGCGCCGGGAGAAGCGTCTCTGCGATATTTGGAGCGAGTGTGTTCAAGGCTGCAGGGGAGGGGAGGGGAGGGCAGGTGGCTGGAGTTGGCCCGCACCCCCTCCTCCGCTCCCCGGCGTCCGGCTCTCACCTGGGGCCCCCTGCCCCGCAGTCCGGCGGCCGGGACCTTCCTCCTCAGTGGCCCCGGGCACGCCATGAGGCCGGGGGAGAGGCGGCGGGCGCCGCAGGCCGCATCTTCCCCCCGGGGCGGAGACGCCGGCGCGGCCGTTACCATGGAGACCGCAGCGGCCGCGCGGGCCTCGGGGGCAGCCGGCCGCCCGCGCCGGGAGGAGGGCAGTCTGCTGCCGCAGCCCCGGCGCCCTCCAAGCGCGGCCTTCAGGGTCACCGGACCGACCCCCAAATAAGCCAGGAATCAACTGGGAAAGGACGGGGATGAGACGTGAAGGAGGGCTTCGCTGGCCGCCAGGGGCTGCGGCAACGGCCGGAGGCTCGGCGCCCGGCTCTTCGGGTGCGGGGCGGAGGGCCCCCCCCCCCGACCCCGGCGCGGGAGGCAGCCGCTGCGGGGCGGGCGGGCGTCCTGCGAGGCCCGGCTGGCGGGCGGGCCGTGACTCAGCCGGCCGCGAGCTGGGCGAGGGCAGCGCCGCAGACCACGGTGCGGCCCCGCTGCGGCTTCCGCTTTCCGGGTTTTGCTCGAAAGTGGCTCCGCCCCCGCCCGGGCCTGGCCCCCCGGGGCCTCCGCCGGGCTCCCGGACGCAGGGGCTGGGGAGCCACACGACCCTCAGATCACGCTTCAGGTCACTTCCTGAGAAACGACTTGCCCAGACGTGGACCTGAAGGAGGTCGGTCCAGATGTCCTAAGAGCTGCCCGTTCATTCCTTTGTAACACTTCTCTTTGTCTTACGGGTTTCTTTGTGCTCCATTATTTACTGTCGGTCTTCCCTAAAGGGCTGTGGGCTCAGTGCGGTTGGAGCCTGGCAGGAGCCTGGCACACAGGTTCTCAGTCTGGGCTGGATGAACGCAGTTTTCTTGCATTTACGCCGTCCCCGGACGAAGGGCGCGGTGGGCTGCTTGTCACCCTTAACTCTCAGCAGCTCTGAGATTTAAACTTTGCGGGTGCTCGAGACTGAGGGAAGAGGAGGGCCAAGGCTTGGCGCAGTTCCAGGGCACGTTTCCCAAATTAGGGGAGGGGAGGGTGGCGGCGGGAAGAACTGTGTCTAGGCTAAGAGTTCGAGCAGGCTGATAGGGGTCAGGAGAAAGGAATGGCTGCGCGCTAAAAGGAGTATTTAAGGATACCTTCCTAAGGTTTTGAGCTGCTTTCCTCCTCTATAGTGCAGGGCTTTTTGGCCATTAGTGGAACACTGACCCCTAACGGCCGTTCCCACCCCACGTGAAGCAGTGTCCTTGCTTGCCCCAGCAGAGTCAGGTAAAGCTAATGACAGATAATGGTCACATGGGCTACCACTTCAGAAAGCCTGAGAAGTGAGGTTCTAAATGTTTTACAAACATTTCTTACCTATTAAATCGGGGTAAGGTGAAGTCATCCCATTCTACTGCTAAGGAAAATCCACTAAAAAGTATAAGTAACTCCCACAGAACTAATCAAAAATTATTTCATCCAGGCTTGATTTTTATATGGCACGCATAAGCTGTGGTTCCCTTTCTGGTTTGTTTCCTGACAGCGTTCCCCCTTTCTTAAACATAATTCTGCTGGGTTTCGGAACAAATGGCCAACTTTAAAAAAAAAAAAAGAAAAAGTGACAAATGAGAAAGTCATCTTTATCTAAATATTTAAGTCCTAAATTACATTAATAACAAAAACATTTTACTTCGTTGCTCAGCGCACAGAGACTTTTTGGGGAATTCATGAAAGAACTGAAGTTGCATTAGGGAATAGTAGGAAGGGGCAAATCATCTTACAAACTTTTCAGTGCTAAGACTGCCACTGAACACTGCACAGGCTTTAAACCAAGAACTGCATTCAAATCCCTGTTCCAATTAAAGCACTGTGTGATCTTCTGCAATTTATTCAACCTAACAAGCCTGTTTTCTCACCTGTATTTGTTATCTACCTAGTAAACACTAAAGGCTGTGAATATTAAATGGCCCAAAGCACTTACTGAAAAACCATTAGTTCCCTTCCCAACCAAGGTCTATCAGGGCTTAGGACAAGTATTTCAAAAAGAAGTTCACACAAAATCTGGAGGAAGAAGATCCACTGCATTGTATCACTTAATACATCAACGATGTCCAAAATGTCTGCTCACCATCTTCATTAACACTGCATGCATGTACTTTGAAAAATACGGGCATAGCCAGATGAACAATTTGTCCTCAAGTAGATAAAAACCCAATTTAAGCATCAGAAGGCACAACTACCACAAATGCCAAGTGTAGCTTTTCTTCCCCCAAACTAGCTGCACCTCAATGCACGGCATTTTCTCATTATCTATGACCTTTTCTTTTAGGAAGGTCACAAGATTTTTTCTAAAATACTAGAAACTAATGGGGACATAACAAGGTGGGAGGATTAATACTTTAAAAACAGGTTTCAGGTAGCTAGAATTCACACGTACTATTCATTTTCTCATGAAACATAAGTAAAGGACAAATCAGACTTTTGTTTATTAAAAAAATACTTTACAGGGAAAAAAAAAACCTCTATGCATTCCATTGTCCTATTTTACAAAGAAATAGCTTAACAATTTAACACACTTAGACAGCTACAAAAAAGCACTGTGTTAAAAGGATTATTATTCACACAAATTTAGATTTAAGACTATTCATTAAAAACCTTTTTAAAACACTCGTTAATGTCAATAAACAAACTAAGGCCACACAACGCAAATAGTCCGCCAGGCAAATTATACATTTCATCTATATGCAAAGACCTCTTAGATAAATTAAAGCCACAGGAAAAAAAGTCTTAGCTGCCAATCAAAATGGAGTTTAGTCACAGAAAACACTATTACATGAAAATTTACAACATGTGATAGAAGTAGTACATAAGTATTTCTTTAGAGAATTGAAAAGTGCTATATTAAGAGACAGTGGTCTCAACTACATGCACAAGTGGATCATAAAAAATTTATGAAGAAAATGGAAGGCCATAATATTTATGGAGATACTTGCTTTTAAAGCAACAAACTTTCAGGATGAGCATAGGTCCCTTATGTGGTAAAGAAAAACATTTGTCTTGTACATTTCCTCTACTTACTGCATGACCAATAAATACAGCTACACTTGTTTAAAAAAAAAAAAAACTTAGCAGAAATATGAACTTCTGCCATGTACTAGTGAAAGGCTCTTTTTTTTTTAACCTGTAGCAATGATAAAATAGATGTATTAGAAAGACACAAACTCAATTACCCTAAAAGTATAAATGCAAATAAATTTTTAATGGCAAATACAGATGAAAATATAATGGGCTAATATTAATGATCAAGAATATATTCACTAAGGGTTTTCTTGAATCTTTGAGTCTTGTTTCTAAATTAGTTTTCATTCTAGACACTATTTATAGAGGGAAAGGCAATAAGCAAAAGTTTCTCCAGGCATTAAGTGTGAACTTTATGCCTATTAAGACTGATGCAAGATGTTGCAAGACATCTTTTCCTAAGGTTTGGTAAAGGATTTTATTTAACAAGCTCCATTTTCCCCCTACAAGAGCTTGTAATGTTAGCCAACTGATATTCCAACTGTCTCCAAGGGGAAAGGGCACCTTTCAAGATTTTAATTAAAAATGATAAAGTTAAGTGAAACAAATCCTAAGTACTGAATAAGCAAATTAAAAGTACAATTAAGCTTAGGGATTCATTTTTAAAGAGTTAAAAATTTGGAGGGGAAAACTAATATGTAGGTTTTTATTATTATTGCTTTATGAATTTGGGATACCTCTTTGCATCCTAATCCTACTCCTAACATATATTGGTAATTACAGAATGACTTCTGGGGCAGGGGGAAAACTTTTATCCTTATTTATGAATACCATAAAATCATTCTAGTTACTAAGTTAGGAATATTCATTTATCGGGTCCTTTCCATAAGCACATTTTTAAAATATCCCTCTGCTCCACAAAATACTCAAACTTACAGCCACGTTCTGCAAGTAACCTCAAAGAGTTGGCACAACAGATAATATACCAAAAAGGAAGATCAGCTTAAATTTCAGTTACAACTTCACTGCCATCACTACTTTACAAATCAGAAGACGCCAGATTGCTCCATGCCTCACTCCACCAAACCAAATAATTTCAAGATTTAGAAAAGTTGCAATCATTTGTATCACTAAACTAGGATACAACTTTGAAAGCAGTAATAAACTCAAAACTTGAGCTTTTATATTCATCAGTCTTTAAAGCATGCTATTAAATCTAATACTCACATAGGACATTCAGTTTCCAGATACATGACTAGCTAAATGTTTCTCTCTCCATTCTATTGCAATTCTAACATACAATGGATTTATTAGTACATGATTTTAAACATTTGTATACTCTTTTCACGTGTTTATATTGGAGGTGAGGGTAGAATGTTTTGGAAAAGGAAAATGGGGATTTGCTTTTGATTGTAGGTCTTTGCAGATCCGCTGGTTCCTGAGTGATTATACACAGTGCTGGCTGTCAGGAGACAGTCTCCTTGTTTATTAGTAATGACCAGCTTAGATGACAGATGGCATCTGCTGGATGGCAAGTGGGAGATGGGGAAATCGGATCTTGGAAGACAAGAAAAATTAAAAAAAAAAAAAAAAAAAAAAGTTTTTGCTTTAACAACCTTGTTCTTCATGATTATTTTAAAAAGCAAATGTTGCCTGAGAAGAATTCTACTTTGCACAGCCTAGTAAAGCTCTATGAAATTCTTCTGGACAGAAAAACAAAAACAGAGAAAACCTAAATCCACATACTTTTGTGATTAACCCCTCCCCCCTCCAAAATAACAAAAACACCCTCAAAGGCAGGTCCCTTTAAAAACTAGTCTTGATAAACTAGAATTCACCCTAGAATTTATACCCAAGATTTTAAAACACCCCTGCAATAATCACATTACTTTTCATACCATTCTAATTACCTTATTTACAAAGATAACTAAAACCAACATCACTTCCAATTCATAAATGGTTTACATTGAAATGTTTCTCTATTTGTCTTCATCCTTTGTAACAGAGAATACATACATATACATATATATAAGGAATAATACAGATTCTAACTAATCACTGCAGTATTTGCTGATGGTTACTTTTCTATCGGTTTACACAGTGACCTCTATACTTTGCTAATATGCATTTAAACTACACAACAATATTGCACAAAGTAATATTTATATAAGATTTAGCCTATTTCAGAATATTTTAGAGAAAATTCATATTTGATATTTCAAAAGATGCAGCTAAGTTTTCATGGTGACAGACATAATAAAGCAGCATCTTTTTTTTTTTTTTTTTTTTTTTTTGCCTATGTTAATGTAAATATTCCAAATCTCACCCTCCAGGAAAAAAATCTCCAAATTGCACTATAACCAGGTAGATACAAGAATCTGGTCTTAGGTGTGGGGAATACTCTTCCTTTAATGAACAAAAGGCCTATTGTATTATTAACTAAGAGAAAGTGAAATGTGTATCATGTTAACATTCTAAAATAATAGAAAGTTAAGACTACACTAGCTATATGAACTGTGCCTGTTTGAAAAAAAATTTTTAAATACTCAGGCACTAAGCATTAGGTTACCTGAAACTCTAGGATGAAGTCTAGTGCCATAATCGTTATTAGACCGTAGCAACACCCAGTAATAGTAAATAAACCCAAGTATTCACCAGTTAAAACTGTGAATCAAAGTGTCTCAACAGATCTTTATCATGAAAAGATTGAAGCCAAGTGACAAAAAAAGTTTTTCCTAAGTTTCATGCACAAAATATGGCAGCCTCATCAGAAAGATTGATATCATTCTCTAGGTTTGATACTCATGATCAGTTTAAGAAGCAAAAGTATCCACACAAAGTGTGAGGATGCTAGGTAGCAGAACGACAGAGTATCATGTCAACATTATCTCTTTTACCCAATTATCTTCCATAGTTACCATGTTTCTAGAAGAGATTAATGAACCATGGATAATGAATGACCAAGGACTATTCATCTTTAGATATTTTTAATTGAAATATCCACTGGGCTTTAAATAACAGATACAAAAAAAAAGACAGTTTGGATCAGAAAGTGCTGTGCTTTCTCTTTTGTTAAGAAACCAGAGAGCCACTGGATTTTCCTTAGAAACTACCTGTTCTTTATGGTTGGAACTTACTTGCCCACGTACAAGATGCAGGAACACTCTCCTGCAACCTATGCCATTTTTACTGTAGAAAATTGAAGCTGTGCCATAAAGACACAAGTACTAAAGCATAAATCTGACCTTCTATCATAAAAACAGCAAATATGGCAAGAGACGAGGCAAGATAAAATTAAGGGAAGTGAATAATTTACCAAATAAGAATCTGTTATTCCAGAGAATTCTCAGTTTGATTTGAAGAAGAGATTGAATTGTTACCTCACACCTTAAAACAGAAAGTAGCAGCAGACCCACTATTACATACTGTACTAACGGGATAAGATACAACTCTTAACTTTGCATAATCTGTGTAAAAAAGATATGCTTGACATTTGTGGAATGTCATTTCTCTTTATAGAATTATAGGCAAGATTTCTCCAATAAAACTTAACTTAAGCCAGTTATAAAACTATAACTTCACATCAAAATTTAAAAAAGTTAAAAAATGTGTTTGAATATGTACATATCACACAGGAGTGCTCGAATGTTCCTGTAGATTGTGTTGCTGGTCAGAGTCCAGTCTACTTTCCACCTTTAAAACTGGAATAGGCGGAGTCATCTGATCTTGCTGTAGATTAAGTTCTGATGAAGGGAAGGACGATGAAGCAGTCGTCAAAAGCTGCATCTCTCTGCATGTCTCTTCAGATTCAGTTTTTACCCTCACACACTGGGAGTCAACTTCTAATTCTCGCTTTCCAGTTAAATCACAGTCCATGTTAGAACCGCTTTCTGTGTTTTGAGTGGCTTCCACAACAGGGTGGTACTGTTTAAGCCTTATATGCCAAGCTAAGCTGCACACTGCTGACACTGTTTTGAACTGATGAATGACATTTCTAGGGATGAAGTAAATATCATTGTCACACAGCTGAATTCTAGCATAACGAATGCCTTCCCGCCTCATTTGGTTTAGTTTAGCTTCATCCACCCACTGTACACACTGCAGAAAAAAGGAAAGTTGCATGAGACTTCAAAATATGTAGTGTAGTAATTCAGTCAAACAAAGTATTAGAATTAGCACAGGAAAATAGTCGTAGGGCCAAATTAAAGGCAGGCAATACTAAGTATCAGACAACTTTCTAAAATTGCCTGTAATGCTTGGGAAACATTTTTCCTCATATTTTACTACCTCTCTGAACAAAGTACAGGTTCAAGTCAGGATAGCCTAAGGAATCATTTAAACAAGTATTTCAAAGTGCAGCTAAGTATCAATAACATATTCTTTGCCACAACTGAGGACAACATTTATATGTTGCCTTTTATAGATGAGGGCACACAGTACTCCAGGGGGTCCTCAGCTGAGACTCTTTACAGCCAGAACTGAGCAGTCCGGACCCTCTGGCCATCTGGGCCAACCGGGTATCCCAAAGATTAAAGGGATCTCAAGCATTCTATTTGGGAAGCTCTGTGTTAATGATTTTTGACACTCTCCACACACAGCTTTTAATAGCACTTGAAATTAAATTTACCATCCCATGTATCCAACTATAAGATCAAATGCAAAATAAACTGCGTATAGATCCTTATTTCTGTTATCTCACTCAAAAGATAATAAAAAAGCAAAAGTTTCACCTGGGAAACTGGAGGTTCATGAAGGTCTAACTGAAGTCTCTGTACAACATCAGTAAAATCCTCAGCATGAAAACAAATCACATCTTTGGTTATGCGAGGCTGGTCACTCCTAAGATTAACAAAATTAAGTTTCAGAAACCTGCATCTCATAACGGAAAATGATGACAAATTTCAGTTCTCCTATTCTTGGAAATGCTCCTACTAGCACAGAAATAGACACACAGGAATATACATTTGCTTCTTTAAGCAACATTTAAAAAATAAATAAAACACCAATAAAGCTGTTTAAAAAAATGAAAATTAGATTAGTTGTTACAAAAAACAGCAGTGACTAAAAACAGTTTCATTCTAAACTAGTTGCAACTGCATCCTTTCACCACCCTGTAATGTCATCAGGATGGAACACAGTGGAGAGAAAACATACCAGCCACATAACTATCACACCTTCCAGTTTTCAAACTGGGGGGGTGGGGGTGGGGGGTGACAGAATGATCTTTAACTTGAAATACTTACTGTCAAGCTGTGATTGAACTATGCTTCCAAAAAAGGTCAAACTCTATAGTAATACTGAAGGCCCTGAAGTTATAAATATGAAAAACAAAACAGTTTTTAGACAAACTAAATTCCATGCTCTGAGCTTTGGGTTCCAACTGAATGTAAAAGGGTGCAGCCACTGTGGAAAATAGTATAGCAGTTCCTCCAAAAATTAAAAATAGAATTATCTAATGATCCAGCAATTCCACTTCCGGGGATATACCCAAAAGACTGAAAGCAGAGACATGAAGAGATGTTTTTTCAGAGCAGCCAAAAGGTGGAAGCAACCCAAGTGTCCGCTGATGAGTGAAACCAGATAAACAAAATGTGCCATATACATATAATGTAATACTACTCAGCATTAAAAAGGAAGGAAATTATGACACATGATATAATATGGATGAACCCTGAAGATATTATGCTAACTAAAATAAGCCAGTCACAAAAGAACTACTGTGTGATTCCACTTATACGAGGTATTTAAAGTAGTCAA
The DNA here is from genome assembly GCF_018350215.1 of Panthera leo. Classification (NCBI taxonomy): domain Eukaryota; kingdom Metazoa; phylum Chordata; class Mammalia; order Carnivora; family Felidae; genus Panthera; species Panthera leo. The sequence continues at coordinate 96,660,167 of NC_056686.1, forward strand.
ATTCATAGAAACAGTAAGTACAATGAAGGCTACCAGGAGCTGGGGAGAGAGGAGAAAAGGGGTTAAGGTTTACTGGTTTCAGAGTTACAGTTTTGCAAGACAAAAAAGCTCTCAAAATCTGCTTTGCAACAATGTAAATATACTTAACACCACTGAAATGTACACTTAAAATGGCAAAGATTTTTCATTTTAATTTCATGTTATGGGTATTTTACCACAATTTCTAAAAAAAAAAATTAGTCCCCAAACTTTTAAATGGAGTCCACATTTTCTCAGACAACATTAACCAACCTTATAGTTGAGTTTCATTAACTTACCATTCACCAAACTGTACAGCTTTCAAAACCCCAACAGCAGCCGTACTCTGCCAGTCAAACCCCTGACCTACATGGTCAGCATGAGCTCTTGTCCTATCTTCAAAGAGGACTTCACGGGGTTCACTGGTCCGAGGTAGGTACTGGAGATTTTTAATTTCATTCATTGATCTGGAGTTGATTTGGTTGTGAAGTAAAGGGGGGAGGGGAGGAAAGTATTAATAGCAGTAAGGTGAAAAAGTCTGCTAAAATATCAAATTTTAAATAAGATCAGAACTGATAAGGGTTCCATGATTTTGATCATTAACATTTAACACACTATACCGTAATGCTCAATGTCATTACCTTCTTCTCTTGGGATGTCATGATAATGTAGAGGCTATATTTTTTATTTGGCTCAAATGTAGTGTTACAATTTACAAAATTTAGTTTTCAAGCAATAGGAAACACAATTCAAAGTTCAAGGCTGTATGTTTCTTCACCCTCAGTCATCTTAATTCTCAAAACAGACTTGATTCAAGATGGAAAACTGAGCATGTACATGATCTCCTTCCACATTAAAATGAAAGTAAAAGGCTTCAAACTAATATGGTAGGGGTGGGAGAGAGGAGATGGGCGAATGGATAAGAATACAGATGAAACATAACTGGCTGTGAGTTGATAACTGCTGACAATGACCACATGAGACTTTAGTACATTATCTTCTGCTTTTTCATGTGCTCAAGAATTTCTAAATATAATAATCTAAAGGTGATAGTAAAGGAATGAATAAGAACCAACAAAGGAAATGAATTAGTGCATGAACAATATCAACAAATTTCTGGAAGATGGAAAATGATTAAAAGTGTCTAGTAAAACTAAGCAGAGAAAGCCACAGGCCTAGAATACACTAGAAGGGAATAGCAACTAAAAAGGCAGCTGGCCTGCCCAAAAGACCTTGAAGACTAAGAGGTGCAAAAAAGAAAAAAAAAAAAAAAAAAGCCCATTATCATGATGTTAACAGACAGAAATGTAGTAAGGCTGAGAAAGGGGGAATTAAAGTGAAATTCTGCAAATAAACCAGTCACCCACCACCCCTGTGAGTAGAAATGAGGTCAGGCATCTACCCCCATGCTATGGTTGATCCACTCAGCATCCATCTATCCTATTTATTTCCCTGACAGAACTCTGATTCTCATTAGGTATCTGCTCCTGCCCCATAAGTGACCTCATTTACAAGTTTCAAAGGTAGATCCTGATGAATCCTGACAAACTGTGGCAAACACATGCCCCTTGCCAGTAACTGATTTAAAAATGGACACAAACACACATGCAAAGATGCTCAACGTCGCTCCTCATCAGGGAAATACAAATCAAAACCACACTCAGGTATCACCTCACACCAGTCAGAGTGGCCAAAATGAACAAATCAGGAGACTATAGATGCTGGAGAGGATGTGGAGAAATGGGAACCCTCTTGCACTGTTGGTGGGAATGCAAACTGGTACAGCCACTCTGGAAAACAGTGTGGAGGTTCCTCAAAAAATTAAAAATAGACCTACCCTATGACCCAGCAATAGCACTGCTAGGAATTTACCCAAGGGATACAGGAGTACTGATGCATAGGGGCACTTGTACCCCAATGTTTATAGCAGCACTCTCAACAATAGCCAAATTATGGAAAGAGCCTAAATGTCCATCAACTGATGAATGGATAAAGAAATTGTGGTTTATATACACAATGGAGTACTACATGGCAATGAGAAAGAATGAAATATGGCCCTTTGTAGCAACGTGGATGGAACTGGAGAGTGTGATAAGTGAAATAAGCCACACAGAGAAAGACAGATACCATATGTTTTCACTCTTATGTGGATACTGAGAAACTTAACAGAAACCCATGGGGAGGGGAAGGGAAAAAAAAAAGAGGTTAGAGTGGGAGAGAGCCAAAGCATAAGAGACTCTTAAAAACTGAGAACAAACTGAGGCTTGATGGGGGGTGGGAGGGAGGGCAGGGTGGGTGATGGGCATTGAGGAGGGCACCTGTTGGGATGAGCACTGGGTGTTGTATGGAAACCAATTTGACAATAAATTTCATATATTGAAAAAAAAAAATGGACACAAACTGATTCTGGCCAGCAGTAAGAGAGGAAATTTGCTAAGGAGACTTCTGGGAAGTTTCCTAGCTTGTATGGCAGAAGAAAAGATGCTTTTTTTCTTCTATTGCATATAACTAGATCCATATGTGATACCTAGACCACAATAATCATCCAGCAACCATAAAGAAAGCCACTGTGAGTACAAAGCCCAGGCAAAGAACATGACAGCAGAGAAAAAGACCCAATTCCTTGATGAAAGTACTGAATCACTGACCATATATATATATATTTGGTGCCAAGAGCCAAGCTCTCTAGACTTCTTAATACATAAGATAATATTTTATGAACCAGGTTGAATCAAATTTTTGCTGCTTGTAGCCAAAAGCATCCTGATAAACTTTCAGAAAAACAAAAACAAAAAAAACCTTCATGTTCTCTAAACACACTAAACTTACCATATTCATAGAACTAATGTAATCCTCTGGCATGTGGCCATACCCTTTCATGTCCAATTCTATGCCTATTAACTCTAAAGTGAAGCCTACCTAGTCATAAGCCTCACTGAAATATAAATAGAACGTCCGGTAAGCCCAATGCTTTATTTCTAAATATGAATGTGTCAACCACAAATCACCAAATATGTGAAGACAGCCTGTAGCAGCCTGACAAAGACCAAAATAAACCATGCTAAAATGTAAGAATTCCAAAGAAAAAAGTCGAGTGAATGTCCCCAAATCAAAAGCAAACAGATAATAAGAAATATGAGGATAATCAAACTGGGAGATCTGTTACTCCGTCAACAGTAGTTTCAGAAAGAAATAACAGAAAATGAAGAGATTGCCAAAGCAGTTAAGCAAGAAAAATTCCCAGAAATGAGAAAGGAGAATCTTTCTAGGACCTATCAAATCACAAGAAAGATTAAATATAATAATAAGAATGAAAGACCCAAATATGTATCATTGTGAAATTAAGCTTTCAGAGAGGAAAATAAGTTACCTATAAAAAAAAAAAATTACATTGGCATTAAGACTTCTCATAAACAATATTAGATACCAGAAAACACTGTGGTAAGCTACAAGTTTTAAGGGAAAATACATCCTCTGGAATCCAGTTAAGCTATCAATCCTATTTCATGAGAAAAAAAGGAATTTTCAGACATATCATGACTCAGAATATTTCTGAGAATATTCCTTTTCTTCCTTTTCTTAGAATGTTACTTGAGAATGTGCTAAATCAAAAGAAGGAAATAAACCCAAGAAGACAACTGTAGGTTAATACAGAAATGCATTAAGTGGGAGGTCCTACGTTGATAACTGTGAAAAAAGCTTTTCACATTGAAGAGAACACAGAGCTCCAAAAGATTTCCAGGTAAAAAAGTTATGTGTTAGAGCATACAGTATGATTAAAGTTTTGGATTCTTGAGGATATGATAAAAGCACAGAAAGCAAGGTAACTATCAACATTCTCAAAAAAACAAAAAACAAAAACAACTATAAAAAAAAAAAAAAAAACCAAAAACCATAGCCAAAGTCAAAGCCATAGAGAAAGGGTGATTCTAGAAGAAAGAAATGTATTTGGAGCAAAAAAGAGAATAGAAGATATTAGGGATATGGTCAAGAAAAGTGTATGTCCCCCTTCAAAAGAGGGGCAATCAGAAACTGCAGGGAAAACGGATTAAAACAAAACAAAAAAAAAGCACAGTCCAAACATGAAACTATTTAAAATGTAGCATGATTTTCAGTATCTAGGTGAAATATAGGAAAGATTCTTTTGTATATTACCCCTTTGAGTAATAAGTAACATTGGAAATTTAGAATGTAACTTTTTAGCCTATTGGTTGGGTCTGCATAAACTTACCTTCCCATAATATAAATGGCATTTACTGGTTTTCAAATCCTAGAATACACCTATTGACAAAGCATATAAAACCTAATTATGGCTTTAAAGCACAATATGAATTAACCTCAACAATGCATAAGCGCAGCTGACAAAAAGTAGAAAGGAGGAGGAAGAAAGTAGAGAGTCATTTAACTATTGGGAGACAAGGTGAAGGGAAGGAGTCCTAATCTATCATACCAAGAAATTGACAAATTTCCTGCCAAAGTCTTAAAGCAAAAGACATTAAAAACAGAAATGGTTTTTGCCTCTGGTAAAAAGGTATCTGCATCTGGAGGGAAAGGTGGCCAGGATTTTTCATTACAAACCCTACCGTACTATTTGATTTTTTAAAACCCTGTGCATGTATTTCTTTAAAGTCCATAAATTCAAAGGCCATCTTCATTAGCAGTGCCCTTGATCACCCGACACTTCTCACAGTGATTTCACTATCTTCAGCAATAGAGCATTCTCATTAACACAAAAAGATGACGTTAGCGTTTTAAGTTCTGATTTATTCACTCTAATTCAAAGTGCCTTTGGATACTTTGCTTAAGAATATTTAACCCCAATAAAAATAAAATTTGATAGCCCCTCATATTAGTGGAGAAAAAATAAATTATTAAGCAAATGATGTTGGTACAGGTGCCTAACTACTTGGAAAAAATGATCAATCTCTCCCTCTGTCCTGAAATCAATACCATGTAAGTAAAACATGTAAATATTGAAATCACAAAAGTACTAGGAGAAAATATAGATGAATATTTTATAATAATGAGAAAAGGCATTTCTAAGCCTGCCAGTAGGATAGAAACCTCAGAGGAAAAGACAGATCTGACAACATATAAAAATCTCTGTAAGGAAAAATAAATGGGGGGTTGGGGGGGTAGGGGTTGAGTAAAGATAAAACTGAAGCTAAAAAAGAATGAGGAAAATGTGCAACATTTAAAAAAAATAGTTAATAGTCCTATAGAGAATTTTAAATAAAAAACAGCCTAGTAGAAATATGGGTAAAATGAAAAAGGAATCACAAAAGAAGAAACACAAACCCTCAAAGAAAAACTAATTAAAATGAGACATTTCTGCCCAGTCAGATCAACAAAATTTAAAAAAATGTTAATGGGGCACCTGGGTGGCTCAGTCAGTTAAGTGTCCGACTTCAGTTCAGGTCATGATCTCACGGTCTGTGAGTTTGAGCCCCGCGTCAGGCTCTGTGCTGACAGCTCAGCCTGGCGCCTACTTTGGATTCTGTGTCTCCCTACCAACCAGCCATCCATGTAGTCAGCCAACAAGCCAGCCATAGGTACCCCACAATCAGTGATGTGTTATACATTTCCAAACAACCGGCGTTGGGGGAAGATGGCTGACTGCAGCTGATTTGCTTATTTCTGTGGTATAAATACTCCCAACATGTCCAATTTCAAGCAACTAATGTGACCTCATTCTATGTGGAACAGGGAGGCTAATAATGGCCCTGTGAGCTGGCTCCAGCATACCACTGTCAGGTTTGTCAAAAAATTTACACTAAAAAAGAACTGGTTAAATAAATTCTGATACAACCACTCAGTGAGAACAAAGTAGTCATTTAGAAATGATGATATAAGTGCATCTAATAGAACACATAAACTTAAGGGATTAAAAAAACCAAGTTTAAAAGTAAACATCACATGAAGAATAAGCTCATTTGTGTATAAAGTTTATGAGTATAACACAAACTAAAATCTGAAAGGCTGATATGCCTCAATGGGTGGGATTATGGGTACATTTTGCCTTTGTTTTACTATTATCTGATTTTTCTAAAAGTTTGTAATAATCAAGAAACAAAAGGTGGTCGCTTCCTTTTTGGAAAGATCACAGTACTGTATACATACAGTACTTAAGAATTTAGAATTTCAAGACTCATCATCATGATGTACAAAACCTGCTGTGGTCTAGCAATGTGCAGAAGTTTTAGTTTACTCCACGTTCTACCCTTTCATCACCTTGCATTCACATATAGTTTTTACAAAGTACTTTCGCACAGTATCTCAAGTACCTAAGGTTATTCCGTACTTAGCTTTAGCATCATTCCCCTGGGAGCTTTAAGGTAAGGTCTACACTAGTCTATTAAAATGCACTTCTGGGTACTTATCTGGAGTTGCTATTTCCATAGTCGAAACAAATATGAATCATTTTCAGTCTCATTAGATTTTTCACAGTACCAGAGTAAGTTAATCTACATTTGTTTTAAGTGTCTGAAACACAAAATATGTTAGCCCAGTATGAATTACTATAGGAGATATACATTACTGGTTTCATTCAGCAAAGACTGATCACCTGCTTATGTGCCATGGAGATTGAGAAGAATAAAACATAGTCACTGTCCTCAGAGCTCAAAATTTAGTAAAAACCAAAAACATGTAAACAGATCATTAATGAAGAATGATGTGTGAGCACAGAGAAGGGAACAATTAATTGTCTATGCTTCACAAAGGAAGTGACATCTAAGTTTAGTTTTGAAAACTTATTAAGCGCCTGTCAGGTAGAAAGGAAAATGGGGGAGAAGCCATTCCAAATAAAAAGAACCGTGCAAAAGCACAGAGTTGTCAAAGACCACGGTTTGAAAAGTGAACTCTGCATGGCTAGAGTAACTATAAACTGATCTAGCTAGAAGAACTTTTGGGGCCAGATTATGAAAGATCCTTGTAGACCACACAAAGAAGTTTGGACTTTCACCTTGTAGGCAGTTAGGACCCAGGTTTTAAGAAAACAGGCAAAAATTAAAGTTGTTTTTTAGAAGTATGCCTCACTCTGGTGACTAATGAGAAGGCTGGACTAAGAAACTGACCACTAAAGACTTATTTAAGATAGCTCTTAAAATGGTTTTCAAACTGTGTTCAGGTCTCAATCATTTTTATTAGCAACCAAATTTTTAAAAAGTGCTTTTGCTTATTTGGGAAAAATAAATGTTTACCGTCGTCTTTTGAAGGGTGACTTTGGCATATCTGCTGTAGGGATCATCTGCTCTCCTGGCCTAACCCACATGATAGGCCCATCATCACTCTGGGACCTACACTGGAGTCGGAGGCTGGAAAGTGTACCCCAGGGCAAAGTCATCTAGAAGTCAGATAAATGAGTCACGTTAAAAAAAATCTTTTTGACTATTTACAAGTTAATCCCACTACCACCCAAAATAAAGCTCTAGGAAGTTGATTTTGTGTATGTACATGAATAAATGCTATATTAGATAGTAATTTATATGTAAAAAAGAATCATTGAAGTTAATTATTCCGAACCAATTTTTTTAAACATTCCTATTCAAAACACTAGATAAAATGTAATTTTACTAGACAAAATTAACTTAACATTGTTTTCACAGAAAGTGCACACTTAAATAATGATCAGAACTCTAATCATTGGAATTAACACTCACTTTCAGAAATGGTGATTCTTCTAACATATCAAGGAACTCTGGGAAATAATCACCAACTTCTTCATCTACTGCTCCAACAAGACTTATCTGCCGCATGGGACCTGCTCGGTAGGTGCCACAGCAGTATGTCCTGTTGACCTGAGATAAAACGAAAGAGGGAGGATAAAGGACTGAAGTACACTATAATATAATTAAAGAATTATAAAACAGTATTGTTTCCAATGTTGCTATTTCTTTTACATACTATGAACTCAACAGTCTGTACCTTGGATAAAGCCCATAGTTACAGAAAGATGCTCTCGCACACTGACAAACACATTAATATGGTAAGTGCCACAAACAGAAATTTCAAAGAGCAAGTTAGTCTATGATCCCAACATCTCAAAGAAACATTGAAGACATTAAGATACACTTAAACTTCTCTGAGAATGATTTTTTATACTTTGAAAACACTCTAAACTGATCTTTATTTTGGAAAGAAAAAAATCGGCAAATAAAAAGTAAAACTGGCAGGGCAGAGAAAATTTAAAAAAAAAAAAAAAAGAGAGAGAGAGAGACCACGGTCAGATTAATCTTCCATATCCATTTTGTATTCCCTAGTGAAAACCTTCATATCAGGCAAGATACCAGGCTGTTATCAAACCCAATCTCCCTCCCAGTTACTTGCATGTAAGATCCTCTACCCTAGGCAAACTGATCTTTTTGTCTACCCAACTTATGCCAAACTTACTTCTACCTACAATGATTTTTCTCTTAAATATGCCCTACTTGGAATGTCCTCTTTTCTGTCAACCCAAATCTTATCTTTCAAAGATCAGTTCTTTTTTTCTGGAAGCCTTCCTGATCACCCTTCATGATCTTTTCCTTTTCTGAAACACAGAGACACTTTCTTTACATCAACTCTCTAGTGAATTTAGGGCATATTTTATACCAATTTGTAGCCCAGAGAATCCAAGCATTCAAATGGAATCTACTAATACACCTGAAACTAGTATTACACTGTATGATAACTAATTGGAATTTAAACTTTAAAAAAAATTTTAACGGAACCTACCAATTGATTTGATACAATCTGATATTATTCTTCTATGTCACTTCTTGTATTTTCTTAGGCAGAGAGAGAGGAAGACAAAGAATCCAAAGCAGGCTCCAGGCTCTGACCTGTCAGCACAGAGCCCAATGTGGGGCTCGAACCCACTAACTATGAGATCATAGTTAGTGAAACCAAGTCAGACACTTAACCGACTAAGGCCACCCAGGTGCCCCTTCCCACCTCCAATTTAAAATGAATGTTTCTCAGGGCACCTAGGTGGCTCAGCTGGTTAAGTGTCCAACCTGGTTTCAGCTCAGGTCATGATCTCACAGTTCATGGATTCGAACCCACTAATAGTGCAGAGCCTGCTTGGGATTCTCTCTCTCTGCCCCTTCCCTGCACCCTCTCTCTCAAAATAAACAAATAAACTTAAAAATAAACAAAGAAATAAATAAGTAAAATGTTTCTCAAGGATAAAGACAGATCCATGCATACAAATGACTAAACTAAAAATGCTGAATTCTAAGCAGACTTTCTACCTTGGATCAGTAACCAAACATTCACTATCTTAGTTATGGTGCAGATTAGATTGAAAGGCCTAATATACAGTTGTACCTTTATAAGGCAGGTCACTATTGAACATTAAAAAAAAAACTAAGAATCAATTGGGATTGTTTTAAATATCCTTTTGCCTCAATACAAGGCATAAATGACCATCCAGTTTTTTTTTTTTAACTTTTTTAATGTTTGTTTATTTTTGAGAGAGACAGTGTGAGTGGGGGAGGGGCAGAGAGAGAGGGAGACACAGATTTGAAGCAGGTTCCAGGCTCTGAACTGTCAGCACAGAATCCAACATGGGGCTCGAACCCTTGTACTGTGAGATCATGACCTGAGCTGAAGTCGGATGCTCAACCAACTGAGCCACCCAGGCGCCCCAGACCATCTAGCATTTTTTACACAATTCTTTACTATTAGTTCTTCAGCAACATTTTCAGAACCCACTATTTTTTTCTGTAGACAATTTAATAGCACCCCTATACATACACAATACAAACAACAACAACAAAAAAAGGGCTTAGATCCTATTCTCAAATATCGGGGATTTCTTAACTCCTTACAAATCTTTCCGAAAATCACCTTATATGATCATTAACCAGCAACTGCCCAGGACAAAATTACTTTCTTTCCATATCTATTTGTATGAGTTACCTTCCCATCATTTGTATGATCGTCATGCTATGAAAAGTCAGAGGGGGCAGATTGGGAAAGAAGATGATCACGGGATGCAGATAAAGGAGAAGTAGGGAAGCTTTCTAAGCATTATTCTAACTTTTCTTAGCCAAGCACCCTAAAACAACTAACGGAGATTTACTAACCTTCAGTACCAGTTCTAGGAATCGCATGCTTTCAGGAGTAATAAATATCAGTCTCCCTACAACACCCCCACCAACTATTCCCAATTACCAGAAATTCCTTTACCAAGAAAGGCTTTCAAATATACAGAATAGGGGCATTTTACGTAAGAACTACGATAAAGACACATTACAATTTAAAGCTTACAGAACTCAAAACTAATCCTGAAAAAGCACACTGCTATGTGCCACTTTTGCTAGCTTGGAGATTATGCAACTCTTAATGCATTATTAATTGAAGGAATTCACATTACACACAAAGTAAGACTGAATATTTTTATATCACAGTGTTTGAAGTTTACCTAATTTAATCCCATTAAATCAATAGCAATGAACTTGAAGACAACTTAAAATGCAAACACCTAGGATAATTAATATGTGACATGAGTAAATATAAGCATCCTTTCCTATTTGGAAAGAGAAAGGAAGTAAACCTAAAAATAGGGATTTGAATTATTTTTTATATAAAAAATGTAATATTATAAACTTATAATTTATCCTGTGGCTAGAAAGGATATAAAAACCAGCCATTAAACTGTGGCCAAAAAAAAAAAAAAAAAAAAGTAGTAAAGCTGATGAACGGTGTATCACTGATGTAAAAATGTTCATAAATGCTAATGTTTATAAAGCATTTAAATAATTAAGTGCACAAGTTAGAAGATGGACAGCATTTATGACCAGAAATTCAACATGTACCAACTGTGTGACACCTATGCCAAACAAACTACTAATTCTACCCTTCTTCTTTTTAGAAAAAGAACTTCCTGGGCATATAGCCAATGAGCTAGGCTCCTCGGCAGCCAAGTGTGGCCTGGAACCAAGTTCTGGCCAATGAGATCTTAGTACAAGTTACATATGTAATTTCCAGAGCATGCCTTTATAAGTAAGCAGCTCTCTATTTCCTCTTTCTGTCTTGAGAGCCAGGTTCAACTATGCAGACAACACAACCAAAGGGACTGGCAAAACTTAAAAGGAAAGGAGAATCCTGGGTGACATAATGTAACAGAACAGAGTTGCTTAACCTCTGGATTTATTACTCCAGAGAAACTTTTATTTTGTTCCAGCCACTGTATGTGACATCTCTTTGTTATGGTGGCCTTAGATCTTGTATACTAGCACACATCATTTTATTGCACTTCACTTTACTGCATTTCACAGATATTATGCTTCATAGATAATTGACTTTTTACAAATTGAAGGTCTGAGGCAACCCTGCCAAGAGTAAGCCTATCAGCACCACTTTTCTAACATTTGCTCACTTTGTAAGCAAATTTTTTGTAATTCTCACAGTATTTCAAACTTTTTCATTATTATTTTATTTGTTATGATGATCTATGATCAATGCTCTTTGATGTCATTACTATAATTGTTTTGAGGCACTACGAACCACACCACACAAGACAGTGAACAATCTATATTGTGTGTGTTCTGCTTTACTGATCAGCTATTGCCCCCATCCCTCTCTCTTCTCCTCAGGCTTAGGCCTTATTCCCTGAGACACAACAAAACTACAATTAGTTCATTTAATGACTCTACAATGGCCTTTAAGTGTTTAAGTGAAAGGAAGGGTCACAGGTCTCTCATTTTAAATCAACATCAAGAGATTATTATTATTTTAATTTTTTTTTGAGAGAGAGAGAGCCCGTGTGAGCAGGGAAGGGGCAGAGAGAGAGAGGGGACAGAATTCGAAGCAGGCTCCATGCTGTCAGCACAGAGCCTGACAGTTCAAACCCACAGAACTGTGAATTCATGACCTGAGCCAAAGTCGGACACTCAACCAACTGAGCCACCTAAGCACCCTCAAGAGCTAGACATTATTAAGCTCAGTTAGGAAGGCAGGTCAAAAACCAAGACAGGCCAAAAATTAGGCCTCTTATACCAAACAGCCAAGTTGTGAATAAAGGAAAATTTTTGGAAGGAAATTAAAAGTGCTGCTACAGTGCAACACACAAATGATAAGAAAGAGAGCTTTACTGCTGATACAGTGGAAGTTTTAGTGGTCTGGATAAAAGATCAAACCAGACAACATTCCTTTAAGCCACAGCCTAACTCAGAGCAAAGGCCAACTCTTATCAATTCTGTGAAGGATAAGAGACTTAAGGAAGCTGCAGGAGGAGGCTGGTTCATGAGATTTAAGGAAAAAGGTCATCTCCGTAATAGAAAAGCACATGGTGAAGCAGCAAGTGCCGATGTAGAAGATGCAGCAAGTTTATCCAGAAGATCCAGCAAAGACAATTAATGAAGGTGGCTACAGTAAATAACAGATTTTCAATGTACACAAAATAGCCTTATATTGAAAGAAGATGCCATCTAGGACTCTCATAGCTAGAGAAGTCAGTGACTGGCTTCTAAGCTTCAAGGGATAGGCTGACTCTCTTATGAGAGGGTAATGCAGCTGGTGACTCTAAGTTGAAACCAAAGCTCATTTACCATTCCAAAAATCGTAGGGCCCTTGAAAACTACCCTAAATCTATTCTGCCTGTGCTCTATAAATGAAACACAAAGCCTGGATGACAGCACATCTGCTTATAATGGTTTACTGAATATTTTAAGCCCACTGTTGAGACCTACTGCTCAGAAAAAAAGATACCTTTCAAAATATTACTGCTCACTGACAATGTACCTGGCTACCCAAGAGTTCTCTAACGGAGATGTACAATGAGATAAATATTGTTTTCATGCCTTCTAACACAACATCTATTCCGCAGTCCATGGATCAAGGAGTCATTTCAATTTTCAAGTCTTATTATTAAAAAAACAAAACAAACAAAAAAAAAACATTTTGTAAGGCTATGTAGCCACCACAGATAGTGATTCCTCTGATGGACCTGGGCAAAGTAAATGGAAAGCCTGGAAAGGCCTCACCGTTGCTAGATGCCATTAAGAACATTCATGAGGTGTCTGGGCAGCTCAGTCAGTTAAGCATCTGACTCTTGATTTCGGCTCAGGTCATGATCTCAAGATTCATGAGATCAAGCCCCCCGTCGTGCTCTACACTGACAGCGTGGAGCCTGACTGGGCTTCTCTCTCTCTCCCTCTCTCTCTTTGCCCCTCCCCTGCTTGCTCACGTGCACATGCTCTCTCTCAAAATAAATTAAAAAAAAAAAGGAAGATTAGTGATTCATACGAAAAGGTAAAAATACAATATTAACAGGAATTTGGAATAAGTTGAATCCAGTCGTCATGGATGATTTTGAGGGGTTCCAGATTTCGGTGGAGGAAGTAGCTGTGGATGTGGTGAAAACAGCAAGTGAACTAGAATTAGAAGCGGAGCCTGAAGATGGGACTGAATGGCTGCAATCTCATGATCAAACTTGAACGGATGAGGAGCTGCTTCTGATGGATGAGCAAAGACAGTGGTTTCTTAAGATGGAATCTGCTACTGGTGAAGATGCTGTGCAGACTGTCAAAATGACGACAAGGATTTAAAATGTTCCAGAAACTTAGCTGATAAAGCAGCAGCAGGGTTTGAGAAGTTAGACTCCAATTTTGACAGAAGTTCTACTGTGGGTAAAATGCTATCAAACAGCATCACATGGCACAAAGATATTGTTTGTGAAAGAGAGAGTCAATCAATGTGGCAAACTTCACTGCTGTCTCAAGAAATTGCCAGCCACCCAACCTTTAGCAACTACCACTCTGATCAATCAGCAGCCATCCACATCAAGACCCATTGCCAGCAAAAAGATTACAACTTGCCGAAAGCACAGATGACGGCAGTTAGCATTTTTTGGCAATAGAGTATTTTTAAATTAAAGTATGTACATTGTTTCTTTAGACATATTGCTATTACATACTTAATAGACTACAGTACAGTGCAAACATAACTTTTGTATACACTGGGAAATCAAAACATTCATTTCCCTTGCTTTATTATGGTGGTCTGGAACCAAACCCACAACATACGCCCTTACTTTGCATACTAAGGGAGACAATACTCTGTACTAAACAGATGACATCCAGAGTATTAGCTCCTGCTCTGAGCTTTTAAAAATCTGTAACTAGGACGCCTGGGCGGCTCAGTCGGTTAAGTGACCAACTTGGGCTCAGGTCATGATCTCGCGGTTTATGGGTTCAAGCACTGTGACAAGCTCTGTGCAGACAGCTCAGAGGCTGGAACCTGCTTCAGATTCTGTGTCTCCCTCTCTCTCTGCCCCTCCCCGACTTGCGCGCACATGCACACATTCTCTCTCTCTCTCAAATAAACATTAAAAAAAGAAAAAGTATTTAACTTAAGAAGATTGAAGTAGAAGAGTGGACTCATATAAATAAAAAACAGGAATCATAGGAAAATTGATATCACTCATTGAATAAAAGTTTACTGTTTATAACATGTCAGACACTGTCCTAAATATAGATATAGCAAACCAGACCCACTCTTGGCCCCTGGAAGTTTACAGTCTAATAGGGAGAGGCAAACAGTAATCTAAACAAATATCTAATTATAAACTGTGACAAGTCCTCAGAATGGAACGAATAAAAACACTGTGAAAGAGAACAAAGGATCCTGATCTAGAGAACAAAGTGTTCCTCAAAGTCACATTGAGCTAAAATCTGTAAAACAAGTTTAAAGGCAACAAAATCCCTTAAGAGTTGCCCTTTCCAATGAAGAAAGCTAATGATGCTAAACACAGAAAGGAAAAGAAAAAAATAAAGATGAGACTGGACAAATGAGCTATAGCTGGATTACGCAGAGCCTTGAAGCCTACACTAAAGGTTTTGGGAAATCACTGAAGGATCTAAAGTAGTAACAGGAAAGTTATCGATTTATCTTTTCAGGGCAGAGGGGGCTTGGTGTTTTTGTTTCTGTTTCATTTTCTCAGAGGATTACTGAAAGAAACCAGTTACGCTTCTGTACTATTCCAAATAAACAATAAACTAAACTAGTAACAGTGGAGCTGATTAGAAAAAAGTAAAGAAAAAGGATCTGAAAAAATATTCAGGACATAAAATTGTCAGAACTTGGAGACACACTAGATATGACACAGCAAAGAAGTGACTGTCAAAGATGTCTCCCCAGCTCTGCCCTTTGCAACCCAATAGAGAAACCACTCTTTGGGTGGGAAGGTGAGGTCTTCAGTCTTGAACATGAAGAGCTTCAAATGTGTGGTGGGCTGAATAACGGGTTCCAAAGACATCCAGGCCCTAATCCCTGGAACTTGTGAACGTTACCTTATATGGCAAAAGAACTTTGCAGCTGTAAATAAATTAAGAATCCTGAAATGGGGAGAGTAGCCTAGTCTACCCAGGTGAGCCCTAAATATAACCACAGGCGTCCTTATTTCTTATAAGGAAGCACAGGGAGAATTGACTGCAGAGAAAAGAAGACAATGCGATGATGGAACCTGAGAGTGGAATGATGCACTTTGAAGATGGAGGAAGAGGCCACGAACCAGGTAATACAGAAGACTACTAGAAGCTAAAATAAGCAAAAAACAAACAAAACCCAGATTCTCCTTCAGAGCCTTCAGAACTGTAAAAAGCTATAAATTTGTATTGTTTTAAGGCATTATGTTTACGGTAATTTGTTACAGGAGCAATAGGAACTAATACCAAATACCTCTAAAATGCCCAAGTGCGTATGTCAAGAAGGAAGCTGGGTCTGAAATCAAGTGATTTAGACTGAGGATATAAATCTTATCACTGGCACAGAAAATATAAAGAATTCAAACAGTAGGGGTCTTGGAAAGATACAATTAAAAAAAAAAAAAGCTGACAAAAAAAAGAACATAAAGGAGTTGTCAAATGGTCAGAGAAGAAGAAAACCAAGACAGCACAAAATAATGAAAGTCAAAATAAGAAAATATTTGAAGAGGTTTGGTCAAAATGTTGCTGAGACTTCAGTAAGATGAAGATGAAAAATGGAGGGGCGCATGGGTTAAGTGTCCAACTTCAGCTCAGGTCATGATCTCACAGTTCATGAGCTCAGCCCCACGTCGGGCTCTGTGCTGACAGCTCAGAGCCTGGAGCCTGCTTTGGATTCTATGTCTCCTTCTCTCTCTGCCCCTCCCTTGCTTCCTCTCTGTCTCCCTCTAAAAAATAAATAAAACATTTAAAAAAAAAAATTTGTTTTTAAATGCCCATTGGTGACCTTAACACGAGAGGTTTTTCAGATAAATTATGAGGGCAGAAACAAAACCCAGCAGTCTGAGGAGAGATGAGAAAATGAGGACAGCAAGTGTAAACAACTCAAGAAGTTAGGCTGTGAAAATAAAAAAAGCTAGAGAGGAGGAAAGAAGATCAAGAGAGAATTTTTTAAACGGAAAGACCATGCAAACCTCGATAGGAGTGTGTAAACTTTCATTCCCCCTAGCATTATAAGAAAGTATGTGTTGCCCTACGACCTCACTATTACGAATGTTATCAAGCTTTTGGATTTTTATTAATTTGGTAAGAACTACCATCTTAGTAGTGTTAATTTCACTCTCTTAGGAATGAAGCTATAGATCTTTTAAAACGAGAGATTAAAGGGCCCTTTGTATTTCTTTTTCTGTGAACTACCCATTGACAATGCTTGCTTATTTTTAAATTGGGTTGCTAGTATTTATTTCTCTTACCTATTTCTAAAACTCTTAATGGTTTAGGAAGGTTTAATCTTCTATCAGTGATATGAACTGTATGCAACTTTTCGTAACTTGTCTTTTGACTGTGTCTACAGTGATTTTTGTTTTGTTTTGGTCATAGTTAGAAAGACCTTTTCAACTCCGAAGTTATGAAAGAATTCTTCCATGTTTTCTTCTATTACATTTAGGTCTACATTTTCTACATTTAAATCTTTGATCCCATTTGGAATTTATCTTGGTACCAGTGATATGGATACTAAGATGAATTCTAGATAAATACCCTGATGTCCCAACATGATCATCTTTCTGCCATCAATGATTTGAGATACTGTCACTTTTATATATCAGAAGCCTGTATATACCTGGGCCTATTTCTAGACTTACTTTTCTGTTTCACCAAATAATGTTCATAAACTAATACTTATTTAATCATTAAATCTTTACTTAAGTTTATTTTTTGAGAGAGAAAGAGAGAGAGAGAGCACACGTGCAAGCACATGCACAGAGGAGGAGCAGAAAGAGAATCCCAAGCAGGCTCCACACTGGCAGCGCAGACCCTGATGCAGCTCAAACTCACAAACTGTGAGATCATGACCTGAGCCAAAATCAAGAGTCGAACGCTTAGACTGAGCACCCAAGCACCCCATAATCATTAAATCTCTAGAACGTATTGGTATCTGATAGAGCACTCCTCCATCACTGCTTTTCTTTTTCGTAATTTTGATGTTGGCTCTTCTTAATCTAAGAACATAATATATCTTTCTATTTAAGTTTTCTTTTGTGTGATGGTTTGATGTTAATGGGAAGAATCTGGTAAAGGTGAAAAGGTGAAGAGGACTGCTATTCAAACATGGCACACAAAACAAAAGATTTATGTCTATTCCTTATTAAAACCCACTGAAGTGAGAATAAAAGCGAAGGGCTATAAATCCCAGAAGCTCAAAGAGAACACAAGTAAAAACTGACAGATACATTAGCACATCATTTTTTATAAGGGGAAAAGTATACAGGGGAATTAGCAGACTGAGAACTTTCAATACCGAGTACCTACATAGAAGACAACCAAAAAGTCAGTTTATGCTAAAGAATCATGGAAAGCCTAAGTAGAAGGTGGGAAACAAAGCATGGAGCTAAGTGGGTTTAAAATTTGTAAAAGAATTAGTTAGATCCCTCCACTCCACCTATGTTCCCTGCTCCTCACCCCATCCCATATTCTTTTCTTATCTTATTTTGTGGAGAAAGTGAACCAAAGAGACTATGGAAACAAAGATACCAGGCACAAGCATGGAAGAGGGCCATTATACTGACAACAGACAATTAAGTTAAATTCCATATATTAAACAATGAACTCACCTACCCATTTCCATAGTTCAGCTCCAAAAATTCTGGCAAACAGGTATAAACTACTCTACTCCACTGGTAAGTAATCCCCTGGATTCTTAGCTGTACAAATTAAAAGCCCAGAGAAAAGATCTCTAAATACTGACATTTGGAGCTTTTCTTATAATGATTTGGCCAGATTCTCTACCCAGTCATCAGTGGCAAATCCCACCTATGTGTTCACAGTTTCTAACTAGTTTTGTACTGACTCATGTTTAAACATCAACAGATCACCAGACATTTAAAGAAAATATCTAACATAAACAGAAGATTAAAACAAACAAAAAAGAACTTGATGAAACAAACTACAAGAAAATTTCAAAACAAGCATGATTAATACCATTGAATAGATGAAAGACGATACTGGATCCATGAAACAAAAAGTTATTCAAATTAAAAAAAGGACAAGGTCTTAAATTCAAAACATCATAGCTGAAATAAATCAACAGAAAAGAAGATAGTTAAATCTCCCCAGAAAGTAGACAAAAATGATGAAGAAAAATAAAAGGAGTGATAGAAAAAATTTAGAGATTCAATCAAGAGGCCTAACGTTCAACTAATAAAAGTTTCAGGAAAAAAGAACAG
Organism: Panthera leo; assembly: GCF_018350215.1. Taxonomy (NCBI): domain Eukaryota; kingdom Metazoa; phylum Chordata; class Mammalia; order Carnivora; family Felidae; genus Panthera; species Panthera leo. The sequence goes on from NC_056686.1 coordinate 96,678,819, forward strand.
CGAAGACTGAGGTAAGGAAAGTAACAAAAATAATACAAGAAAACTTACCCAAACAAAAGTATACATATTTCCATATTGAGAAGGCCTAAATACTCAACAGAGTGAATACAAAAAGGCTCACACACAATGAAATCTCAGAAAACCATGTGGGTTGGAAGTGGCCTTCGATTGTATTGGTAACATTTTATTTCTGGGCCAAGTGGTAAGAGCACAGGTGTTTATTATTCTTTATACCTCTATGTATGTCTGAAATAGTTCACAATAAATTAAAACACAAAACCCAATGTAAAAATAAAAACCATCTTATGGCACATTATCCTCCATATTCTGAAACTCTGCAGTAAAGAGGTTTTAAAATGTTTCCAAAGAGAAAAAAACAAGACACCTAAAAATATCAGGAATCATTACAATACTGGATTTCTCAATAGCAGCACCAGAAGCTTAAAGACATTGGAGTTATGTCTTTGTAAATCTCAAGAAAATGATCTCCAACCTAGAATTCCACACCTATCTGAACTACCAAAAAATGTAATGGTATAATAAAGACTTCAGACATGTGAGATCTTATTGGAGTCACTAAATTCAATCAACAGAATAGTCATGGAATCCCAGGACGGGAGAAAAAGGCAAACAAATTTCAGGGCATACATGTATAGAACACATCAGATATATACAGGACACCTACCTCTACATATATTCTTACTGCAACATGACAATATTACAAAACAGTAAACAACCTAAATGTACAAAACAGGAGAATAAATAGTGCTATAATCACACAACAAAATAGCAAATATAGTGGTTAAAATGAATTAGAGTTAGATGTATCAACATAATTCTCTAAAGCAATATTGAACCAAAACAATGCAAAACACTAAGTGTTAAATCACAAAAAATAGTTATATGTAGTTTATACGTTCATACATGCATAGCAAAATATTAGAAGATGCATAGAAATAATAAGCCACAAATTCAGAAGGATTTATTTTTCAGGAGAAAGAAAGCTTAGTATTTTATTATAAATGAAGGAAACAAAGAATTCACCTAATATAATTCACACATTATATGAGAATGGAGGGGGAGAAGATTTAAGGGGGTGGAGGTGGGTAAACATCCTAAGCAAATGAGTAGTTTCTATTTGGGATGATGAATAAGTTCTAGAAATGAATAATGGCGATGGTTGTATACCACTGTGAAAGCACTTAATGCCAATGAATTACATACTTAAAAGTAGTTAAATATTAATTTTATTATATATATTTTGTGACAATCCTAAGCAAAGTGAGGAATCGAATCTAGAACACAGGTGAAAGATTAGCTTTTGATAAGGCGGGATATCTCTTCTATTTTAATAGGAGGGAAAGGGAAAGCAGAAAAGATGTATGCAGATAAGAAGTCTGAATAGTCTTCATGAACTAGTAAGCAAGTGGACCAAAGAAAATAAGCAAGCTTTCCAGACAACGATGATGGTCCACTGGCAGGCTTATGAAACCTTAAGAAGAGACAAGCTCATAAATATTTATCAACCCCAAAATGATTTTCTAAAATATCTGCACTATGTAGTGGTTAGACAAGATTATCTCTAACAGTCCCTGGTTTATGATTTCTCTGAAATTCTAAAAGGATGACATCTACATGTCAAATGAAGGAAAACAGAGTAATTAATGGTAGATGGTATATAGTTTAAACGTTTCTTAAACTTGCCTGTTCATAGGAATTGAATCACTTGAAGTATTTATCTCAGGCCTCACTCCAGACCTAATGAATCAGAATTTCCAGGAGAGGAACCTGACATTCTAAATATGTATCTGGAACTAGCAACTCCAGATTATTCCTAGGATCTGGCATGTTTGAAAAACTCTAGCCTGGAAATGGCACTCGAAAGCAAAGAACAAGTTGAGTAGAGGAGTAGTAGGAGGATTGGAGGGAGATAAATAGAGACCAAAGAACAGTAAAAAATGGGGCGCCTGGGTGGCGCAGTCAGTTAAGCGTCCGACTTCAGCCAGGTCACGATCTCGCGGTCTGTGAGTTCGAGCCCTGCGTCAGGCTCTGGGCTGATGGCTCGGAGCCTGGAGCCTGTTGCCGATTCTGTGTCTCCCTCTCTCTCTGCCCCTCCCCCGTTCATGCTCTGTCTCTCTCTGTCCCAAAAATAAATAAAAAACGTTGAAAAAAAAAAAAATTTTAAAGAACAGTAAAAAGTAAGACTACTTTTGGAAGCAAGAGACATAATGCCAGAGAAAACTCAACCTTTAGTAAAAATCAGAAGGCAAAGTGGGGAGGGGAGAAGGATTGTGTAATCAAGGGAGAAAATGCCTGTAAGAAAAGTTAGCTTCTCATGCATTTAAAAAAAAATTATATAATACCTATAAAAGTTTAAGCAATTATATTTGAATATACATATTGTTCTGTCAATAGATTATATAGTCCTTTAGATTAAAAACTTAACTTCACAAAGTTATCCTCTATCAATTGCTGAGAGTGACATAAGCGCAACTGTGCTCCAAATACATATACTTTTTAAGACAGTCATAAGTCAGTTAAAAACTTGGAAGATAGCAGCTTTATTCATAATTTCCAAAACTTGAAAGCAACCAACATGTCCTTTAATAGGTGAATGGATACACTATAGTATATTCAGACAGGAGAATATTATTCAAAAAAAAAAAAAAGCTATCAATCCATGAAAAAGACATGGAGGAGCCTTAAATGCATTATTATCAAGTGAAAAAAGCCAATCTGAAAAGGCTACACACCAGGATCCCAATTATATAACATTCTGGAAAAGGCAAAACTATGGAGACCGTAAATGATAAGTGCTTGCCAGAGGTTGGGAGAGGAAGGAAAAGGATGAAGAAGCAGAGCACAGAAGATTTTTAGGATGCAAAAATACTCTGTATGCTAACATAATGATGGATACATGTCATCATACATTTGTCCAAAGCCACAGAATGTACAACACCAAGAGTTAACTATAATGTAAACTACGGACTTTGAGTGATTATGATCAGTCAATGTAGGTTCAACACCTGCTAACTAATATACCACGGGGATGGGGAGGTGGATGTTGACAGTGGAGCAGGCTGTGCATATATGGGGGCAGAGAGTATACGGGACATCTCTGTACCTTGTCCTCAATTTTGCTGTGAACCTAAAACTGATCTAAAAATTAAATTCTTCAGGGGCGTCTGGGTGGCTCAGTCGGTTCTGCATCCAACTTCAGCTCACCATTCGTGGGTCGAGCCCCGCATCAGGCTCTGTGGTGACAGCTCTGAGCCTGGAGCCTGCTCTGGATTCTGTGTCTCCTTCTCTCTCTGCCCCTCCCCTACTTGTGCTCTGTCTCTTTCTCTCTCTCAAAAGTAAATAAACATTAAAAAATTTAAAAAAAAGAAATTCTTTAAAAACAAAAGAAAACAAAACAAAACTTGGGGTGCCTGGGTGGCTCAGTCTTTTGTGTCTGACTCCTGATTTCAGCTCAGGTCACAATCTCGCAGTTTGGGAGTTCCAGCCCTGCGTTGGGCTCTCTGCTGACGGTGAGGAGCCTGCTTGGGATTCTCTCTCTCCCTCTCTCTCTCTCAAAATAAATAAACAAACTTTTAAAAAATTTAAAAAAACTTTTTTAAATTACCCAAACCTCAGAAGAACACCAAGCTAGAAATAACTATATGGACCTCCCCCATCATCCCACCACGCACTGAGGGCAGGGGTTAATTACTCTACAAAACTCCTGTTTTAGGAAGAAGCCTGTTTAAGCTGATTGTTTAAAAAACAGAAAGGAAAAAGCTAGCCGGCAATCTTCCTAACCTTGTGACCTATGAATGGAAAGGCATTCCCACTTTAAAACATACAGTGAAAAAGCAGTGTGAGTCAAAATGAGTTTATTATAAGCTGTACTTAGAATGAGAGGGGGAAAAAAAGAACCAAACCTACCATTCCTATGCTGGTTTATTTTATAAAGCCAGCTACTTAAAATATTTATTTCTCCTTTTATATAACACACTGACGTGTAGATCGTAAAGAGTTTCTCAGTTATTTACCAAGCTACAAAGCACTCTACTAGTTTGACTCTATTAATTAGTACTACCAATTCACCATAAATTGTTAACTATAGTAATCAAAGATGAGGAGCACCTAAAAAGCCCATTTTTAGGCCTTGCAACAACCCACAATGGAGAAATAACATTTGTTGATTTTCTCTGGGAAAGAGACATTACCATTTTATAGTAATAAAGGTAATATTTATAAGAACTTCTACCACCACCTAAATAAAGAGCTATGATCCTCAATAATAGACTTCAATATTGTATGTATACAGAAAAAAATTTTTAAGAACTGAACATATGCACATTTGCCAGATAAAACAAAATCTTACTATGGAAGATACGTTGCTTTTTAAATCAAGTGCCTCTCTCCTCCGCACATACATATACACATCCTCCTTCATATACACCCTTCAATTACTTAGTTGATCTAAGATGAAAATAGTCTCAGATGGCGATATTTAAAACAACTCCTGATTTAACTTCACTATATTTTTAGTGTTTTGTTGTTGTTGCTTTGGCTTGCAATTCATGTACAGAATTTACAATCTATAGCCTTGCTGGTCTGTGACCAGCAAAATCAGAAACATCTGGAAACTCATCAGAACTGCAGACTATAAAGCCCCACCCAGACCTACAAAATCAAAATCTGCATTTTATATACACATAAAACTTGCTTACCCTCACCTGTAGGATTTAATTCCATTCAGTGACAGAAGAAAAAACAATTCTTCTTTGACGATCTACCACTATTCATCCTTGGGAAAGGTCACAATCAAAATGTGACCTTCCTCATCTATAAAATGAACGCATGGAAATGGCGCCCACCTACTCTACAATCCTGTTGGTCCATAAGATGACTAGAAGACTATTCTAATTTTCAATCAGTTTATCAACTGCCATAGGATTTTTATAAGGAGGAGAGCCAAGGATTATATACTTATTACAGAACCAAAACACTTCAAAGTTTAAAACCTTAAAAAAGTTTTTAAAGGGGCGCCTAGGTGGCTCAGTCGGTTGAGCGTCCAAACTTCGGTTCGGGTCATGATCTCACAGTTTGTGGGTTTGAGCCCTGCATCAGGACTCTGTGCTGACAGCTCGGAGCCTGGAACCTGCTTCGGATTCTGTGTCTCCCTCTCTCTCTCTGCCCCTCCCCTGCTTGCACTGTCTCTCAAAAATGAATAAACACTAAAAAAATTTTTTTTTAAGTTTTTTAAAAAGCCAGTAATTATAAGATATAACACCAAAGCAAAAAAATCATAAATTATACTTATTCCTAAAACATAATATATTTTAGGGAGAAACATATTCTAAGTGGACACTAATTTTTCTCCATTCACTAAAAGATTCCACAAACTTTTTGATCAAATTGTTATTTAGCCAATGACGAAAACTTAATTAGATCTGGGGCACCTGGGTGGCTCAGTTTGTTAAGTGTCCAACTCTTGATTTTGGCTCAGGTCATCATCTCACAGTTCAGGAGTTCAAGTCCTGTGTCGGGTTCTGTGTCAGCACAGAGCCCACTTGGGATTCTCTCTCCCTCGCTCTTCTGTGCACACACACACATGCTCTCTCTCTCAAAATAAACTTAAAAAAAAAAAAAAACTTAATTAGATCTGAATAATCCTACAGAATTATAAAAATACCATGCTGTGTCAATACACATGTAGTTCTTCAGATTAGAAACAAATTTACAAAGTTATCCTGTATCAACTGCTGAGAGTTAAGTAATCAAATTTGAGGATCAGTTTGGTGTTGCACTAGGTACTGATCATGAACTTACCTCCTTTGGTGTTAGAATATGAGTTTTATAGAATATGAAAAGAAATAAAAAACACCTTTATGTGCATCTTCACTTTGCCACTACAATAATTTAAAAATATAAAAAAAACAGGAGCTAGAATTATTCTTGCACAAAACAAACCTACATTTTACTTCCTCAAACTAGTGCAGATAAGTTCTAAAGTAGTGCTTCCCAAACCTTAATGGGTCTATAAATCACCTGCAAAAATGCAGATTCTGATTCAGAAGATGTGGGCAGGAATCTGAGAGTCTGCAGTTCTAAAAAGCTCCCTGGTCATGCCAAATTCATACACAGAGCAAAAAGCCCCATCATTTACAACATTAGGCCATGGTTTGCAAAGCATTGGTCTTGACAAGCACTGGTTTCCAAGAAGATTCCTAATTGAGCAACTTGACATTTTCCCATCCTTATCTCGCGATACTTAATTCTCCATCATTCTTGAAACCCAGAAAACTTGTATCCTAAATCTTCCTTCTACTGCTCCTTCTTTTTGACCTCTTTTCCACGTTCCTCATACTTACATGTGGGTGCATCACAGGATTTCATTCTCAGCTTCATCTCTTTTCCATTCTAAGGCTGTCCCTGGATCACCTATATGCTAGTGGATCCAACCGCTCCATCCCCAGCCTACACACGTCTCCCAATCTTAGATCCATATATTCAACTACCTAATAGACATCTATAACCTTTAGTCTTCCCAGGTACCTCCAACACAAAATATCTCAACCTGAACTCATCAACTGCTTCCACCCCTAAAAACCAGCTTTTTCAAGTCTGTATTAACTTTGTGACCAGAACCACCATCTGCCCACTTATCCAAACCATATTTAAGACTCTATCCTCCCTCACCAAATGCAATTCATCTCATCTTCTAATTATTTCTCAAATTTCATTCCTTCCTCTCTAATGTCAATATCAGTTTAGACATCAATCATTCCTGATCTGGTTATCATAGTCATCTAACAAGTCTTCTAGCTTCCAATCTCATTCTCTTCCTCAATCCCATGTGAAGACATTACTATGTAATCTTGGCAAACATAACTCGATAGCACTCCCCGATTAAAATTCACCAGTGATTCACCATTACCTTTAGAAAAAAGTGCTAACTGGGTGCTGTATGGAAACCAATTTGACAATAAACTTCATATATTGAAGAAAAAAAAAAAAAAAAAGAAAAAGAAAAAAGTGCTAACTTTCTTTAGGCATATCACATAAAACTCCTCACAATCCTGATCTTGTCTCTCTTGTCTTAACTCCCACCACCCCCCCTCAACGGTCAACACGTGTTCTTGCCATGTCAAGCTCCCTGAAAGTACCACATTCTCTAATGCCTCTGTGTGTTTGCCTAGGCTGTTTTTCTCTTTGCTTAAAATGCCCTTATTAAGCTAAGTACTAATCTTCTTTCAAGACTCTACTCAAGCATCACATGCTTTAAAATGCCTTTTCTAATCACCTTAAGTCTGTTAGGTAATACCACAAACTGTGCTCCCTGTATCACAAGGTTTCCCCTATGCATACCTCTATTCTAGTACTTAGCAAACTGTATTATAATTTTGGTCTATACGTCTCCTCCACTAGAATGAGCTCATCAATTAGTCCTTTTAAGAACAGAATGTCCAGTACATGGTATGCTCTCAATAAATGTTTGCTGAATAAACTATCTTGAAATAATAGTCATAAATAATTATTATGGCTACATATTTAAACTATATAACTTCCAAAAACTGTCTAAGATAACAAAAAAGTATCTTCAGTTTAAGAGGCTTCACAGAACTTCTCAAGACTTTATTAAACAAAGAAGTCCAAAATATTTAAGGTATTCACTTAATTCTCAACAACCTAAAGGTATTGATTAAAAATTAATAGCTTTTTGAATATTGTGTCAAACTGGGATATTTTAATTTCACTAACTACAGTGTTAGACAAATAAAAGCACTTGTCTCTTCTCCAACGGCTGAAATAAAGAATTATGGTAAAATGATAGGCATATTTTTCAAGTGGCCTAGGTTAGTACCCTGACGTCTACTTACTAGCTACACGGACTTGGGTAACAAAGCCTCAGTTTCTTCAGAGGAAAACAGAGATTAAACTGCTTACCTATACCATAGGTCATTTCAAATATTCACATGTGAATGTGAAAAGATTTCTATAAACCATGAACTGCTGGATTCATTTCAACTACTGGGTTAGCTGCCATCCTAACATCTGCCAAAGATTTGACAGGTGCAAATTTCAAGTTTCATGGACTACTTCAATCTCCCATACCCACCCCATATTTCTCCTCCAATGACTGAAAATTCACAAATAGAATTAAGTTCCAGGATTACCACTGCACAAAACTTATTCAGTAGTCCTCAATATTCTTATGTGGTTGAAGTGCTTAATGATACCTAATTTAATAATAATCTGGTATGTTCTTAAGAAGTTGTTATTTTATAAGTCTCAAAGTAAATCTCAAGGTAAGTTGTTGGTACAGTCATTTAAATTTCAGCTCCATTTTTAAAAAATTGGAGGACAAAAATCAGCAGGGAATATTTAGAGATACTTTTTTTCATTAACTATTTAGACTGGGTACTATTGACAAGCTTGATCCACTATAAACTAACATGAAAGTTAAAAAGTTACCATTACAAAGCCAAGACTTTTTCACCCAAATTTCTGGCCTCTTTCTCAAATATGCTTGTTGGTCTATCAGTAAGAGAAAATTTGCTGCATTTTCTAAACTAAAAAAGTGATGAAGCATGTTAATTCTGCTCTCAGCAGTATCTTTCTTTGTTAAATAGGGACTTATGGGGATTATGGCCTATATCAGGAAAACGGTTTTCAGTCCCTTCTCTACAATATTTATAAAAATAGGATTCTTAACCTTCAAAGGGCAAAACTCCTTTAAAAAAAAAAAAAAAGTAAAAGTAAAAAGAAAATCTACTACAAAAGTCAGCACTTCGGTACCTGATTGTGGTAACAAGGCCAAAATCCAAGACGAAGCCCTTTATTGCACATCGTGTTCCAACATCTTGGGCAGCCCCATCTTGCGACCTCTCCAGATTGGCTGCTCCTGCTCTCTCTACTGCAGAGAGAACTTCAATTAGAGAAATTCTGAAGCTCATGAATCTAAACTGGATACTCCCCTCACTGGAGGCAAGGATGGGAAGAATCATTAAAAAGATTCAAGTTAGAGGAGGTTTCAAATAAATCCAAGTGGCTTGAAACCACTCTAATGCAGGCAGGCAGCTGAGAGTCTTATTATGCAACAGTCTATTTACCTAAAAAAAAAGTCTTAAGGAAAAGAATGGCCGCAAATTATTAGATAACCTGAAAAAACAGGTTATATAATCATAAATCTCTAAAAAGCCAAATATTCTCCACTAAACTTGCATAGAATTTACATCTATGATACAAACTTATAGCTGACCATTCATATTCACAATTCGTATGAGAAAAGGAAGTAAGAAAATAACTAGGACATGTTATTTACTTCTTTCTATACCCTAAAATAACTTCATTCAAAAAAATGTTCAGTTAAAAACCACTGTTAGGAAGGAGAGATTTCCCTGCTGACTTAAGCCTAGCTGCCCAAGCAAGGCTTTAGAAAATGTCTTCACCTACAACAGTGCATAGGCAGAAGGAGCAGAGGCTATGGCGGTCTTCCTAGTGACACTTCCAAGTCATATAAATGGGATAGGTTTCTGGGATAGACTGCCAACAAGTTACTGAAAGAAGAGAAACAAAAACAGCAAAAACCTGGCAAATAAATAGGTCAATGCCCTCATGTGTCGTATCCTGCCGTAAGCCAGTCTTAACTACAGTTACCTAGATGCTACCAGATCTAAATCACATCCTCCACGCTAACGTTACCTGGTTTGTGAAAGACTGGATTCACAAATTCAAGCTGGTTTTCCATAAAGACTCGTAATGATGTACAACATATATAAAGCATTTCTTAGACCCAGTAACAAGCCACATCCCCAAGAACTTCAGCAATTAAGACTTTTCGATGAAAGCAATAAACTAACAATGTGAATCCCCTTTACCACCACGAATTTTTATCAAGTGTGCTGTTATGTGCAAACAAAACAGAATGAGGTTAATACTGTCAAGATACTGTATTCACTAAATAATTTAACAGTGATTTTATCTTACCTGAGTGTGAAAATTTGAAATGGTGGTTGTTTCGATATCTTTCTTGCCCAGAATCTCCATTTTCACAGGAGTGTTGGGGAAATTAAAAGCAAAGTAGTCCAGGAAGTCTGGGAGATAAGCAGCCGCTCCATGCACTATTGCTAAAGCATAGTAAGCAGCATTTTTCTCATTTTCACTGAATGTCAAAGCAAGAAACTCCTCAGAAAATCTCTCCATCTCCATTGGAGACAAAAATGAGAGTTCATCCATGTAAGCATGAAGGACAAGTGCACCACCATTGGACTGGTGTTCCTCATGAATAAAGTTGCTAAATTTAGTACCTGTTTTTAAGAAATTTCTACGAATAGAATGTTCCTGGTGAGTCATAAAAGGTGTTTGTACTCCCTGGGGTACCCGATATTCTTGCATGCCCAAATTTAATCGGCACAGCTGTTCATCTTTCAGATACCTGAAGGACTCCTTATTTACTCCTGAAGTGCTATTTATTTGTCCTTGGGTGAGGATTTCCTTACTGATGCGGGTCAGGCCAGCACAGACGGTTTGTACTTCCTTATTGTACATTTTAAGGCGTCTTCCTCGCATATCTTCTCGGTGTTTCTTTTTCTTTTTCTTCTTTATTTTCTTCAAGACAAAATCATCAGCTCTCTGGGTTTTACCATTTTCATCTGGTGTTTCTGGCCACAATAATTAAAAAGAAGTTAGTTGCTAGGCCTAGTGTTAACATACAAACTTGATCTCAAATTAAATGGCCTATTCTGTTTCTCTGAATTTGCCATGTTTGTAAAATGAATGAGACAAAGATCTTAAAATACAATTATATTCTGGGTTGAAAACTATGCTAAAAAGTAGATAATGGGAATGTAAGCATATAATTTGACTTGCGATCAAAAGTAAAGGAAATATCCAAGTAATTTCACATACGCCATACTATATGGAATATCCGTTCAGTAACCACTGTAAATCTAAACTGAAGCCTGTCATATTTTGCCATGACACATACAGGCAAATCAAACAAAGGCAAATTAAGCTGTAAGACACCATTCTGCCTACCAAACTGGCATAAACTTTTCTTTTTTCGGCATTTTCATATACTGTTGCTGGAAGGATAAACCAGGACAAATTTCACGAAGGGCAATTTGGCACCCACCAAAATGGGTATATACACCAAAAGCCTTGAAAATGTTTTAATTCTCAGACCCAGAAATTCCACTCCCAAGGAAAAATTACCTGAGAAAATAACTGAAGATACACAAAAATATCCATGACAGTTATTTAGGGACTCCCCTAAATGTCTATTCTAAGTACTAGGATATGGATTAAACTCTGGTAATTACATACTGACAAAATACTACCCACCCATTATAAGTTACATTATAGATGAAATAACTGATGGATTACAAGGTTATAAAATGCTTACACTGCCAATCTTCCAGGAAGCATTCTCTAACAAATTCATCTCTACCCAATCTGGACAGCTACTCCTACCAAGTGCTTCGTTAGCGCTGTGCTTCCCTATCACAGCTCTTAACCACATTCTGTGTTATCACATATCTAATCTTCTACCTCTCCTCTAGACTATAAACAATCTAAGAAATATAGATCTTACCTTTCTTTCCAGAGCATCTAACATGTGTATAATCTGACTCCATGTTTATAGTAAACATACACACATGTATTAAGTACCCACTAAGTGCCAGGGACATTTCTGGGCACTGGGGATATGGTGCTAAGACAGACACAATCTAATCTCCACTCTCTTCAACTTTACAATCTAGTTTGACAAGAAAAACAAAGTATCAGTAAGCTACTCTAGATGCAGAGGAAACTTCTCTTTGGGAGGTGACATTTAGGGTGAGTCCTAAGTAATAAAACAAGCCAGGCATGTTTTCTAGGGGAAAATATACCAGGGAGAGGCAAAGGACTTAAAGACAGGAAAAAAATCTGTATGTTTTGCACATATACAACACAGAAGAATATCTGAAGAAATACATACCAAAGTGTTAATGGTAGTTCTCTAGACTGGAAGAATTATAAATATCTGTCTTTTTTGCTTATCTGTATTTTCTAATTTCCTACCATAAACATATATTACTTTTATAACTAAAAATTCATCTTTAATTTTTAAGGGATCATCATGGATTGACAAAGCCAAAATAAAATAGCATCTCTCATTTACTAGACGCTAGCAAGAAATCTTTAGGATTAAATAGTCCTGACCAACCTTTCAAGCTCGATGTGGTATTTACTATAGAATTTGTCCACCCAACAACAGTATTTCTGACACAATTCAAGTAATTCAGTGTTAAGACAGATACTCCAATTAATCCTATCGCTACACCTGGGAAGAAAAAGTTCAACAAAATTTACAGTAAATAATTTATTTGGTATAATATGCAAATATGATAGTTGCAGTACTCTATACAAAATTATTCCAAATCGCCAACTATTACAAGTTATAAAAACTTCTAAAGAAAATATAAGTCAAAAACTTTAGTGTATAGATACCAAATGACTTGCATTCTGTTTAATATCTGTTTTTAAACAAAAAGAAAACCCTTCATTTGCAAACATCACTTGTAATGAAACTGAGATCATATACCAAAATTATACATGTAATCGGATTGCTTAAATTGCCAAGAGAAAAAGCAGTCCATCTTTTACTCTATAGACAACTAAATATTTGACAATTTGTTAAAACACTTAGTCATTTCTATTTCTTACAAATAAAATTAATCTAAACACTTTTCCCGCATTAAAAATTCGTAATTTAGGCAATTCTCCCAAGCAACTAAATGTTAATGCCATTAAATATAAAGGTTAGACCAGTTTTCAAAAAGTCCTCTAATTACCCTCTGCTAAATGTTTTAGCAATTTCATGGGGAAAAAAAAAAAAAGAAAAGAAAAGAAAGAAAAGAAAATATCTTTGAATAGATCCTGTTATTTTAAGCTTCAGAGGAGGTATTTGGTATGCAGGAAATGAATTGTGACCTAGATCTGCCACTGAAATTAACACCAAGAAGGTGCTGCCTTGATTGTAACACATTTTCTATATTACTATCAGCTTACCAATGGTATTTCTAACATGGCCAAGTCTCTGTGGGTTTTATTCCAAACACATTTCAACATAGCCCATCAAAAAAACCACTGTACAAGGAAATGAAAAGGACCTTAAATTGTAATCTCATATTTCAACATAATAAAAGTTTAAATATGAAATAAATTTCAATCCTTCTCCTCACTAATCCTGTTTTTCAAAGTTTTATTCTTAATCTAAGGCTGCATATAGAGAGCTCACCTTTGCTTATAGAGAAATGGGAGCCTACTTGTGTCATACTAGGTAATGAATTTCAATGAATAAACAAAATTTACTTTTGAATAATTGTGATGACAACTAATTGAAAATGACATACATATACAAAGTTGTTAAAGGTTATTAGAGTAAGACAGCCCTTGCTGCACTGTAAGAATGTCAAGGTTGTCCTGCCTTGAAATAAAAACATTAAAATTCAATGTCTTTGCAATATAAATGTATCAAATCAATATGCTGTACACCTTACACAATGTTACATGTCAGTTATATCTCAATTTTAAAAAGTACCAATGTCTAAAGTTTTCACAATCTTTCCATTCCTGAGTTGATTGCTTTAGCTTTCCAACAGAGAACATATTCAGGAAATAACATTTTGAGTATTCCCCTCTAGTGCAAAAACTCAAATTTATCAACAGTTCTTTTACAGGAAAAGAGCCAAGCTACTCTATTATCTGTGATTAAGGAAAGCTTTCATATATCAGACTATGAGAGTAAATATAAAGAGAAGTATGTAAGTCTACAAAGGAAGATACATTTATCTGAGAGACAAACTGCTGCCTTAAAAAATGTCATTATAACTATAACTAGATTAATACATGACACTATCAATAAAATCCTCATAGGTGCTAAAATTATCAACTATCAAATAGCCTCATTTAACATCACTATTGAAAAAGTTCATTAATGCAAAAATATTTAGCTTTCCAAATATTACAAAACTTAAACTACTATCACCATTCTTATCCTTGAATTATACCTAGAACTGAAAAAAAATGTAATATCCTCAATTCTTAAAAATCATGGTGGATATACATTTTCAAAGCAAGTACAATTTTTTAGATTTTATTACTCATAATAAAGAAAAAGGCTAAAGTTTTCTGAAAATAAACTTTGTTGTCTTATTAGGGGTCCTTCCCATTTCATATAAAAACCTGACTAAAAAGATCATTGTATGTTTATAACACTGCCTTACTTTACCACCACCACCCCCATCCCTTTACATTATGCTGCTTAAGAGTGGCTGGCTGGATTTGAATCCCCGCCCCTAGACCTTCCGCTCAAAATATTACCTTTTGCAACTTAATTTCTTTGCACCTTGTTCCTCATTGGTAAAATGGGGGAAAGTAACAGTACCTCCTCATAAAATCAGTGTGCACAGTAAATGAAACAAAGGACGTAAAGTACTTAGAATAGTCCTAGAACATAACAAATACTCAATACATGTTAACTATTATTACCCCAAAATAGTTGAACGACAGAGGCAGTACACAGTGCTAAAAGAGCAGGTGCTTTACAGTTAGAGACCTAGCTTAATGTCCCAGCCCTAGTGCTTACTGCTTAAGGGCTCTGGACAAGCTCTTAAGTCTCTTTAAACTTCAATTTTCTCATCTTAAGATGTTAATTCTAGTATCTACCTCACAGAGCTATTGTAAGGATTAAAAAAGACAATAAATATAAAACCATCATCACACTACTGAAAACACAGTGTCACCATCATTATTATCATTTTCCCAATGATATTTGATAACATTCCTTGAAATAATTGGCAATTATCTCTGGGATATCAAAATTAGAGGTAGAAATTACAGACCTACAATACAATGTAGTGTATTCTAAGAGAACCCAATAAAAGGACAAAAACCTCTGAAAGAGGGAAGAAAATAATTATTCACCAAGGATCTATTAGGTATCATATATGCGATCTCATTTTAATCCTCACACAAAATCAGTGAAGTAGATATTAAGTCCATTTTATGGAGAAGAAAACAGCTTGATATAAGATGTTCTGTTATCGTAGGTCCCAGAACTAGTGGGTGACAACCAACATTCAAACGCTCATCTTGTCGGATTCCAAAACTCAAACTTTTCCCATACACTACTACACTACACTCTTCCTTTCTGCCTTCTCAATCAACCCCTCTCTACAACACCTCCTGTGAGATGATCAACTAAAATTACCTGGTTACAATTAATGGAACTTGAGAAGGACAAGGACTTAAAAGAATCTCCAATAAAGGGAGCATTATGTCATTCAACAAATATTTTACTGAGTGCCCATTACATGATAATTCTGCATGATCACAAAGATGGCATTATTTATGTTATGCAAAAATGTCATGCCTTATAGACTTTCCCCATCCCCTCTCTAGGTGGGTAAGGAAGATATCAGTCCCTGAAGTTGTTGCTGTGATAAATGAGACTATCTATTTATTTTACTTCTCTGTATAATCAATCCCCAAATAATTCCTCACTCCTATCACCAAACAGAACTTGGATTTTAAATTCCTGCCAACAGCTTTCTGACATCACAGAAAATTTCAATTAGTTGTCTGACTTGGGGACACTCCCTGTGATAGAAATTGGGCAGTTGGTCAAAGATGAAAAAAACGTGAGAAAGGAAGGCTGACTCACAAGTGAATACAAAAGAGCAATACTGTCATTTAATGACACTAAAGAAAAGAGCCAGGGGGATGGACTCCCCCCTTGCCTTTTTTTTTTTTTAACAAAACATTGAAATATTAAAATCATAAATTTACTAAGCAAGAATTTAAAATAATCTTTGAGCAAGTTTGTTCTATGTTTTATGAGCGATAAAAGAAGAAAAAAAATTGAGGTTTCAAAATACCAAGATAACTATCAGTTGAACCGAAACTTGAACCTGTTGTTTACAAGAAATAAAAAAACATTTTAATATCTCTTTATTAACTTAACAATCCAAATGGGCTTAGTGAAAAGCAAAGTGGACCACAAATCAAAAAAAAAAAAAAAAAAAAAAAAAAGGGTCCTAGGGGCACCTGGGAGGCTCAGTTAAGGGTCCACTCTTAACTTCAGCTCAGGTCATGGTCCCAGAGTTGTGGGATCGAGCCCAACAGGGCTCCGAGCTCAGCATGATGCCTGCTTGAGAATCTCTCTCTCCCTCCGCCCCTCTCTTCTGCTTGCATGCCCTCTAAAATAAAAAACTTAAACAAAAACAAAACAAAAAAGGGGGTCCTAGATTCAGTTCTATCACTTACTAACTGGAAAATCTTAAGCATGTCACTTCACCTCTTCAAATCTCACTTTAGTTCCCATCTTAGAGATGAGAAATTGTTGTTTCAACTATATATAAGCAACTCCAAACATCTGGAATCTGAAATTTGTGATTAACTTATACATGAAGTTGGATTCAGTACAGTTGGGCTGGTGTGAAGGAACGTCTTTCAGCTGAATGATCTATCTCTGAGATTGGCAAACTGTAGTGCAAAAACTACCACAGATGATACATTTGAATGAGTGGAGTAATGTCACAAAAAAACTTTATTTCTGGACACTGAATTTAAATTTCTCATGATTTCCACATCAGGGATTTTCTTCAACCATTTTAAACGTAAAAACCAGGGGCATCTGGGTGACTCAGTCAGTTAAGCAAGCGACTCTTGATGTGGCTCAGATCACGATCTTCTGGTTCATGGGTTTGAGCCCCATGTCAGACTCCGTGCTGACAGCTCGGAGCCTGCTTAGGATTCTGTCTCCTTCTCTCTCTGCCCCTTTTGTGTGTGGGCTCGCTCTCGCACTCTCTCAAAATGAATAAACATTTAAAAAATAAATAAAAAATAAAATGTAAAAACCATCTTTATTTGACAAGTCATACAAAAACAGGTAGTAGAACTGATATTTTAAAAATGTGTAAAAGCCATCCAATAGAAGAATAGTCTTCAACAAAGGTGCTGGAAAAATTCGATATCCACAGGCAAAAAATATGAACCTGGACCTAAACACCTCACACCTTACACAAAACTAACTTAAATGAATCAGAGATGCACATTAAAAATTACAATTGGAAGAGGAAAAAAAAATAGAAGAAAATCTTTGAGACCTGAGTCCTGAGACCAAGACATGACACCAAAAGCATGATCCATAAAAGGGAAAAAAAAAAAAATCAGTAAATTAGACCTCACAAAATTTACTTTAGCTCTAACTACTAACCTCCCTGTTAAAGGAGGGAAAGACAAGCAACGAAAGTGGGAGGAAATATTTGCAAACCATATATCTGACAAAGGACTCATACATGTAATATACAAAGAATTCTCAAAAAAATTCTGTAAAAAACAATTCAATTAGAAAATGAGCAAAAGACAAAAGACATCTTACTAATGAAGATATATGGCCAGCAAATGATGACAAAAAAAGATGTTAAATATCACTAGCCACTAGGGAAATGCAGCTTAAGTCCATGATGAAGTATTACTACACATCTATTAGAATAAATAAAAGAAAAATAGTAACAATACCAGATACTGGCAAGGATGTGAACAAAGTGGAATTTTCATACGCTGCTGGTAGGAATGTAAAATTGTACAGATATTTTAGAAAATAGTTTGGTAATAGCTTAAAAAAAAAAAAACTAAACTAAACATACATTTACTACATTACCTAGCAATTGCATTCCCCGAGAAATGAAAATTTACATTCACACAAAAACCTGAATGTGAACATTCACAGAAGCTTTATTCTAATACACAAACTGGAAACAATCAAAATGTCACCTTAGTAGGTGAATGGTTAAACTGTGGTATATCCATAACATAGAATACGACTGGGCAATGAAAAGGAGTGAGCTATTGATACATAAAGCTTGAATGGATCTGAAAAACACCATGCTAAGTGTGGGGGGGGGGGGCTTCAAAAGATCACACACTGTATTATTCCCTTTATAACATTCTCAAAATGATGAAATTATTGAGAACAGACTGGTGGTTGCTAGGAGTTAGGGAAGGGAGAGAAACATAGAAGGTGTCTAAGACTTTTAAGAGATTACAAGGGGGGAATCTTTGTGGTGATGGAATAGTTGTGGATCTTGATTGCAGTAATGGTTAAACTAATCTACAGGTGATAAAATGGCACAATTATACACACACCATTGCACCACTGTCAATTTCCCGGTGTTGATATTATACAATAGTTATGTAACACATAACCATTTGGAAAAACTAATGAAGGGTAAAAACTTCTCTGTACTATTTTTGCAATTTCTGGTGAATATATAATTACCTCAAAATAAAAAGTTAGGAGAGTTTCTGAAAATCTGAGAATAAGGGAGGGAAGACCTAGCTCTGTGAATAGCCAGGGTCTAGCCACTCTTCTTATTAATCTTAGACTTGTTTCAAGAACCAAATATGATAAAAGGCAGTTTTAAAAGTGTCTAATATCAGCCAGATACTGTTTTAAGTACTTTCCACATATTGCCCCAGTTAATCTACATAACCTTGTAAAAAGAAGTACTACAACCCCTTTGTACAGACAGGAAGCTGAAAGAGGTTAAAGTAATTTGCCCAGGATCAAACAGTAAGTAATAGAGCCACAAGTTAAACTTAGATTGACTCCAGAGGCATGCCTCCTCCACACCACTGTAACAAATATAAAGATGTTCAGCCAAAAAAAAAAAAAAAAAAAAAAAGGTATCGATCAAAGTGTGTGCAAAAGCCTGGATTAAACAAGGGTAAATCAGTTTGTTTTCTGTAAGGTTCTCAGAACTTTTAAAATGCCAGTGTATATCTTGTATCTAGAAGGCTACAAGATATACTTTTTCCTACATTCCAGTGTATATGGCCACGCAGCCCTTTCCCTGCAGAATATATAATCCAACAGTCCCTCATTCAAAAGTTAAAACGTTTAGGGGCGTCTGGGTGGCTCAGTTGGTTAAGCATCCCACTCTTGATTTCAGCTCAGGTCATGATCTTACCGTTCCTGAGTTCAAGCCCCAAGCCAGGCTCTGCCCAGACAGGGAGGAGCCTGCTTGGAATTCTCTCTCCCTCTCTCTATGCCCCTCCCTGTGCCCTTGCATGGCACTTTCTCTCAAAAATAAACAAACATTTTTTTTAGAAAGTTAAAATGTTTAAACTAGACTTATTATGGTGATCCTTCTGCAATATATACAAATAGGGAATCGTGTTGTACACCTGAAACTAATATGCCTACTGTTTCAATTAACAAAAAAAAGGTAAGATGTTTAAATTACCCGATCTTAACCTTAACCCACCTCTTCACATATTGGCAAACTACAAATGCTTCAAGCTGCATTGTCCAATAAGTTAATCAGAATTAAATAAAATTTAAAACGAGATTCCTCAATCATACCAGCCACATAAAAGCCTTCAAAATTTGTTTCAAGAGCCGCATATGCCCAGTGGCTATCATACTGTACAGCAAGCACAAATACAGAACATTTCCATCACTAGAGAAAGTTCTGTCAGACAACACTGAGTTAAAGGTTTGTTTTTGTCTGTTTTTTAAAGAACACAGGGCCTGTGAGTCCTCAGAGAAGCGCCCTGTTGTTTATTATACATGTAATTACCACCATCCCTCCATAAAAAGGGGCTAGGTCAGAAACTTTTGATGGTGCTGGCTACTGTCACTCTGATTCCAAGGCAAAGGGAAGGAGTAAGCAAGGAAAGGGGAAAAGTAAATAGCATAAAAAAAGAAAGGAACAACATGCAGCGAGGGGAAGACGCTTCAACTGGGATTCAAGAGATCTGGGTTCTACTTCCTGTGGTGCCAATGATTCATTAAAAGAAAAAAATTTTTAATGTTTGTACTTGGTACTAATTAACTGTAACTTAATTAGACAAGTCGCCTCACTACTTTGGGCCACAGTTTCCTCTTCCACAATACAAATTTAAATCGGATGATCTCTAAGATTCCCTCCAAATCTGTGTGGTTAAAACACACACATAGAAGAAATGAGGTGAGAAATAAAAGAGAACAAGATCATCACATATTGGTGGTGGAAACTGGCACTCCTGTCAGCTTGGCACAAGTTTTATTCCTGATAATAACACCTGGATACCACCAAAGTTAGAAAGATTTAATTCAGTAAGTATTTTTTGAGCAATTATTTGCAAAACACTGCACTATTTGTACGTAGAACCACAAAAAACTTGAGTCAAGACCAAGTACGTGGAAGAAATCCAAGACTCAGAAAACTTTACATTGAAAGACTTGTTCATTAACATGTAATACCCCATCTGGCCCAATGCGACTATATAAGCATCTTAAAATCTTCTTGAGGAAATACAACTAACAAACTATATGAAATCATATACAAACACACGGTATACTCAAACTTCATACCCCCTCCTTTCTGCGGAGAATACAAATAAATGTTCCATGTACTTGGGAACACGAAGACACCAATATTAGTAAACCTAATTTCTCTAGATTCCACATTTAATTAGGTAGTCCTACATTTCCTGGGTTCGGTATTCTTGACTTTAGTGTGGCCTCTTGGAATTAAATAAATTGTCAATTTTTTTGTGTGCCAGAAAGAATAAATCGCAACGGGAATTCTTCCAACGATCCATTACAGCACGTTTCTCACTTTTCTCACTTTTCAGAGGCACGGTTGGTCCTATTTCCTAGGATCATAAGAGACAGAAAACCTTCCCCATCCCTCTCTATCGAGAAGTATTAATATAAAATTAAAAATTATTTCACCTCCGGATAAAAAAGAACCACTATAAACTACGTTTGATATTTTACCTTGCACAAACTAAAGCAACCTGAGTCGAGGAACCTGTGTAAGAATTCAAACTCATTAAAGCCCCACACCATACCCGTGAATATTTTGGAGCCGAGGAGAGTTTATATTAAAGATTTCCACGAAAGAAAACAAGAAGAAAGGATTTTAGCGACAAGCCTTTACTTTAGAAAAGCAGTTTTTAATACCCCAGCTACTAATCCCACGCCAAGGACCGCGCGGCGCGGAAACCCTGGCGAATTTGAAAACAAACGTTGGTAAAGGCTGGGGGTGAAGGGCGGGGATGGGGAGGGGAGAGCCGGGTAAGGGGGTTAGTAACTGACAGCTCGGCCTCGAAACGAGAAGCCTCAAGTAGGTCACGCTGTGTCAACGGTTTGAAATCCAGGGTCCACCCCAGTGGGCTTAAGGGAGTAGAGCAGCAGGAGGTAAGCAGGGGTTTGGCGTCTTTCAGTGCTAAAGGGGCGGGATATCGGACCTAAGGGAGACCTAGAACCCGAGCTCGGGGTAGTTCGCCTGCTCTCACCTCTCTTGGGGGCCTTGATCAGAGGCACCCCTCCAGTTCTCTCCCCGTTTTCCTGCTTGTCCTTGTGCTTGAGATCGCCCGGAACGCAGGAGCTGGGGTCACCATCGGAGCCGCGGTGGTGATGGTGCTTGTGCCGCTCCTTGTGGCCCTTATGCTTGGGCCCGGCCGCGCTCACCGTCAAAGGAGAGAAGGTGAAGAGGGCCGATGTGCCTGGGGCCGGGAGCGGGGCAGCGACAGCGGGCCCGGCGGGTGCCAGCGAAGGTGGCGGCGGAGGCGGCAGGAGCAGAGGCTCAACAGGGCCTGGGACGGTTGGGGCTGCATTCGTTGGCGGCAGCGGCCCGGGATGTTGGCGGCTGCGACGCCGCCGGTGAGGGGGAGCGAGAGGGGGGTCCTGGCTCGGCCGCCCCCGCTTCTCCTGAGAACCCCCACTGCTCGCTCGGCGCTGCCGCTTCACTCCCCGCGGCGAGACCCCAGCATGGGGTTTCTCCTTCCCTTCTTTGTCCGGCTCCTCCTGCGCCGCCACCGCCCGTACTACGCGCACCGCTCCGACCTGCGCAGCCATTTCACCCACAAACACACATTTAAATGGCCCGACCGCCCCCCCGTCCGCGTATCGCGCAAGCGCCGCCCGCGCACGGCCCGCTGGGCATTGGAGTCTCTTCCCCGCCCTCCACTTCTCGGCCGTTCTTCCTCCGGAGCTGAACATGCCGGAAGCGGCAGTTCCCAGCGCTTCTCCGCAGGCCTCTCCGAGTGAGCTCTATTTTAAAGCACCCAGGGCCTCGCAGAGCCTCATGGGAGCGGTAGTTCCCCCGCGCTCCCGCCGCGTCCCTGGCTCTGGGAGTGGAGGAGCGGAAAGAGAGCGTGCGCCGAGTCACGCTTCGGGCTGCGACGCAACCGCCGCTGGGCGGAGAGTTGCCGCCAACCGCCTTAACGGCCGAAACAATGTTAGTGGCTTTCAAGTCTGTCTGCGCGTTCCCATTATCGTCTGTGTGTGCCCCCTTGGTCATTATACACGGAGTCGGTGGGCTCCATAGGTACTTATCAATTTCATATTCATTCCTCTCAAAACCTTTGTGAGGAATCCCCGGCCTCTTATCTTTGGACAAGCGACGAAATGAAGAGGAAAGGGGAACTTGGTCATACGTAAAACGAGGGCGATTTGGGTTTAGAATCTAATCGGGCTGCAGTGAAGACATGTTTTAACCTCTTCGTGGGCATTGCCATGGTTACAGGTACCCGCGTAACAAGGCAGGTGCGAGAACTGCCCGGGAGCCTGGTGAGCGCCGCCGCACCTCGCCTTAGAGCCACATCTCCTCTAATGCCTGGAAAGGTAGAGGCCGTCATTTATTTTGAATCCGTCCCTAGGTGGAAAACCCATGTTTTTAAACTTTTTGAAGATTTTTTTTTCATGTCCCACGTATAAGGTTGCATAAATTTGAGAAATGTGTCTACCACAGACCTATCCAAAAATCGTCACTGTGCACCAATGTTGCTGCCCAGAAATTCATCCACAACTTCATCGGCGCTTTAGATTTTCCCTAAGATTCTCTTCCTATATTTGGTCCTTGATAAAGATATTTGGAAATAATTGATTACAATGAAGTACTCAGAAATGCCAGTAGTGCCTGGAGGATTCAGCTAAATGAACACTGCAGTAAAGTTAGCTTAAAGACAAAACAGTTTATTGTGCACCTATTGCGTGCGATGTACTTCAATAGACAGTTAACATTTCATCCAATTTGCGCTATCATCTGGCTTTGTAATGAAAGACATTAAAGAACAAATGCTGTTTGAGTATTTTAGGTTCTGAAAGTTAAACTTTTCTAAGTTCCAAAAAAAAGTTCAATCGTGAGGGGAACTCGGGAATCTTTTGTAAGAATAATTACCCACTAACTTACTTGTTACATAAAATTAGATTTGAAAAATCAGATTTTCTTAAAATATTTTGTAGAAGAATTTTTAGGGGCCCTGGATAGCTCAATTGGTTAAGCGTGGGATTCTTGATTTCCTCTCAGGTCCTGATCTCAGTGTTGTGAGACAGAGCCCGGTGACAGCAGGAGCCTACTTAAATATTCTCTCCCTCTCTCTCTCCCTCCCACCCTCTCCCTCTCCATCTTTCTCCCTGCCCCTCCCTCACCTCTCCCCCCCCCCCAAATAAAATTTTTTAAATTAGTAGTACCTCTGACTGGTTGGATGTAAGTTGCACATGTTTAATACAGGACCTTTGAAATGAAGAAAATGCTACCGAAAGATAACGATTTTGTTGATTATTCTTCTAGATTTGGTAATTGAAGAACTTTGGTTAAAATTTACCAGAAATGTAGTTGAACATCCTGTTAGTTGGTATATCCAAATACAAAAATTATTTTCATTATTCTTTTATTATTTTCATTATTGAAATATGATATGAAATTATTTTCATTATTATTTATTCTCTTAATTATAACGTTTCCTTTTCTTACTACTCTGGTTTTCCACCTTTGGGAAGATGTGCAAGGTATACTCCATTTAGGCAAAAATAACTCCCAGGGAATAGTCATTGTCACAAGCAGTCATTTTGTATCATTTTGTGCCACAACCACAAGTCAGATTTTGTGAAACACTTGCTATTGTAAAATCTGGCAATGCAGACATTCCGTTGAGATCCAGTTCTTACAAATATTTTGAAGTTTCTGCTTAAGTAGAATAAAAATAACTTCCAAAATGAAAAATAAGTCCATTCTAAAACTTTCTCATCCAGCATTCTCTACATAATCCCAAGTGACAAACTTATTTCCAGTTTCCAACCCAATGCAAATGAGATGAAACTGTAAAACTTCTGGCACTTCTTTGAATATGGCTTTTCTAATATTGCTATTAAACATTACAGGGTCTTCATTGTTGAAATTATAAATATGGAACACTTATTTTAGCTAGCAGTATTCCAGTAGTTTTATTTCCAGATGCACTTGCAGCTATATTCCAAAGTTGTGTTAAATATTCCAAGTCGCTGGTGGTTTCCTTGGTCCTTTGGGTTTTGAAAAACGATTTGCAAACCC
The DNA here is from genome assembly GCF_018350215.1 of Panthera leo. NCBI lineage: Eukaryota > Metazoa > Chordata > Mammalia > Carnivora > Felidae > Panthera > Panthera leo. The sequence goes on from NC_056686.1 coordinate 96,703,187, forward strand.
TGGGAACAAAAATAAAATGGAAAAGTTTTTTAGTATATAGAAATGAATACTTAGATTTTAGAGCATGTTATAATGTATGCAAGTACATGGATTTTTTTTTTTCAAAACGTTAGGCAACATCTTTGATCAATTAATAATAGATTATAAAGGCACAGTAATTAAGTTAGTGCATAAATGTTAACAATACTAATAACATTTTAAATGTGTAGAACACTTATAAATTTACTAATGGTAATAATTAGATGAAGAACCCTGGTTATAACAATCTTTAGTAATTCAGCATATACAGTTGACCCTTGAACATTTTCTTTAGCTTACTGTAAGAATACAGCATATGATATCTAGATAGATAGATAGATAGATAGATAGATAGATAGATATAAGATAAGCATAAGACTTCAGGTCAACAGTAGACTATTAGTAGTTAAGTTTTGGGAAATTTTAACTTTTGCAGATTTTCAAATACATGGGGGTCAGGGGGGCATACCTATTCCCCAAATTGTTCAAGGATCGATTGTAATATCCTTTTCTTCCAAGTTTCTTTTTAATGTGTGTTTATTTTTGAGAGAGAGAGAGGGCGGAGGAGGGGCAGAGAGGGTAACAGATGATCCAAAGTGGGCTCCACGCTGACAGCAGAGAACCCCATGCGGGGCTTAAACCCACAAACCATGAGATCATGACCTGAGCCGAAGTCAGATACTTAACTGACTGAGCCACCAGGCTCCCCTTTTTTTCCCCCAGTTTTACTGACATATTATTGACATGTAACATGTTAAATTTAAGGTATACAACATGATAATTTGATACATGTATGTATTATGAAATGATTTGCACATTAAGGCTGGGTAAGACCTCCATCTCATATAAGTACCATTTTTTGTGGTGATTACATTTATGATTTACTCTAAACTTTCAAGTATAGAATACAGTACTGTTAAATATATAATTACCCTGCTGTATGTTAGACCCCCAGAACTTATTCACCTTACAGCTGGAAGTTTGTACCTTTTGGCCAACATCTCTTCATTTCCCCCAGCCCCTGGCAACCACCATTCTACTGTATATTTCTGTGAGTTTAGCTTTTTTAGATTCCACATATAAATGATACATACAGTATTTGTCTTTCTCTGGCTTATCTCATTTCGTGTAATACCCCCAAGTTTCATTCATGTTGTCTCAAATAGCAGGATTTCCTTCTTTTTTATGGATGAATAATACGCATATATATATATATATATATATATATATGGAATGTATATATAACACATGTTCCTTATCCATTCGTCTGTCAAGTGGAAACTTAGGTTCTTTCCATGTCTTGTGTATTGTAAACAATGGTGCAGTGAACATGAGGTGCAGATACCTCTTCTGAGGTAAGGATTTCACTTATTTTAGATAGATACCCAGAAGTAGGATTACCAGATCATGTAATAGATCTATTTTCAATGTTTTGAGGAACTTCCATGCTGTTTTCCGTAATGACTACGCCAGTTCACATTCATACCAACAATGTATGGGACTCTCCTTTCTCCACAGCCTAGCAAACATTTGTCTGTTGTCTCTCTGATAATGGCCATTCTGACACATGTGAAGTGATATCTCACTATGGTTTTGATCTGCATTTCCCTGATGATTAGTGATACCTAGCATCTTTGCACACACCTGTTGGCCATTCATATGTCTTTTTCCAGAAATATGTCTTTTCAAGTCCTTTGCCCATTTTTGAATTGTTTAGTTTTTTTAAGTAATATCCTATGTCTACATCTTTTCTCCTACCACACATAAAAAAAAAAAAAAAAAAAAGCCTGGGAAATTTCAATTTCAGAAAAATAAGCACTATTGCTTTACAAAATTATTATATTAAACTCACTCATATTTCAGGTACCTTTGTGGCTCAGTCATTAAGCATCTGACTTTGGCTGAGGTCATGATCTCACAGTTCGTGAGTTCAAGTCCCACATCTGGTGAGCACGAACCCCCCTTCAGGTGAACACAAGCCCCACTTTTCTCTCTCTCTTTCTCTCTGCCCCTTGTGGGATTCTCTCTCTCTCTGCTCCTCGCTCACTTGTGCCCCCCCCCCCCAAAAAAAAACAAAAAACAAAAAAATTCAGGTATATTTCTACTTCGGCCCAGAAAGCCCTCAATTTACTAAGATATTGTTTCAAAAGCTTAGGAAAATAAACTAATAAACAATCGTGAAAAGCTAAAGTAATCACTTTTATTTATCTGTCTCCTTCAAACATTCCTCTCTGCCCCCTCTCTCTCCTCAAAAGAAGGAGGACAAGGAAATTGTGCAGAACCAATGAAAATTGTTTCTGGATCCTTTCAAAAAGATTTGCAGGTTGATAACATCAGATCTTTATCACTTTAGCAACATAGGACTTTTCTGTGATGAAGGTATATTTTCAAGGCACTCTGAAAATTAACAACTTTAGGCACTCAAATTGAACAATGAAAGCTTTGAAATGCAAGGGGAGAACAGAACATGGAAAACTAAAAATATTCCTAAACCTTTAATTCCATCATCTTCCAAAATTGTGGGTATTGTACACCTTACAGAACTGATGAAAAGGTCAGATGAGATATTTCTTAAAGCATCCAGCACAATGCATGGCACATCATAAACACTCAAGTGTTGTTTCAATCAGAACCACAAAAAAAAAAAAAAAAAAAAAACAAAACAAAACAAAAAAACCCATACCAGAACTAGAAGAAAAGGTGAGTATGGAAGAGAAGAAAAGAAGATAAAAACAAGAAAACTACTAATATTAAATTGAATAATGGTGATGATAAAAAAAACTGGGGGAGAGGCACACAGCCAAGTTCATAATACATTTTACTCCTCTGAGTGATCAAAAAGAAAATAGAAGGAAGAATATTTCAGGTTAAATAGCTTCACACAAATAGTCACAAACTCATCCATTCAGTCCAGGTAGCTTGACTGCAACCCAAGTAAACTGAGAATAGAAGTAAGAACATAATATGTAAGTACCAAGTATCTGAAACCTGAAAGAAATACCTGCATTCAGTCTTTTTCACTGATCAATTCTGAATAATTTAGAACAATAGCAAGTTACCTTTTTTTTTTTTTTTTTTACTGTTTATTTTATTTTTGAGAGACAGAGCATGAGCGGGGGAAGGGCAGAGAGAGAGAGACACACACACACACAGAATCCCAAGCAGGCTCCAGGCTCTGAGCTGTCAGCACAGAGCCCAACATGGGGCTCGAACTCAGAAATGGTGAGATCATGACCTGAGCCAAAGTTGGACACTTAACCAACTGAGCCACCCAGGTGCCCCAGCAAGCTACCTTTTTTTGCATGTAGGCCAATTCAGAAAAAATAAAAATGTTTATAAACAGAATTTTTATTCAAAATTAAAAACTTTTGTATGTAAATTATTACTACAATTTATATTGCTTCCTTCATTAAAAAGAAAAAAGGGGGCACCTGGGTGGCTTAGTTAAGTAAGCATCTTACTTCGGCTCAGGTCATGATCTCACGGTTCGTGGGTTTGAGCCCCGCGTCGCGCTCTGTGCTGACAGCTCAGAGCCTGGAGCCAGCTTTGGATTCTGTGTCTCCTTCTCTCTCTGCCCCTCCCCAACTTGTGCTCTGTCTCTCTATGTCTCTCAAAACAATAAATAAACGTTAAAAAACACAAATTAAAAAAAAGAGCCAGTGAAAGAGTTGTGCTTTTTAAGTAAGTAAATATTCAAATCTAAGCATATTTGAGAAGAAATATATTATGGAGGCAGCTCTTCAATATTTTATCTTCATATTAGATCACAGATTGTTGTAAAGTTAGATGGGTCATGAGTTACTCAAGTGGTATCACTGATGGAGAGAAAGGAAGGAAGGAAGGGAACATTTGTGTTCCAGGCAAAGTTTTGTGCGTTTTTTTCATGGGGTATATGATAATCTGTATGAATTTTTTAACTAAATGATTTCATAAGAATAGTAACTTCTTTGGGGCGCCTGGGTGGCTTGGTTGGTTAAGCGTCCGACTTCGGCTCAGGTCATGATCTCACGATCCGTGAGTTCGAGCCCCGCGTTGGGCCCTGTGCTGACAGCTCAGAGCCCGGAGCCTGTTTCAGATTCTGTGTCTCCCTCTCTCTCTGCCCCTCCCCTGTTCATGCTCTGTCTCTCTCTGTCTCAAAAATAAATAAACGTGGGGCGCCTGGGTGGCGCAGTCGGTTAAGCGTCCGACTTCAGCCAGGTCACGATCTCACGGTCCGTGAGTTCGAGCCCCGCGTCGGGCTCTGGGCTGATGGCTCGGAGCCTGGAGCCTGTTTCCGATTCTGTGTCTCCCTCTCTCTCTGCCCCTCCCCCATTCATGCTCTGTCTCTCTCTGTCCCAAAAATAAATAAAAAACGTTGAAAAAAAAAATTTAAAAAAAAATAAATAAACGTTAAAAAAAAAATTAAACAAAAAAAGAATAGTAACTTCTTTTTCTCTAACATTTTAAACCTTAGACAATATAATCTAGATAAAGATTGTTAATGTTTATTTTTGAAAGAGAGAGAGGGCGCTAGTGAGGGAGGCGGTAGAGAGAGGGAGAGAGAGGATCCCAAGCAGGCTCCAAGCTGTCAGTACAGAACCCGATGTAGGGCTCAAACCCCAAACTGTGAGATCATGACCTGAGCTGAAACCAAGAGTCAAACCAACTGAGCCACCCAGGTGCCCCCAAATAAAATTTTTCACCCCAAAAAAATGTATCCAGAGATTCTAGTTGATATTTTGCCAAGGTGAAATGGAGACCATAATCCAGGTGTGGCCAGGGATTGCTACCTGTCCACCAGAACCTTTCCTTGGTTCTTCAGGAATAGAATTGTATTTCAGCAACTGCCCACCCAGTGTTACTACTTTTCCCAGCTACTCTTGCAATTTAGATGTAGCATATGTCCAAATTCTCAAGCTAATGTGAGCTGACGCGATGTTGCCACTTCCAGGACGATACCTCAAGACCAGAAGAGGCGATCTCACCTCTTACATATTTTTCTCTTATCTTCTTGCTACCTGCAATCTGGATGTGGCAGCAACCCAATTCTGACCATACAAATAAGGACAATACCACACAGCAACAGTTCTCAAGGTCTTGTCCCAGGGTACCATGGGGGCTCCCAGATCCTTTCCTGGGGGAGGGGGAGGGAGGTCTGCTTTTTGGGTAATAATTTTAAGTAATTATAGCCTACACTAATTACTACATTCCTTACGAATATTTATAGTATATGTGATACTATCTTACATAGTATCATGAATTTATGTCATATAGAATAATAGGATGCTTAAAATAATATAAAATTATCATTTTTTTCTTTTTTTTTAATGTTTATTTTTGAGAGACAGACAAGTGCAAGCTGGCGAGAGGCAGAGAGAGAGGGAGACACAGAATCCAAGCAGGCTCCAGGCTCTGAGCTGTCAGCGCAGAGCCTGACGTGGGGCTCAAACCCATGAACCGTGAGATCATGACCTGAGCCGAAGTCAGACACTTAACCGACTGAGCCACCCAAGCACCCCATAAAATTATCATTTTAGGTTTATAGTTTATAGTTAGGGACAGTGGGGCAAACAATTCCTTTAAACTGTCAGGATTGTGCTTCAGCCCCTACTATAGAACGAGTTCTATAAAATTAGATGGCAAGTGTTGTTCTTATGACCACACTCATGTATTTTTTATAACTTTGATTAGATATGAACTAGAGTCTCATAGCATCTCAGAATTTCTTCATTTGGCTAGTCACACATTCATTTACTACATGGCAACATAATCATGTGGTTACCTAGCTTTATTTTCTGCTATCCTAGGCAATTCCATCCTAGGTAAGATGTTAAGAGGTAGCTAAGGTCAAAAATAAAAAGATAAATTGCATGGAAAAAATATAGATATAAGGACCTATATATCAACCTTGAATCCTATTTAAAGTTCATACTACAAGATAAACATTTTTTTTAAACTGTGCTGGAAAATAACACACATACCAAAATTCAGAAGGGAGCTGGAGCGATTTGACTGAACAGAGTCTGCAGGCTTGTTTGCTGGAGAAGAATTAGAGACACCTAGAATCAAAAGAAAAAATGTAAGGGAAAAGATGAAGACAAACTCTGATTACTGTTTATCAGAACACATAACTTGAAATATTTCCTCCAAAGTAATTAAGACTCCCAAATTAACATATTACTACAAAATACCACAAAATACAGATGCTTACTTACAAATGGGTTAACTCTTTTGTGTGTGTGATGGGGGGGTGGGTATCTTTTCTTTGCAAACAGATTGTATAGTAAAGCCCAACACTAAAGAAAATCACCAGAGTGTTCAGGAATAACATCCATTACATTGTGAAACAGCTTTGGGGGGGATTCAAATTGTGGCTTTTGATTTCATTTTACTTTGCACTCATCACTCTTAAGACACTTTTAAATCATTTGTTTTCCACATGACTTCATCTATGGTTTTTCTTATAGCATCCTTTATTCCTGGAATATCTTCACTCTCCAGCCTACCTTTTTCCCATTATAGAGGCCCAGAATCTCCCCAAAACATTATTATATCGCTTTGTTTTGCTACGTTAGCTACTAATAGATAGGCTTAAAAATATGTTTCTCGGGGCACCTGGGTGGCTCAGTCAGTTAAGCGTCCGACTTTGTCTCAGGTCATGATTTCACGGTTCGTGAGTTCGGGCCCGCATTGGGCTCTGTGCTGATAGCTCAGAGCCTGGAGCCTGCTTTGGATTCTGTGTCTCCCTCTCTCTCTGCCCCTCCTCTGCTTGTGCTCTGTCTCTCTCTCTCTCTCTCTCAAGAATAAATAAAACACTAAAAAAATAAAATAAAATAAAAAATGTTTCTCTTCCCAGCACCCTAATATATTCATGTATCAATTTCTGCCCAATTTTAAAAACACTCCAGTTTTCACATCGTCCACATTTTGCACGTGCACTATCTAGCAGTGAAAAAAATAATAATTTCAGGTTTGTATAAACTTTCTATAAAACTTTGTGTAAAAACAGCATATGATTGGGGAGAAATTATTAAAAAGTCACCCTTTTTTGGTTTTCAACATTTTCAGTATGCAGCGTGAGGACTGCATCTATGTTTGTAAACACATGGCTAATGTTACAATTTGAGAAAAACCTCCCTCTCCGTGGAGGTACTTGAGTATGAAGCCCTGCGGGACGTAATGAATTTTAATCAGATTCTATTAAAATATATATTTATTGAATATCTTTTATGTGCCAAGCATTGGGCTAGGCGCTGAGGAGAGAGACACGCATAAGATGTGCATGAAGGTAAGAAAGTTGAGGACATATCAATCATCACCATAATGCATATGAGCTGAGAGCTGTATACATCCTTCAGAAAGAAAACAATTACGCCAAAAGGAGGGAGTATTGTCTTTTTTTATAACAGGAGACGAAAGATTCTGCAAATAAATATATCAAAGGGAATTGCTGCTTTGCATACTGGCTTGCCACAATTTGTTTTTTTTGTTTGTTTGTTTGCTTTTTGTTTTTGGAAAATGGCATGCCATGTGGTTGAACTTGATATACTTGTAAGTACTTAGTTTTGTTATTAGGCTATTATATAAACAAGACTGTTTATCCTATAATTTACTTTTTTCTTTTCTTTTAAATTTTTTTTCGTGTTTCTTTATTTTTGAGAGAGAGAGAGAGACAGAGCGTGTGCAGGGGAGGGGCAGAGAGAGAGGGAGACACAGAATGCGAAGCAGGCTCCAGGCTCTGAGCTGTCAGCACAGAGCCCGACGTGGGGCTGGAACTCACGAACCGTGAGATCATGACCTTAGCTGAAGTCAGACGCTCAGCGGACTGAGCCACCCAGGTGCCCCAATTTACTTTTTTCATTTAATGAAATATCTTGGTTTTTTCCTATGGCAGCTTCAGTAGAATTGTATCATGTCACAGATACATTTATGCTGGCCTGCCCAGCGTTAATTCTTCCTTCTTCTGATAACAGAACTTGAGTTTTTCTTTAAGAAACCACCCCAGCCCAATTGTCAGCGTCCATACTTCTGGTGAAGTTGATTCTACCATTAGATCAAGGAACTGACCTATGACTAGGGCTAATTTTCAGTTGGTACATTGCCATGATCATAGCAGTTAGGTCTGACCTCATTCCTTACTGGTCAGTGTCCATTCTGATTCTGCTTAATCAGAATATACTGGCAATAATTGGTTCAAGGTTGGACAAATGAACCAAACCAACACAGGCAGGCCCAATCAGCAGCACTAGTCATCGGACTATTGCTTGAGCAACCAGGAAACAGCTCATTTTTTCCATCATAAGCCTGAAACCACATGGTAAAAGCCTGCCTATGAATGAGCTAACACAGAGTAAAACAAAGGTGGAGATATGGCATGAGATTGGGTCCTGATTATATCATTTGAGCTCTTGGTTACAGGCCAACGAATTCCCCTCTTCTGCTTCAGCTGGCTTAAGTTGGGTTTTCTATCCCTTGCAACTGAAGGGTATCTGAGTAATTAAAAGTTTCCCACCAAAAGTAGGCATCAGGCATCAGGCATCATGGTTGATAGCTTTAATTCTTGTCACCCTATGATTCACTCTCCACACAGCAGCCAGGAAGATCTTTTTAAAAAACAGATCATGTGGGGCACCTGGGTGGCTCAGTCGGTTGGGGGTGGGAGTCTTGATCTCGGCTCAGGTCATGATCTCACAGTTGGTGGGTTTGACCTCCACAATGGTGGCACCAAGCCTGCTTGGGATTCTGTTTCTCCCCCGATCTCTCTGTCCTTCCCCTACTTGTGCTTGCCCGTGCACACACACGCCTATGCACTCTCTCTCTCTCTCTCTCAAAATAAATAAACTTTATAAAAAAGAGAAAAAAACCAGCTCATGTAACGTCTCCGCTTAAAGCTCTTCAACCATTGCACTTACAATAAACTCTAAACTACTTAACATGACCCATAAGGGTTTAACTACCTTCTCCCCCACCACCACCATCTTGCCAGTCACCACACTTTATTGCTCTCTCCTCATAATACCCTGCAGCTACGATGGCTTCCTCTCAGTTCCTACAACACACCAAACCCACACTCGAGAGCTTCTACGTTTGCTACTCCCTCTATCTGGAGGGGTCCTCTCCCCACTTTTCTCCTGGCTGGCTGCTCCTTCATGTCTCAGGTTTAATCATTACTTAGAAAGGGCCTCCTGGACCACTCGTTCTAAAATAGATCCCCTTTGTTTTATTCTCTCTCATAATGACCCTCTTGGTTTCCTGCACAGCATCTATCATCATGCATTATTATGCATGTATCTGTGAATTTACTTGTTTAATGTCTGAATCCCTAACTGGACTTAAGTTCCACAGAGGGATAGCCCAATACCTACATACCATCATACACCCAGTGCCTTACAGAATGCCTAGCACTTAATAGGCACTCAATGAATATTCAGCGAATGCATGGATACTATGTTTAAATGCTGGCTTAAAACAACAGGTGAAGAATCCTTACTTTATCAAAATTAGGACCAGCTTTAACTACAGACCAGTTGGAGATCCAGGCTAAAGGGAGAACATCTGGAATTCAAGAGTCATAAACCATCTGGAAGGGGAAGAGGACATTTTTCCCAAGTACAGGCAGATAAATCTCAAGCTTCAGGATCAGTTTTAAGGGTCAGATATTTTAAGGGCCAGTTCTTCATTTAAGGACAAAAGACCAGAGGATAAAGGCAGCTGAGAAATTGAAATTAGCCTAGACCTAGAGAATGATCTGGGAGGTCTTACTCAGAAATAATACTCAGAGTCTCTGAGTATCTCACCACATATTGAATCTATGCCAACCTAAATTTACCTGAAGTGTCTGTGTCTTTGTTTGATATCCCCAAGATAGGGTTGGAGCTATATAGTTTCTTTTCTTTTTTTTTTTTTTAAGAAAGAAAATTGGGTGTTTCATAAGCTAAGCTCTTCAAACCAAACTGGCTAGCTATTCAAGTCCGTCACTTCTTTGCTTTGGGCTATTTTATTTCCCCTGTTTTATACTACAATTTCCTCCGAAATGTTTAAATTCTCTTTTGACTCACATTAGAGGAAAGAGTATATTTCCCAATCATATTTTAGCCATCGAAGGTGAGAAATCTGTTCACTTCCAAGATCAGGTGTGGTGTCAATGAAAGCAGGTGAGCACAAGTCTATTGACAGGGAAGTAGAGTAAAAACTCAGAAGAAATGGGTTAGATTCAGCTATAAGCCTTCTTATATAGGCGATACCATAAATCATGTTTTCTCAGTGCTCTTTGTCCCTCCCTCTAACACCAGTATAATACCAAATAGCTGTTGGGTCCTTGATGATTGACCAAGTGGATCGAATTTATAAAAAGTGTATCACAATGCTTTATATACTTTTAGTTGTAAATAAGGATTTCTAAGATAATCAGTTTGCCACAGTTTCAGGAGTTTTTCAGTTTTGTTTTCATTACAATATAGCAAAAAAAAAATAAGCAACAGACTTTTATTGCTAATAATACTTGGCAAAAATGGTAATGTGTCAATACTCTGCTTGTTTCGTTAAATCAACACATTTGTTTCACAATATGCTTTGCTGTGACTATTTTCAAAGAAAATACATCTGAGGTTAGACTGCTAGGAATTTTAAATAACACACTTGCATGACAGCATCTTAGGATGGGTAGAAAGTGCCAAATATCGTATTATTATTCCTGTCTGTTAAACAGAAACCCCTCCCCCCTCCTTACTCCCTTCCAATATTACCATTGTAGAGCCTAGCACAGTACAAGGCCTAGAGGTGATTGGTCTGATACGCAGGGCCCCAGCAAGGCCCTGTATAGGAACAATAATGTTAATTTTTTCCCAGAGTGGTTATATAAGGGGAAACTACACAATTGTGGAAGCGGTGTACTTATTCTAAAAAACAAGTATAAAGAAACTTACTCTTTTTCATGTTTCTCAAAATTTTCAAGCTCTACAAAAATGAAAAGGGACACGTTAGTCTTCTCTTGTTTTCCTGTGAAATCCAAAATACTTTAATCAAGTAGAAATACAGACGGCAGTCAAAAGGATTAATTTCCTTAAAAATAGCCTTCAAAACACACAAAATTATTTTTCCACCTTGTTATTTGAATTCAGTGCAAAGCCTCCACTTGATTTTGTCTTGCCATTTTTCCCACCTCCATAAGAATCCCCCTATGTATTTTGAAAGAATGTTCTCAAAATATCAGAGGAAAAAGATGGGAGTTTCCACTTCTCTTCTTTATTAGGACCATTCCAGAATCCTCAATGGCTTCTGAAGATAGCTGTGATACACAGCCATTCCCATTGTAGCCGAGAACTTTTGCTAAACGTATCCCCAACTAAATTTACTAAGGTCCACTCCATACTGTTACCATACCACTTCCTTCTCCCTCCACTCAGAAAACCCACTCAGCCTCCTTGAGGGTGAAGTCTCTAACTTATCTATTCCAGGAACCTACCCAGATTTCTTCTTTTCTTCACATTGCCTCAGCGTGTTTATTTTAATCTGTTCCATGGTATTTCGTTCTTTTTATATTTTCATGTTGTTTCTCAGATAGGCATTCTATTCCAATAGATTACCTGTAGTCTTTTCAATGGCAGGTAGATATCCTTTATGATATTTCTGTTTTCCCAATACATAATGAAACTGTATTCTTCTATATAATACATATTTAATACATTATTTTTTGGACAATGTCTGTTTAAATTTTTGAAAATAAGTCATTTATTTATGATTCAAAATATGGTAGTAAAAAATGCTCCCATCTTTGTTCTCCATCCACCCAGTTTCTAACACTCCCCCCACAGATAAACATTATTGTTAGTTCCTTATGTACCTTTCCAGAGTCTCTTATGAACACATATTACAAATAGAGACCATATTTTCTACCTTTTAAAGAAAAGTTAATAAATTATATATAAATACACTGACAGAGTCCTCATTCTTTTTTTTTAGCTATATAGTATTTCATTATATGCATATACTTTGATTTATAATTTATTTAATCAGTTCCCCTAATGATTATCAGTCTTGTCTTTCCAAATCAGCTGCTCTTATAAATAATCTAGTTTCCCTCTTGATTCTGGCAGCAGGGGAAAGGTGGAGGGTATGAACACCATCAGAAATGGAAAGCCTCTGGGGCGCCTGGGTGGCTCAGTCAGTTAAGCGGCCGACTTCAGCTCAGGTCACGATCTCGCGGTCCGTGAGTTCAAGCCCCGCGTCAGGCTCTGTGCTGACCGCTCAGAGCCTGGAGCCTGTTTCGGATTCTGTGTCTCCCTCTCTCTCTGACCCTCCCCCGTTCATGCTCTGTCTCTCTCTGTCTCAAAAATAAATAAACGTTAAAAAAAAATTAAAAAAAAAAAAGAAATGGAAAGCCTCTGGCATGTTTCTTAAAACTCCCATCTTCTTTACCTTAGTCCTTGTGAAACTTTTTCCAGGAGTCTTCAATGTCTGCTTTGAAGATGTTGAATTTTCCATGGTGTTAGGACAGCTAGTAGAATAAGTCCGTATAGACTGAGCCTGCATACCTTAAAAAAAAATGCTTTGTTACATAGCTTTTTAAGCCTTTGGGATATGTATAGGTATATATTCGGTAATTCTTAGCTTTGCTTTTTTATGCATTATTTTTACAATACATTTTGGGTTTTTTTTAAATGTATTATTTTTCTCTTGTTTAACCATTCTTTATGCCTTTTCAGTTTAGGTCCTATTTTATTGTTAATCTGTTAGAAGTCTCATTTTTATAGCTTTTTTGAGAGGAATGTACTTCCACTTACAATCTTCGTCAGCAAGAAGGAAGGACTCCAGGGTTCTTTCAGGGAGTGGAGGTGGGGGAGGAGAAGACCGATCTTGATGTAGATCTGTGATAAGAGAATACAAACAAAACAAAACAAATCCATCAATCAAAAGTTATAAGTCAAAATCCCTTTTTGGTGTTGTATAACTTTTCCAACTTTTCAATATTAACCCACAACAAGCAAATAAAAAATGACCAAACAATAACTGGAACCTCAAGAATTTTGTTCTTCTAGTTTTTTAGCCAAGGAGACTATGATTCATGAAAAACTTTTAGCTCACGTAGAAAAGAATTTTTCCAGGGGCACCTGGGTGGTTCAACTGGTTAAGCATCCAACTTAGGCTTAGGTCATGATCTCATGGTTCATGAGTTTGAGCCATGCATCAGGTTCTCTGCTGTCAGCACAGAGCCCTCTTCAGATACTCTGTCCCCCACCCCCACCGCCTTCCCCTCCCTCCACCTTCTGCCCTCCCCCTTCCCCTTTCCCTCCCCCCCTTTCTTCCCCTCCCCCATGCTGTCTCTCTCTCTCTCAAAAATAATAAACATTTTTTAAAAAGGCGGGGGGGGGGGGGAGAGAACAGTATTCTTCCAAAGAAATTGAACTTAAAATTAATCAAGCTTCTAGTTCTAACTACCATTTTACATAGAATCCTGGGGATAGAGTAGCATGCTATATAAAACCATGAGAATACAAACAGGGAAATCTGGAATATCCGCAGTCTCTGACAAATGACCCATGCTCTTCTACAAATAAATGGCATGAGAAAATATAAAAAGGAAGGAAAACTGTTACAGATTTTAAAAGACTTAACAAATCTATAAACCAAATGCAGTGTGTAGTCTTTGAATCCATATTCAAATAAACCAACTGTAAAAAAACATTTTTGAGACAATTTGAGAAAATTGAATAAAATCTGGATACTAGATTAATATTAAGGAATTATTGTTCATTTCATTGGTGTGATAATGCTATTATGGGATGTTTAAAATGTGTTTGAGATTTTCCATGATGTAAAGAATTTTATTTTATTTTTTTTTTTTTAACGTTTATTTTTGAGACAGAGACAGAGCATGAACGGGGGAGGGTCAGAGAGAGGGAGACACAGAATCTGAAACAGGCTCCAGGCTCTGAGCTGTCAGCACAGAGCCCGACGCCGGGCTCGAACCCACGGACCGCGAGATCATGACCTGAGCCGAAGTCGGCCGCTCAACCGACTGAGCCACCCAGGCGCCCCAGAATTTTAAATAATAGAGCTATTTTCCCACACAGTGAGGCTTAAAGATACAAATGGTGTATAATATCATACAGTACTGAGTATAATTATAGTAATGTCTTTTGAAAATGAAAATGTGGTTCAATGCTAGAGTTTTACCTGTCTCTAGTCTTTGGGTTCTTTAGCCTTAGGATTTGTCTCTAAATCAAGTTCTCTTGTTTATTTCTTATACGCTGGATGATATGCAAAATAAAGTACACTGCTTATTTCCAGCTCCTAGTGCAATCACTGGCATATAGTAGGCACTTAATAAATATTTGATAACTACCCTGAAGTCGCTTATCATCTTCCAGCTTGCCATTAGGGAATACACTGAGAACTAAAACTAACTTTCAGTGAATGATACCCTGCCAAATATCTTCCTAAAATACCATTTTCATCTTATTTCTACCCTGATGAAGAACCTACAATGCTTATTACTTGTCGCATTAAACTGAAATTCTTTTGCCTAGCTCTATGTGTGTATGATACAATACACATAACAAAATTTGCCACTAATGACAGTGCATTTACAGTGCTATGCAATCATTACCACTACCTATTTCCAGACCACTTTCATCACCCTAAAAAGAAACTCTGTACCCATTTAGCAGTCACTCCCCATTCTTCCTGGATTAGATTGGCTACCATGAATCGGCTTTCTCTCTGTATAGGTTTCCTTGACTTGGATATTTCATCTGTCTAACTTTAAAATCCTTCAAAACTGGGGGATGCCTGGGTGGCTCAGTCGGTTAAACATCCAACTTCGGCTCAGGTCATGATCTCACAGTTTGTGGGTTCGAGCCCTACATCAGGCTCTGTGCCGACAGATCAGAGCCTGGAGCCTATTTCAGATTCTGTGTCTCCCTCTCTCTCTGACCCTCCCCTGTTCATGCTCTATCTCTCTCTGTCTTAAAAATAAATAAACATTTAAAAAAATCCTTCAGAATTGGAATGCCTGGGTGGCTCAGTCGGTTGAGCAGCTGACTATGGCTCAGGTCATGATCTCAAGGCTGGTGAGCCCACATCAGGCTCTGTGCAGACAGCTCAGAGCCTGGAGCCTGCTTCGGATTCTGTGTGTTCCTCTCTCTCTGCCCCTCCCCTGCTCGCACTCTGTCTCTCTCTCTCTCTCTCTCTCTCTCTCTCAAAAATAAATAAACATTAAAAAAAATTAATTAAAAAATTCCTTCAGAATTAAATAAATAAAATCCTTTACAATCTTTCCACATTTTATCCATCCAAATTTATTTCCATATTTCCCAAATAGATCCTCTAGTGCAATTAAATTAACCTACTCACCATTTCTCTATGCTCATAATGCTTATTGCTACCTTTGAAATCAATGTTATCCCAATCCCTGCTCCTGGAATGTTACCCTGATCCCCTCCTTTTTCCTCTAACCATATTCTTAAGTTTCTTTTTTCTACTCAGTGACGCCTTTCCTAACCACTCCAGTGATACCTCCCCTTTTTCCAGACTCCTGGTGATTATAATCAGTGCCACACAGATTATCAGTTAATGGTTCCAAGTTATCAATTTTGTCTACCCAATTTGCATATAAACATTAAACAGTACCCTTTCTTATATATCCTGCCCATTCTAACACTGTATAAAGCATACTGAACTTACTTAGGAATTGCTTATTTAGTAATTATCTAATAAAAATGATAATAGGTAACATTTAATGAGAGCTTACTATTTGACAACCACTGTATTAAAAGCTCTTTCTGCATTATCTCACTTAACTGTTACAAAAATCCTCTAAGAAATGAGTCCTTTTATCCTCATTTTATAAATGAGAAAAATCAATAAAGAAGTATATAATTTAACCAAGGTTATGCATCTTGATAACTACTGGTAGGCTAAGGATTTGAACTAAAGCCTCTCCGACTCCAAAGCCCGTGCTCATTAATCTCAATGTTAAACAACCTATGCATATTTAAATAATATGTTCATATGAATAAATATGTTAAGGGCAACTACCACCTCTTATAATGTATATAAACTACCTATCAATGCCCAATAAATGTTAGCTGTGGATGTTGTTATTCTATGTATGAAACAAGTGAAGCTCAAAAAAGTACTGGAAAAGCACAGCAAGTTAAAGATCTAAAGAATCACATTTCTAACAATGGTAAAACCTATAAAACAGAAATGCTGCAAAGCTTTAAGAGATTCTATCTGAAAGAGGTTTTGTTTTTTTTCTGAGGAATATATATGAAAGAACAGAATTCTAAAACCCTGTGTTTACCTTGCCCTTGACAAAACAAAACTCCTAGCCCAGGAAAATCAGAAATAAATCAATAAATAGTGGTAGCTATTATGGGAACTATGTCATCTCCTGAGGTGAATTACTCTAAACTTAATGAGTCATTCCTATAGTATAAATTCTTAGGGCTAAATGTCATCTAAAGCCAAGGGAAATTTTTTTACCTGACTGGGAACTCCGCAGTTTTACACTCTAAAAAAAAGAAAGAAAGGAAAAGTGAAAGAAGGATAGGTACACAAATTTACAAACTCAAAGCCATAAAAGACATTTTTGAAATCATATTTCATATACCTCCAGAGACAGTTACGAAATGTTGATCCTATTTTACAAATTTATAAATGCACTCACTGAATTATGAAAAGGCATCCTTAACTCTTACAGTGCTCTATTTTCTTCTTGTAAATTTCTTTGTTCTTTTTCTTTTTTTCAAAGCAAGCTTACGAATTTTTTAAAAATGTTTTATTATTTTTCAAACCTCAGGTATAATTAACATACAGAGTTATATTAGTCTCAGGTGCACAATATAATGATTCAACAGTTTATACATTACTCAGTGCTCATCAAGATAAGTATACTCTTAATTCCCTTCACTGATTTCACCCATCTCCCCTCTTTCCTCCCCTCTGGCAGCCACCAGTTTGTTCTCCATAGTTATGAGTCTGTTTTTCTGTTTGTCTCTTTTTTCCTTGTTTGTTTTGCTTCTTAAAGTCCGTATATAAGTGAAATCATGTGTCTTTCTCTGTCTTATTTCACTGAGCACAATACCCTCTTTTTTGTCACAAATGGCAAGATCTCATTCTTTTTTATAGCTAAATAATATTCCTGTGTGTGTGTGTGTGTGTGTGTGTGTGTGTGTGTGTGGAAACAACACTTGGGTTGTTTCCATATCTTGGCTATTGTAAATAATGCTACAGTAAACATATGGGTGCATATATCTTTTTGAATTAGCATTTTCATATTCTTTGAGTAAATACCCAGTAGTGGAATTACTAGATCATATGGAAATTCTATTTTTAACTTTTTGAGGAGCCTCCATATTGTCTTCCACAGTGGCTGCACCAGTTTGCATTTCCACCAGCAGTGCACGAGGGTTCCTTTTTTTCTATATCCTCACTAATACTTGTTTCTTGTGTTTTTTATTTTAGCCAGTCTGACTAGTGTGAGGTGATAGCTCATTGTGATTTTGATTTGCATTTCCCTGCTGGTTAGTGATGTTGGGCATCTTTTCATGTGTCTGTTGGCCATCTCTATGTTTCTTTGGGAAAATGTCTATTCATGTCTTCTGCCCATTTTTAAATTAGATTATTTGAGGTTTTTTTGGTGTTGAGTTGTGTAAGTTTTTTATATATTTTGGATATTAACCCCTGATCGAATATATCGTTTGCAAGTATCCCCTTCCAAACCTTACAGTGATTTTTATATGTCACAGTAATTGGTCTTAAACTGATCCTTTTTTTAAATTTATTTCCTTCCTATTCAGCACATTTCCCAGGAAATTTAACGGGAGGTAAATTGTTGAAATTGAAACTACTTCATGACATTAGAAAAGGAGTGATTGTTTTGGCTCTAGGAGTTGTTAAGATAAAGACTATTACATGTGGGCAGATTATTAACAATAATAATTACTAATAAATTCAAAGTGTAATTAAAAAGATAGAGAATATTTGCCTGCCAGCATTGCAGTTGTAGGCACTTTGAAATGTTTGTTTAGTTAATTACTTCTCTGATCTCTGAAATTTTAAGGTAGTTGGTTCATAGAATATATAAATGCACAACAGATTACTGAAGTGTAGGTTTTTCTTCCAGAAGTGGGGAGCATTATTCCAAAAACTTTATCTTAAGTAATATGGACGTGTCATTCAAAAAATTATTCTCTACACTATGATATCACAGCTAACATAATACAGCCTACCAAATGACTACTAGGAACAAGCTACCTACTTATGAAACATTTATTTTTGCTTTAACTGTCCTTCGGGAACCAGCTCAAATATTTCCTCTTTCACTAAGTCATCCTTAGTCACTTCCAACCTGTAAGTTTCCTAAGGGCAATAATTGTGTCTTTTTTTTTAATGCTAACTTGTTTATTTGTGGGGGTGGGCAGAGACAGAGGGAGAGAGAATCCCAAATAGGCTCCGTGCTGTCAGCATGGATCCCAACACGGGGCTCAAACTAACCCGTGAGATCATGGCTTGAGCTGAAATCAAGAGTTGGACACTTAACTGAGCCACCCAGGCGCCCCAATAATTGTGTCTCATACATCTTTTTATTCCCACATCCTCTAGCATGTTGCTTTACAAGTAGTACTGCTTAGTGCTTACTGAGTGGATAGGTGCTAAAAATACAGGAAGTAGGACTACAGTCTGTTGAATCCAAATGAGTAGGAAAAAAAAAAAAGTTATCGACCTTAGTTGGTCTAAGTCTCACAGAGTCACCAGATTTCTTTGACTCAGATGTTCCACTGCATTCTAATGATGTTCCAATTATTACCTTCACAGCTGAAGATAAGGATTTGGGAACAGTCTGTGGAAATTCTCCTGAAAGAAAGTAAATATGGTCCAATTCTTAGGAGTGTTGTCATTCTTTTAGAAAGCAAATGTTACTTAGCAATAGCACACAGACCATCAACAGGACCTGAGAAGTAATCTAGTTAATCCACACTTTATTTTACACTTAACTCAACCGTACTCACCGGCTTCCTCCACCACAATAAAAGATTCAGGTGTCCGTTCCGGAAGTGGAGGGGGAATGTCATCATCTATCCTTGGAGAAGTTGCTATCCAAAATGTCAGAAATATAATCATAATTTTTAATTAGAAAAATCCAAAGGAAATTCTTACGTTCTAATCACAATGTAAATTCCATCAAACATCGCTACAACAGTTGAGCTGGTATGTGTTTACTCAAGGAGATAGCAAGATAAATTCTTCCATTTTATTTAAGTTGCAAACCCAGGAGGTTTTGCTGTTGCTTAAAAATTTACAATTTTTTTAAAAGCCCAAAAATGTTTTGATTGAGTCACTGAGTACCAGTCAAGAAAATATAAAACGTTATATTGATTCATGAAGTTTTGAATTGTTTTCTATACAACCCTTTTGTTTTACATAGAATATACAATAAAGGATGATACAGCACTTTGAAACATGCCAAGGATTCAGTGACAGAGTAGGTAGAGTTATAAATGTGTTAGTATCCGTTCTTTATTCTACAATAAAGAATAATGATGTTTTTTTCCTTTTTACAAAACGATGGTGTAACAGCGTTTTCTATTTTTCTGTAGAAAAATTCAGAATTTGTATAGAAAAATTCAAATGCTATTACAAGAAACTGCCACCAGGTGGCACACATGTCAACGCCACTACAATCCCTAAAGCTAAGATTTGTTTTTACTGATGGTACTCAGAGAAGTCTAAGATATTGTGGGTATCTAAAAAAAAAAAAAAAATCCTTTAAATTATAAAACAAGATCAAAGTATATAAAATAATCAGAGAAGGAACTAAATCCAGATAAAACATTTTTGTTACAAAGCTACATATACCATATACACACATCTATTAAGAAACTATATAATAAATAATGTTATAGGAAAAAAAGCTTTCTCTACTTCCTATTCACATAAAATGTTATTTATAAATTTCTGATAATATACCTGTAGAGTCACACTTGCTCTTTTCTTCACATTCTTTCATATCAAGCTATTCTAGTCATCTCTAACAGGATATTTACTTCTACTTTCAAACCACTCAATAAAACAAAAATAATATGAATTTGCAAAAATCTAGAATTAAAAAAGTGAGAAAGTATGAACGTAAAGGTGTATATAAGATTAAAGGCCTACACAGGATACTAACTACACATTCTCATCTACTAAGTTATTACACAAGAACAGCAAGAAATCAGGTCCTCCTCTTCCAACTCCTACGTAAGAGAATTCAGTTCTTAGCTATCTGTTTAACTCAGTGTAGCCACATGATTGTGCAAAAAATATCCCAAGTGGGGGCACCTGGCTGGCTCAGTCAGTGAAACATGCGACTCTTAATCTTGGGGTTGTGCTTTCAAGCCCCATGTTGGGTGTAGAGATTACTTAAAAAAAAATAAAATCTTTTTTAAAAAAATGAAAACGTTTGGGGTGCCTGGGTGTCCGATTCTTGGTTTCAGCTCAGGTCATGACCATACAGTTTGTGAGTTTGAGCCCCGTAATAGAGTCCACGCTGTCAGTGCCGAACCTGCTTGGGATTCTCTGTCTCTGTCTCTGTCTCTCTCTCTCTCTTTGCCCCACCCAACTTGCACTCTCTCTAAAAACAAATAAATATACTTAAAAAAAAAAAAAAAAGAGGGGCGCCTGGGTGGCTCAGTCAGTTAAGCGACCGACTTCGGCTCAGGTCATGATCTTGCAGTTTGTGAGTTCGAGCCCCGCGTCGGGCTCTGTGCTGACAGCTCAGAACCTGGAGCCTGCTTCAGATTCTATGTCTCCCCCTCTCTCTGCCCCTCACCTGCTCACTCTCTGTGTCTGTCTCTCAAAATTTTTTTTTAAAAAGAAAGACAGAAAAAGAAAAAGTGTAATAAGAATCCCCAGTGACCATGTGGTGCTGTTGATCAAATCCTTTCTGCTGTTCCTTTGCAAGTTGTTTCTGCATATTAAGGGTAAATTGTGGACCTCTCACACACATTTCAAGAAATAAGGATTGCCTTCTTTACAGGCACTCTGACTGGCATAGATCCGACTGCCTCCTCTGCTGCCTGTTTCATCAACCATTACTTGTTTGTTATTGCCTTTTTTTAACTTACCGCATCATTAAAACACTTCTGGAACTTACTTCTTTGAGGAGGAGAAGAAGCAGAGACAGATGAGGGGAGGGGTGTGCAGGGATGAGAAGAAACCAAATCTTCTATAGAAACAAAGTGAAATCTAAAATGTTATACACACTTTTAGAAATACTTTACCGACTACTGCTGTCTCTTGGTCCAGGGGTGGAGGGTGACCAGTTGGAGAACTCAGTGCTAAAGAATCTTGTGAATTGTAGCAAGAGAAGAGGGTTGTGGAGGACGTGGGCAGTGGAGAACGAGGTAAAGCGGTTCCATCTGGCCTCTCAGGTAAATCAAGAGACATCTTAGAACCAGTGCTACTTGGCGACAACGATGAAAAAAAAGGATCTTCCAAGGACATGTAAGAATGCACCTTAACAGCACTAGAGTCCTGCTGCTTTGCATTAGAGGCATTGCCCGTTTGGCGCCGAGAGTCAGCTGGCAGTGAATAATTCAGTTCTGCTGAAGAAACGTGCATCGCTTTTTGAGCCCGCCCAAGAGGAGAGTTGTGCAGTTGAGGTTCCAAACACAAAACATTCTCCTTGATATCCAGCTCCTTGGTGTCTCTTTGCTGCATCAGTTCAAAGGAAGTTGATTTGGTCCGCGTTATCGGCCCCTTTGAGTTGAAATATCCCCCTGCTACATTTGCAGGTTTGGAATTAAACAAAACGGGGCTCCAGTCTAGACTCTGATGTTTCTGAAGAGGCTCCCCAACTATTGGAAATGCCTTTGGCTCCCATTTCATGGTTGTGTCCGCATTTTTGTTACAACCACAATTTAGCTCCAAAATGTCAAAAGAACTGCTCTGTTCAGCAGGGTGTAAAACTAACCCTTCCTTTTCACTTATTTCAGGAGTCCTGAGGCCAAGGGAAGAAGCGTCTGCACTTTTCAGCCTTATCCTTTGTTTATTCTGTTGCTTCACCATTTTTGCTTCTTCTATGCCACTGAAACAAAAAGAAAGCAATGATGGTACTGCAGCACCCCAAAGAGGCCTCTTCCCAGCATCACAATGAGTTCTAAGCATGAGATTTGCACTCCCCCAAACAATTAGATAACGCTGAGGTGTATAAAATTGTACTCACCTTTTTGGTAAATTAGAATAAGACTCTGCTTCTAGGGTGGGATTTTGCTCAAGAACTGAATACTTGGCTTGAATCTTCAAGAAAAATAAGACATTGGTTGTTGGTGAAGAAATGGCAATGAGATATTTTATTTTTTTAAGTTTTATTTATTTTTGAGAGAGTGAGCATGTGAGTGGGGGAGGGGCAGACAGAGAGGGGGACCGAGGATCCGAAGAGGGCTCTGCACGGACAGCAGCGAGCCCTATATGGGGTTCAAACTCACCAACCCATCAGGCTCAAATTCATGAACCGCAAGATCATGACCTGAGCTGAAGACAGACGTTTAACCGACAGAGCCACCCAGGCACCTCAGCAATGAGGTTTTTTGTTTTTTTTTTTTAATTTTTTTTTTAACGTTTATTTATTTTTGAGACAGAGAGAGACAGAGCATGAATGGGGGAGGGTCAGAGAGAGAGGGAGACACAGAATCTGAAACAGGCTCCAGGCTCTGAGTTGTCAGCACACAGCCCAACGCGGGGCTCTAACTCACGGACTGCGAGATCATGACCTGAGCCGAAGTCGGACACCCAACCGACTGAGCCACCCAGGCGCCCCGCAATGAGGTATTTTAAATTCATAAAGTTGAGAAGTTAGTTTTCAGAAAGCATAAAGTATTTAAATAATTCACATAAGAGATTTCCAAAATATTGAGTTTCTAAAATATTGAAACTAACAAGAACTTGTTCACATACTGAGGTCAAAGGGATCCAAAAAAAAGGGAATAATAGTGTTATAGAAACTAGAAAGGGCTGGGGCGCCTGGGTGGCGCAGTCGGTTAAGCGTCCGACTTCAGCCAGGTCACGATCTCGCGGTCTGTGAGTTCGAGCCCCGCGTCAGGCTCTGGGCTGATGGCTCGGAGCCTGGAGCCTGTTTCTGATTCTGTGTCTCCCTCTCTCTCTGCCCCTCCCCCGTTCATGCTCTGTCTCTCTCTGTCCCAAAAATAAATAAAAAAAAAAAAAAAAAAAAAAAGAAACTAGAAAGGGTTTCTTATAGCATCAAATATGGGAGTTTTAAAATGTCTTTGGGAGTAATTTCACTCTCAAGAACACCCTATCTTCAGAAATTACATCATCTTAACTCTTAATGTTAATAAGTGCTCATTAGGCCCTCAGACTTATTTTTACCTCTTTCTTCCTTACTATTCTCCAGCTATACTGGTTTTCTTGCCATTCTTTAAGTGTACCAAACTTGTTTCCAATTCAAGGCTTTTCCACTTACTATTCCCTCTAATTGAAATACTCTTGGCTCCAGATTTTGCATGTCTGGCTCTTTCTAAGTAATGATTCTCTACTTAAATGTCACCTGCATAAGAAAGTCTTCTCTGACCACTCAACCCCAAATCATACTCCCACACACTCGTCATCCTCTTTCGATCTTTTTTTCTTCATAGCCATTATCACATTATGAAATGTGTCACACAGAATCTTAGATACCATCAATTTGTGAAATATATCCTGATTTTAGAGATGTTTAAATAGATTTTTAAATGTCATTGGCAATCGTCAGATTCCACCTGTTATGGGCTTAATTATGACTCTCAAAAAGAGATGTCGAAGTCCAACGCCTGATATCTGTGAATGTGATCTTATTTGGAAATAGAGTCTTTGCAGATATTATTAGTCAAGATGGATTAGGGTGAGCCCTATCATAATGACTTGTGCCCTTATAAAAACATATAACAGAGACTCAGAGACGTACAGGGAGAATGTCATGTGATGATGGAGACAGAGACTGGAGCAATGTACCCACAAGCCAATGGATGCCACAGACTGCTGGCAAACTCCAGAAACTAAAAAGAAACAAGGAAGGCTCTCTAGAGCTATGAGAGAAAGCAAGGCCTTGCTGACACCTTGATTTTGGACTTCCTGCCTCCAGAACCATGAGAAAATAAATTTGTTTTAAGCCCTCCTCAGTTTGTGATACTTGTTACAGCAAGCCTAGTAAACTGATAAGAGACATTAATACCCCACTTTCAATAATGGATACATCAGACAGAGGATCAATAAGGAAATAGAGGGCAGACGTGAATAACACCATAAGTCAATTAGATCTAACAGCACATATATAATAGTCCACCTAACAACATTCATATTCTTCCCAAATTTATATGGAACACTGTCCAGAATATACCATATGGTAGGCCACAAAACAAGTCTTAATATGTTTTAAAAGATTGCCATCATACAAAGTAACTTTCCAATTATAATGGATTGAAACTAGAAATTAATAGCAGAAGGAAAACTGGAAAATTCACAAATGTCTATAAATTAAACAACTAATGGGTCAAAGAAGAAATTACAACAGAAATTAGAAAATGCTTAGAAATGAATGAAAACACAGCATACCAAAATGTATGAGATACAGTGAAAGTGATATTCAGAGGGAATTTACAGCTATAGACACCCATTCTTAAAAAGAAGAAAGATCTTGAGGTACTTGGGTGCCTCAGTCAGTTAAGTGTCTGACTCTTGATTTCTGCTCAGGTCATGTAGGATCTCACAGTTGTGAAATCGAGCCCCACATTGGGCTCTGTGCTGGGTGTGGATCCTACTTAAGATTCTCTCTCTCCCTCTGCCCTTCCCTCTTTCAAAAAAGGAGAAGAAGGAGGAGGAGGAGGAGGGGAAGGAGAAAGACCTCAAGTCAATAACTTCATACCTAAGGAACTAGAAAAAAAACAAACTAAACCCAAAGATAGCAGAAGGAAAGAAATATTAAAGATTAGAGCAGAGATAAATGAAATAGAGACTAAGAGAAAAAGAAATAGAGACTAAGAAAACAGTGGATAAAATCAACAAAACCAAAAATTGATCCTTTGACAAGATCAATAAGAGGGACAAACCTTAGTTAGACTAAGGAAAAAAGAGGGAAGACTCAAATTACTAAAATCTCAAATTACAGAAATATAACTAGATACATTCTACCAATTTTACACAAATAAAAAATATCACAAGACAATAGTATGAACAATTGTACACTGACAAATTGTATAACCTAGATGAAATGGACAAAGTCCTTGAAACACATGATCAACCAAAACTGACTCCAGAAGAAATAGAAACATCTAAATAGACCTACAACTGGTAAGTAGATTGAATCAGTAATCAATCAAAAGACCTTCTGACAAAGAAAAGTCCAAGACCAGATGGTTTCATTATTGAATGCCACCAAACATTTAATGAAGAATTAATGCAAACTCCTCCAGAAAACTGAATAGGTGAGAACACTTGCTAAGTCATTCTATGAGGCTAGCATTTACCTAGCCTTTGGCTCATACCAAAGCCACACAAAGATACTACAAGAAAAAGAAAACTACAGATCAATATCTTTTATTATTATTGATGCAAAGTCCTCAACCAAATACTAGCAAACTGAATTCAGCATCATATTAAAAGGATTATATAGCATGACCAAGTGGGATTTAGTCCCAGAATGCAAGGATTGTTCAACATACAAAAATCAACCCAGATAATACACCAAATTAATAAAATAAAGGGGAAAACCCCCATCTGATCACGTCAGTTGGTGCAGAAGAAAAGCATTTGACAAAATTCATTATAAAAACACTCAACAATCTAAGAATAATAGAGAGTGTCCTCAACATGATAAAGACCATATATGAAAAACCCACAGCTAACATTATATTCAATGGTGAAAAACTAAAAGCTTTTCCCTAAGATGAGGAATAAGACAAGGATGCCAATTTTTACCACTTCTATTCACCTTAGTACTTAAAATTCTAGCCAGAACAATTAGGCAAGAGAAAAACAAAAGGTGCCAAAACTAGAAAGGAGGAAGTAACATTATTTTCATTTGCAGATGATATGATCTCATATGTTGAAAGATTCCACACATGCACACAGAAACGTAGAAATAATAAATTCAGTAAGGTTGAATCATCACACCCAAACCAGTTGCCTTTCTATACACTAGTAATAAACAATCTGAAAAGAAAATTCAGAACACAGTTCTGATTATATTAGCATCATAAAAGGCTTAGGAATAAATTTAATCAAGGAGATGAAAGACTTGTATACTAAAAACTACAAAACATTGCTGACAGAAACTAAATAAGACATAAATAAATGAAAGACATCCCTTGTTCATAGGAAGACATAATAATGCTATAATAATAATATTACCCAAGGTGAGCTACAGATTCCATTAGATTCCTATAAAAATCCCAATGGTGTTTTGCAAAAAATAGAAAAATCCAGGCGAAAATTCATATGGAATCTCAAGGGACCCTGAATCGCCAAACCAATCTTGAAAAGGAGGAGCAAATTCGGAGGACGCCTATTTCCTGATTTCAGAATATACCACAGGAGCACCTGGCTGGCTCAGTCAGTAGAGTATGTAACTCTTCATCTTGGGGTCATGAGTTCAAGCCCCACGTTGAGCATTGAGCTTACTTTTTTTAAATGTACTATAAAGACGGGCGCCTGGGTGGCTCAGTATGTTGAGCACCCAACTTCAGCTCAGGTCATGATCTCATGGTTTGTGGGTTCGAGGTCCCCATCGAGCTCAGTGTTGATAGCTCAGAGCCTGGAGCCTGCTTCGGATTCTGTGTCTCCCTCTCTATCTGCCCCTCCCCCCTTGCACTGTCTCTCTCTGTCTCAAAAATAAATAAAAATGTTAAAAAAAATTTTTTAATATACTACAAAGGTACAGTAATAAAGCAGCATGGTACTGGCATAGAACAGTCATAAAGACCAATGGAATAAAATAGAAAGCATAGCAATAAATTCACATATGTGGGAAACTGGTTTTTGGTGAGGGTGCCAAGACCATTCAATGGAGAAAAGACTCTATTCAACAAATGGCTCTGGGACAACTGGATATCCACATGCAAAAGAATGAAGTTTTTAAACATTTTTTAATTAATTTTTTCATGTTTATTTTTGAGAGAGAGAGAAAGAGAGACAGAGCGTGAGTGGGGGAGGGGCGGAGAGAGATGGAAACACAGAATTTGAAGCAGGCTCCAGGCTCAGAGCTGTCAACACAGAGCCCAACGCAGGGCTCGAATCCACAAACCATGAGATCATGACCTGAGCTGATGTCGATGCTTAACTGATTGAGCCACCCAGGCACCCCTAAACATTTTTTTAACATTTATTTATTTTTGAGAGACAGATTGTGAGTGGGGGAGGGACAGAGAGAGAGGGAGACACAGAATCCAAAGCAGGCTCCAGGCTCTGAGCTGTCAGCGCAGATCCCAATGTGGGGCTCAAACCCATGAACCGTGAGATCGTGATCTGAACCCAAGTCGGACACTTAACTGACTGAGCCACCCAAGTGCCCCCAAAAGAATGAAGTTTGACTCTTACCTTACAACATATATAAAAATTAACTCAGAATGGATCAAATACTTGAACATAAGAACTAAAACTATAAAACTCTTAGAAGAAAACACAGAAAGCTTCGTGACATTGGATTTGGTAACGATTTCTGGACATGACACCAAAGGTACTAGCAGTAATAATAAATAGAAAGATTGAACTTTATGAAAAGATTAAGAACATTTATGCATCAAAGTACATAATCAACGATGTAAAAGGGCAGCACACAGAATGAGAGACAATATTTGCAAGTCACATATCTGGCATGGGATTAATATCCAGAATATATAGAGAACTCCTAAAACTCAACAGCAACAAAAACCCAATTCAAAAGTTGGCAAAGGACTTGACAGACATTTTTCCAAAGACAGTATACAAATGGCCAGTGAGCACATGAAGCAATATTCAGCATCGCTAATCAGGAAAATTCAAACCAGAACAACAATGAGATATTACTTTATACCCATTAGAATGGCTACCATAAACAAAATAACAAGTATTGGTGAGGATGTGGAGAAATTGGAACCCTTGGACATTGCTGGTGGGAATGTAAAATGGTGCACTGCTGTAAAAATTAGTATGGCAGTACCTCAAAAAATTAAACTAGAATTATATGAAAAAACTAAATTAGAATTATATGATCCAGCATTTCCATTTCTGCATATATACCCCAAAGAACTGAAAACAGGGCACAAAACGATCTGTATACACTCATACTTTTAGCAGTGTTATTTACAATAGCCAAAAGGTGGAAGTAAACCACCTGTTCACCAAAGGAATGAAAGTCTGATGCATGCTAAAAAAAAAATAGATGAACCTTAAGAACATGCCACATGAAATAAGCCAGATATAAAAGAATACACAATTCCACTTATCTGATGTACCTAGAATAAGCAAGTTTATAGAAACAAAAAGTAGAATAGAAGTTGCTAGCGGTTGGGGTAGGGACCATGGAGAGTTTCTGTTTAGGATGATGAAAAACTTCTGGCAATAAATAGGAGTGATGGTCACACACATAGGGAGGATACTTAAAGCCACTGCATTGTACGCTTGAAAATGGTTAAAATGGTAATTTTTTCCATAGTGATAAAATGATATATCTTACCACAATAGAAAATATGAATGGGGAAAGTGTTTCCTTCTCTTCTATTTTCTGGTACAGATTGTGTAAAATTGGTGGTAATTCTTCCCTAAACATTTGGTAGAATACTCAAGTGAAATTATGTGGGCCTGGAGATTTCTTTTTTGGGAGTTTTAAAATTATGACTTCAGGTTCCTTAACTGTGATGGGGCTATTCAAATGATCTATTTCATGTTGAGTAGGCTGTGATAGTTTGGTTTTTCTTTTTGAGGAAGTAATCCATTTTGTCTAAGTGGTCAGGTTCATTTGTATTTATTATCCTTTATTATCCTTCTGATGTCTGCAGAGCCTGTAGGCCTATCCCATTTCACTCCTGATATTGGTCATTTTTATTTTCTTCTTAAAAAAAAAAATCAGCCATCATAGAGGTTTGTCAATTTTATTGATCATTTCAGCTCTTTTCTCCACTATTTTTCTGTTTTCACTTCATCAATTTCCACTCATTATTTCTTTCCTTCTGTTTTCTTCGGGGTTTTTTTTTTTACTCTTCCCACCCCCTCCCCTTTAGATTCTTAAAGTGGGAAGTCAGATTATTGATTTGAGACTTTTACTGTCTTCAAATGTTTGTATTCAGAGTGCTATAAACTTCCCTCTTAATACTGCTGTAGCTCTGTCCCACAAATTTCAATATGTTGTATTTTCATTTTTATTCAGTTTAATGTGTTTTTTTTTAATTTCCCCTGAAACTTCCTCTTTCACTCAATGGATAATTTAGAAAAATGTAGTCTAGTTTATAAGTGTTTGAATCGTCTCCTGTTATCTTTCTGTTAATTGACTTCTAGTTTGATTCCACTATGGACAGAGAATACATTCTGTATGATTTCAACTCTTTTAAATGTTTGAGCTTGTTTTATGGCCCAGAATATGATTGATCTTGGTATATGTTCCATCAGCACTTGAAAAAAGTGTGTATTCTTGTGTTGTTGATTCAAGTGCTCTATCGATTATCAATTTGATCCTGTTGATTGATGGCGTTGTTAAGTTATCCTGTATTCTTGCTGATTTTCTATTGAGTTTTTCTATCAATTCTTAAGAGAAGGGTACTGTAGTCTTCTACTATTGTCAGACTTGTCTATTTCTCCTTTCAGTTCTGTCAATTTTTGCTTCACAAATTTTGTAGCTCTGTTTGGTCCATACACACTTAGGATTGCTATGTATGTATGACTTATTGGTGGATTGATTTTTTTACCATTATATATTGTCCCTTCCTGCCTGTGATAATTTTCTTGCTCTGAAGTCTACTTTATCTGGTATTAATATAGTTACTCTACTGATTTCCTTCATTCCTGTTTATATGAATACATGATGTATCTTTTTTTCCAGTCTTTAAACCAACCTGTATATTTGCAGCATGTTTCTTATAGACACATATAGTCGTTATGTTTTCAATACACTCTGCCAATCTGTCTCTCTCTCCTTTTTTTTTTTTTTAAAGAGAGAGAGAGAGTGCACAAGCAGGGAAGAGGGGCACGGGGGGGGGGGGGGGGAGAGAGAGAGAGAGAGAGAGAGAGAGAGAGAAGGGAAGAGAGAGAATCCTAAGCAGGCTCCATGCTCAGCACGGAGTCCGACACCAGGCTTGATCCCATGACCCTGGGATCATGACCTGAGCTGAAATCAAGAGTCAGATGCTCAATCAACTGAGCCACCCAGGCACCCCCCAATCTTTCTCTTAATTGGTATACCATTTACATTTAGCATAATTATTGACATGTTAGGGCTTAAGTCCGCCATTTTATTTCTTGTTTTCTGTTCTGTTTTTCATTTCTCTTTTCTTTTTCCTGCATTTTTTAGAATTTCGTTTTGATTTACCTATAGTGTTTTTTTAAGGTATGTCTTTGTATAGCTTCTGTAGTGGTGGCTCTAGGTTTTAAATTATATACACATAACCTATCACAGACTACAGGTGTTATCATTTCACTAGTTCAAGTACAGAAACCTCACCTCCCTTTACGTCTGTAACCTTTCCCTGTTTATATTGGCTTAAATACTTCCTCTAATACATTTGGAACCACATAAGACTGTATAATTTTTGCATCAATCATCCAACAATTTAGAAAGCTCAAGAAGAGAAATAAAACCTATTACATCTACTCATGATTTTGCATATCATGTCCTTCCTTCTTTCATCATTTCCTTTCTGTTTAGAAAACTTCCTTTGCCATTTTTTTTTTTTATATGCAAGGTCTCCCAGACAAATTCTCTTAGTTTTTTGGTGGTTGTTGTTTGTTTGTTTATTTTTCCATCTGAGAATGTCTTGATTTCTTCTTAATTCCTGAGGGGTATTTTCACTGGGTGTGAGTTTCTGAGTTGCCAATTATTTTCCTTCTGCACTGGAGAGATATATGTCACTTCCATCTGGCCTCCATGGTTTCTGATGACAAATTTGCTATCATTATAATTGTTTTCCCCCTATAGTGAAGATCATTTTTCTCTGGCTGCTTCATAGAAGTTTCCTTTTTAGCTTTCAGCAGCTTCGTTATGATGCATCTTTTGTTGTTGTTGTTGCTTTGATAGGGAGAGAGAGTATGAGTAGGGGAGAGGGGCAGAGGGAGAGAAAGAGAGAATCCCAAGCAGGCTCTGTACTCAGTGCAGAGCCCAGCACGGGACTTGATCCCATGACACTTGAGATCATGACCTGAGCTGAAATCAAGAGTCAGACGCTCAACCAACTGAGCCACCCAGGCAGCCCAAATGTGATGAGTCTTTAAGTTCTTTTTTTGCCTTGACTTTTTTCCCCTCTCCTTCTTGAACTCTGCTGACACAAGTGCTAGTTTTTTTGGTATAGTCCCTTAATTCCCTAAGGCTCTGTTTGTTCTCTTTTCCAGTCTATTTTATTTCTGATGTTGAGACTGGGAAATTCCTATTGTTCTATTTTCTAGTTCATTAGTTCTTTTTTTCTGTAGGTACCCTGAATTCTGCTTTTGAGCCTATCTACTAAGCTATTTTGTTTCAGTTACTACCTTTTTCAGTTCTAAAATTCCCATTTGGTTCCTCTTTATATCTTATGTTTCTTTGCTGAACGCTTTTATTAATTCTTTGCTGAAACTTTCCTTTTTTTTTTCAAAAATTTTTAATGTTTATTATTTTTTTTAATGTTTGTTTTTGAGAGAGAGAGAGCGAGCAAACAGGGGAGGGACAGAGAGAGGGAGACACAGAATCTGAAGCAGGCTCCAGCCTCCTTGCTGTCAGCACAGAGCCCAATGTGGGGCTTGACCACACAGTGAGATCATGACCTGAGCCAAAGTCAGACGCTTAACCAAAAGGTCACCGAGGTGCCGCAAGATTTTCCATTTTTAAAATCTTTTCAAGCATGTTTGTAATTGCTCATTGAAGCATTTTTACAGTGGCTGCTCTAAAATCTTTGTCAGATAATTCTAACATCTCTATCATCTCAGTATTGTCATCTATTGATTGTCTTTCATTCATTTGGTTTGAGGTCTTCCTAGATTCTTGGTATGACATGTAATTTTCAATCGAACCCTAGACATTTTTGTATCGTTATGAGGCTCTGGATCTTAGTTAAGCATCTTTTAACTGGGTTCTTCTATTTTTAACTCCATTCTGACAGGGGAAAGGAAAGGTGCTTCCTCATTACTGCCTTGTTATTGCCACATAGAATCGACCTCCCCTAGTTTGCTCGCTGAGCCTCTGTTGACACCCAAGCAGAGACACATCAGGAGAGGCTCCCCATGTGGTCTCCACTGACACTGCAGGAAGCTCTCATGGAGGCCAATGGGGATGAAAGTCTTCGCTCTTTACCTGATCTTCTGTGACACCACTTCAGCACTTTACTACGGTTTTAGAAAGGTGAGAATCTAGGGGGCGCCTGGGTGGCTTAGTCGGTTAAGCATCTGACTCTTGATCTCAGCTCGGGTCACGATCTCATAGTTCCTGAGTTCAAGCCCCGCATTGGGCTCTGCGCTGACAGTGTGGAGCCTCCTTGGGATTCTGTCTCTCCTTCTCTCTGCCCCTCACCTGCTTGTGCTCGCTCTCTTTCTCAAAATAATAAACAAACCTGAAAGAAAGAAAGAAAGAAAGAAAGAAAGAAAGAAAGAAAGAAAGATGGGAATCTAGTACCCCACTCAGCCTTTGCTGACATGGGTGGGGTTAGGAGCCATTATTTTCTGTGGTGTTGACTAAAGGAGAGTGATGAATTATCTAAAAGTTTTCTATCTTGCTGGACTGCCCCCTTACTGATCCTTTGCCTAGACAGAGCAGGCTTTTGTTGTTGTTTTGTTTTGTTTTGTTTGTCTGTACCATTGGCATTTCCAGGTTATTGACTTTCAGTTCCAAGTCTGCAAAAATGAGGCAAAAGAAAACCCAAGGAACTTATCATCATGTCTTTCCTCAGGTCCCAAAGTCCCTAGCTAGTCTGACTTCTTTCTATCTTTCAGAGCCTTCTTAGAGTTGTTTTACTTATAATGTCAGTTGTTTCCAGTTGCACTTAGTGGGAGGAATAGGGGGGAAAAAGTATGTCCACTTGATCTTCCCAGAAACAGAAATCCTCTTTAGTTAACTTTAACCAATTCCCTCTATGGGAGTTTGAGCTGTGTTCCTATGTTCCCATCTACTGACTAAAGGCCCACTTCAGGCAACTCACCTGGAGCCATGACACTGCTACTGGGCTAAATTTGAGTATTGTCATTTTCTGGAACCTAAATAAAATATTAGTCCACATACTCTAGCAACACATTAAAAGAATATCTTTTGTTCAAGAAGGGTCAATTCTAAGAGTACAGGGATGGTTTGATACCACCAAATCCAATGATATGACTGTACTAATAGGTTAAAGGAGAAAATCCCATGTGATCATTCCATGAGTGCAAAAATATGCAATTGACAGACTTCAACATTCTTTCTCTAAAAATTTCCTAGTAAAATAGAAATTAATAAATACTCTCTTTAAACAATTAAAAAACAACAGTCAAATTTATAATTGCACCAAAAAAGGATAAAATGCCTAGGAATAAATTTAACCAAGGAGGTAAAAGACCTATACCTATAAGACATTAGTTAAAGAAATTGAAGATTTCAACAACAAATGGAAAGATATACCATGCTCATGAATTGGAAGAGTTTATACTGTTAACACTTGGGTTCATACAACCCAAAACAATCTACAGATTGAATGCAGCCCCTGTCAAAATACCAATAGCAATTGGTAGAACTAGAACAAATAATCCTAAAATTTGTATGGAACTACAAAAGACCTCAAATAGTCAAAGCCAATCTGGAGAAAGAAGAAAAAAGCTAGAGGTGTCACAATCCCAGATTTTAAGGTATATTACAAACTATATTCATCAAAACAGTATGGTACTGACACAAAAATAGACGCATAGATCAATGGAACAGACAGAGATCCCAAAAACAGACCCACACTTATATAGTCAACTAATCCATGACAAAGGTGAAAAGAATATACAATGGGGAATGACAGTCTTTGCAGTAAATGGTGTTGGGAAAACTGGACAGCTACATGCAAAAGAATTAAACCGGACCACTCTCTTATACCATATAAGAAAATAAAGTAAAAATGGATTAAAGACCTAAATGCGAGTCTTGAAATCATAAAACTCCTAAAAGAAAACATAGGTAATCTCTTACAGTAATCTCTTGGACATCGGCCTTAGCAAAATATTTATGGATCTGTCTCCTCAGGCAAGGGAAACAAAAGTAAAAATAAAACTACTGGGACTACACTAAAATGAAAAGCTTTTGCACAGCAAAGGAAATCATCAACAAAATAAAAAGTCAACCTACTGAATGGGAAAAGATATTTGTAAATGATATATCCATAAGGGGTTAATATCCAAAATATATAAAGAATTTATACACTCAATACCAAAAAAAAAAATCAGATTAGAAAATGGGCAGAGGACGTGAATACACATTTTCCCAAAGAAGACATGCAGATGGTCAACAGGCACGTGAAAGATGCTCAACATCACTAATCATCAGGGAGATGCAAATCAAAACCACAATGAGATGTCACCTCACACCTGTCAGAATGGCTACTATCAAAAACACAAGAAACAACATGTGTTGGAGAGGTTGTGGCAAAAAGGGAACCCTTGTGCATTGTTGGTGGGAATATAAATTGGTGTGGCCACTATGGAAAACAGTATGAAGGTTCCTTAAAAAATTAAAAATAGAACTACCATTTGATCGCGTAATCACACTACTGGGTATTTACCCAAAGAATATAAAAACGCTAATTCGTAGGGATATATGCATGCCTATGTTTATGGCAGCTTTATTTACAATAGCCAAATTATGGAAGCAGCCCAAGTGTTCATCCGTAGCTGAATAAAGAAGTGAGATATATGTGTGTGTGTGTGTGTGTGTGTGTGTGTGTGTGTGTGTGTAAACTGGACAGCTACATGCAATAATACATATATTACTATATATATATAATGGAATATTAGCCACAAAAAAGAATGAAATCTTGCCATTTGCAACAACATGGACAGATCTAGAGAGTATTATGCTAAGTGAAATAAGTCATACAGAGAAAGACAAATACCTTATGCTTTCACTGATATGGGGAATCTAAAAAGCAAAATAAATAAGCAAAAAACAGACTCTTAACTATAGAGAAGAAACTGGGTGGTTGCCAGAAGGGAGGCTTGTGGCAGAAAGGGTGAAATAGATTAAGAGGTATAAACAAACAAACAAATGTCTCCAAGTCAGCATCTCACTTTATAGTGAAACATGAGAATCTTTGCCATTAAAATTCGGTTGTCCATAATCGCCTCTATCATTTAACCTGGGAATACTAGCCAATGAAGTAGACATAAACAGGATACAAGTAGCAATTTCTAACAAAACTATATTCTTATTTCCATGTCCTTCTACCACATTGTTTTTCCTTGAAGTTGACACTAACAATAGGACTACTTAGTCCATTTCAAGCCTCAACAGTTTTTCTGGCTTTCTTTCCTTTCCCCATCATGATTCAGCGTTCAACTGACAGGAGTTACCATCAGAATCATGTCTTACATACTTTGTATTCTTAATACTGTGATAACAGTAGGTCCTCAGTGAATATTTTCAGATTAAGAATCCAGGGGTGTCTGGGTGGTTCAATTGGTTAAGCTTCCAACTTTGGCTCAAGTCATGATCTCACGGTTCGTGGGTTTGAGCCCCACATCAGGCTGTATGCAAACAGCTCAGAGCCTGGAGCTGGCTTCAGATTCTGTGTCTCCTTCTCTCTGTGCCCCTCCCCCACTTGTGTGTACACGTGCTCTCTCGCTCGCTCTCTCTCAAAAATAAATAAATGTTGAAAAAAAATTTTTAATATTAAAAATTAAGTTAATATGTATATGTAACTAAATATACCCTTGCAAGGTAAAACAGTAATTTTGTCTTCCTAAAGTTTGTTCAGAACCTAATACTTTGTGACTATATAGAACAAGTACTTGACTTCTCAATTTTCATGATGAGATCAAAATAGCATATCCTAGAATGCTCAATATTTCTTAACTGGAATTTGGTTAAATCATAATTGTTTTTATACCTAAGACCTTCAGTTGAAAATCCTCTACATGCTCTAAAATATTCACAAAATTTGATGAGGCATACGCAATCAAAACGCAGCTAGAAGAACCTGAAAATTCACATCAGTACTCAACTCTGAATTCACTTTAGGGTTGTCACTCTCACTTTTAACTGGCCACACAGCTATTTACGTGGAAAGAGAATATACACTTGCCCTGTCACTCACTCCTATGGTTTCTAAATTTCGCTGAAAATCGTATACCATAGGTGAACCAAGAGATTCATTTTCTACATTGGAGTACTTCAATTAATTTGTCCTTCTCCACAGGAGATCGGCAGCGTAGCCCCACGCACCCCATGTCCCATTTACTTGTGACAGTGGATCATTAGGTAAGTTCGACAACTGATCTGAGATCCCTTGACCAAAATCAAAGATGAAAAAAAAAGAGAGACAAAATATCAAGTTTAATGTTTACCTCTGTTCCTGACTTTTTACCCCTGATGACATCCATCTGTCTCTTAAATAGTTCTAATACAGCCTTGTAGACCAGTTCATACTGTTCCTGCAGAGCATCACAAACCGGAACAAGGGAAAACAAACAAAAAACTTGGTGAAATACAGAACCAGAGTTTGGGAGTATGCACGTCAGTCAAATCTTAGTGTAGCAGATCTGAAGATCATCGACAGTAGTTTAATTGTAGTGCCCTTATGTTTGTGTGGCCCATTTCAGATTGCAAAGCGCTTTTAGGCTGCTAAACGCAGCTAAATATTTGATCGTCTACCTCTAAATATACAAGGAAGGGCCTTCCAGCATGTTTTATGTTCTACTCCACCTTCTCACTTATCTTTCTCTCCACCATCATCCCTCCAGTTCTATTTTCCTTGCTTACATTTTAAAAGTTGTATTGGATCCTGGATGCATTTTTTTTTTGTCAGTTACCTTCATCTTTTCCAGAAAAAGTTAGATAGAATTGTGGTTGATGGGTAGATAGATGGCTTCAATATGTATTCTCAAACTTGACCCTCACAATTGATCTGTAAAGTAGGTAGCCTGTTATTCCTGTTCACACTGTGCAAGGTCATTCAGAAGTAAGGTCCAGACTTGAATTAGAACTTGAATCTTCTGGCTCTTAGTTTAGTACACTCGGATCAAGCTGCTGAAACGGTCTCCTAGCAGAGATACTGAAGCGACGTAGAGCACTGAAGGGTTTGGAAATTTGTGCTTGTAAAAGGATTTCACCATAGAAAATGAGACCACCACAATTACAAGGTTTGTGGGGAGTTTTCTGCCGCCATACTTGATCAAGCACTTGATTTTGTATCTACTTTTCATCTGAAAGAGCCTAAACAGGGTTTCCCCTGACACTTTACACAACTCTGTACAAATAAAGCACAACCTTTGCCAATTACAATTTTAGCAGGAGAGCAGTAGAGTCTATCACCCAACACATCCATTGGTACACTCTTCTATTTTTTTAAGAACAGAGAAAAATCAGACAGGAAGCACCCAGCTGGTTACAGTGGTTATTTCCTGGTTAGCGTGGTGTCAGAAAAAGCAGCTACAACTGGTGAGGTATGTGTTCAGCTAGTTGTTGATAGTGCCAGCATGGGAAGGCTAACTTAAAATCGTTTCGGCTGTCTTCCGACTCTTACAAGTAGGCCTAAAATGAACTTTCTCTGAAATGGGGTATGGTTGTATTTCTTGATGCAGTTTCACAGTGTGATATTAGACAACTAGGATGCAACCTCCTGGAATCTTTATACATTTACAGGGATCAGCCTTCTTTGAAGTCTGGTAGCACTAAACCAGCCAATGCTTACATTTCACAGAAACTTTTTCCCTTACAAGCTGAATATAGAAACACCTACAGTCAACACATGAAAAAAAAAAGTTTTTTTCCACTAGCTATTAGTGGAAAACCTGTGTGGGCCAAACAGAAGGCTTATATTATAATAGCTCTTCATTTTTTCCCTCCCATTCACAAATGCTAGATGAAAATATCTAAACTGTCACTGTCAATTATTTTACCTCCAAATCTACGTGCAAGTTCACTTTGTAAGTGCTTTAAACACTTGAAGGTCTTGCTATTTAAGCAGCAAAAATTAGTTGTAACAAATTGTGTGAAAGTGTCTGTTGCTTAATAAATATCAGTAAACGCTTGGTGAATAAGGAATGAGGAATGCCAAACTCCATCTTAAAGATGGAGACCATTTATTTAGAAATGTGGGTAAAACGATTGGCGTGGAAATCTGGGTGAAATTAACATCGTAGAGAGTGAGAGATCTGTGCTGGGAATGTTTCATCGAGGAGGCGGAGCTTGAGTGGGAGAGGAGAGGACAAAACCGAGGAAGAGCATCTGAATGGAATGAAGGGGCATGAGTAATTTGGGGTGGATTAAAATATCGTGATACATATATACATATGTACATACATACATATATACATATAATGTATTGTGATGCATATAATATTGTGATCATATATATGTGATCCATATATATGTGATCCGTATATATAATACATGTATATTGTGATACATATATATAATCATATGTATAGTATGATTGTAATTATGTTTTTTAAGTTTGCACACAATAAGGATCAGGAGAGACTATAGAACAATAATCGTGGCTACCTCTAGGTGATAGGATTATGGTTGATTTTATTTTTATTTTTAATTAAATCAAAAAATGAGTCTATAAAATGCATTCCCCAGATTCTGTTACCACTTCCTGAAGTAGAAATTACAAGTCTCTGATTTTCTCTGGTTTCAGAAATGAATCACTACTACAAACCAGCAAGTTAACCTGACCCAGGTATTATA
This sequence comes from Panthera leo, assembly GCF_018350215.1. Classification (NCBI taxonomy): domain Eukaryota; kingdom Metazoa; phylum Chordata; class Mammalia; order Carnivora; family Felidae; genus Panthera; species Panthera leo. Next base: position 96,742,236 of record NC_056686.1, read on the forward strand.
TCTTGAGTACGTCAAAGAGCTTGTTGAATTTTTTCAACATCCCTTGTAAGAAACATAAAGTTACTGAGTTTCTTCACATTTTTTGCACAGACAGTAGAATACAAGGAATGAGAGGAATTTGACCCAAGCCAGGGATGTAGGAAAAATATTGATATATTCAGAGTTTGAGGAAATGCAAATGGACTCATGCACTTAGTAGCAAATTGGTGTTATAGCTAAAAATCAGCTATTCGGGGATGCCTTACTATGAAACCGAGAGAGGTAGGAAGACCCAGACACGTTACCATCCATTCACAATAGTTGCATACCTGAGTTTGAACAAATGAAGGCCTTTGTGTTCGCATTTCCTGGATCAAACTAAAAACACTGAAGTTCTCAGGAATGATCTATCAAATAAAGAGAAACAATATCTTATTCCTTTGTTCCTAGCTTTGTTAATAAATTATTTCTCACGGTCTTGTTACCCCCATGGCATCTGTTGTCCTAACATAAGATCATATCAGAAAAAGAATGCGTCTTTAAAATGAATGAGATTTCTCTTCACTTGTGTCATGATTTAGAGCCTGGTGTTTTCCCCAGAAAAGACTGAAGAAACTCTTGAGAATGATTTCACATGGGGTGACCAGATGTCTGAAGTTAAACATATAATGAAGGTGGAGACTGGGTAGGTGAGCAAATATGAGAATTTTATGAAATAAAAGAAGTTGGCAGATAGGTTTAAAGCCCATATTTCACACTTCTCACTTCCTATTATTAGACTTTAAGAAAATGATTTCTAGGGGCACCTAGGTGGCTCAGTCCATTAGGCACTGACTTCAGCTCAGGTCATGATCTCACAGTTTGTGAGTTCGAGCCCCGCGTCGGGCTCTGTGCTGACAGAGCCTGGAGACTGCTTAGGATTCTGTGTCTCCCTCTCTCTGCCCCTCCTCCACGTGTTCTCGTTCTCTCTCTCTCTCTCAAAAATAAACAAAACATTTTTAAAAAAATTTTTAAATGATTTATAGATTGGAACACAAGGCTTGATTGGGATAGATTGAGTCCATCCATTACAGCCATTTGGATAAAGGAAGGGTAACTGTGTAATTTGGGGCTGTGATTCTCAAACGCTTCAGAAGCATCAGAAGCACCTGGAGAGCTTGCTGGGCCCGCACCTCCAGTTTCTGCTTCCGTTCACCCAAGGTAGGGCCCAAGATTTTGCATTTCTAACAAGTTCTCAAGTGATGCTGATGCTGCTTCTCTGGGAACCACACTTTGAGGACCACCAACTTAGGGACTGATTTAATCATCTGACAAAGTGAGTCTTCAAGTGAATATTCTAGAAAATAGGAGTCATGGAAATAGGTGTTTGGAAGAACCAAACAATTCCTAAGTCTGCATGTAACAGGGTAGGCAAACGGGAAGCGCCTGTGGAGAGAAACTCACCCCGTCTTTTAGCAACATCCAGGTATAATCGATAGCGCAGATAACACCAGTCCTCCCACAACCGGCACTGAAAGGAAAGATCACAGTGGCACATACAGTTGCAGAGACTGGATTGTTGACAGTAGCTGGGAAATTTCACCAGCAGATTGAGGAAGAAGTAACCGAGAGACAACAAAACGTTCTAAACCGCCCATTTCCCAGAGCACGTCTCTTGGTTGCCACATGCACACACTGAGCCTCGGGACAGATCCTCGGCCACTTCTCACCCACAAGGGTGTCTGGAGCGGCACTGTTCTCGAGTAACTTGTCAGAAAATACTACTTTAATGCTCAGGTTGACTGTATTATGGTCTGTTTCTGCTACCGACCTTTCTCTTCCTATCACTTTCATGTCTCAGCTTCATTCCTTTCTAATCAACTGGAGAAAGTGAGACGAGTATCAAGAGCCTATATCCTACATGCCTGTACCAGCTTAAATTCCAACAAAGTCAGTCTTCCTTCAGTTTCAGCAGGAGTCCTGGCCAGGCTATGACATTTGGTTGGTTTTGGGTAGAAAGTTCAAAGAACAGCATCATACCTGCAATGAATGCACACGGGAACATGGTCATCCTCTTGGTAAGAACGCATATCCCAGATGAGCTCAAGAATAGGGTCTATGGATGAAGGCACATCATGGTCTGGCCAATTCCTGTAATGAAACTGGTAGAGAGTTCGAGTTTCCTATAAAAAAAAAAAAAAATAGCCAGAATAAAAGGAGGGTTCAGCGTTAGGACCCCACCTCATTCTAGCACAAGATTACTCTGACCTCCTAAGTAGCATCTCTGTCCTGTTGGCAATTTATGCTGCTTCCTTTCCTATAGGCCTCTGGTGCCCACATGCCTTCTGAGAACAATTAAAAGTGATTTCAGGTCACTGACTATTGGTCTGTCCCTATCTGCCCCACTCACACACAAGAGGAGATAGATATTACGACTGGTGTATTTCAGGTGGGTCACAGGCATGCTGATATATTAAACCCCTTTGCCTTAGAGAGACTGGGCAGCGTGAGCTCTCAATTCCCAGTCTCTACTCACTGCACAGCCTCTATTCATCCTACAGATACTATCAGTTTATATGTGTGCCATCGTGTGTAATAGATTGGGGAGCAGAGATTACACCAAAGGTCTCTTTTGCATATACATCAAAGGCCCAACTACTCCCCATTGTCTTATGCCCAGCCTGAGACACATACGTATGTATGTATGTATGTATGTATGTATGTATTTATTTATTTAAATATTTATTTTATTTTTGAGAGAGACAGACAGAACATGAGCAGGAGAGGGGCAGAAAGAGAGGGAGACACAGAATCCAAAGCAGGCTCCAGGCTCTGAGCTGTCAGCACAGAGCCCGATGTGGGGCTTGAACCCATGAACCATGAGATCATGACCCTGGCCGAAGTCGGATGCTCAACCGACTAAGCCACCCGGGCACCCCTCATATGTTTTTTTTAATTTATTTATTATTTTTTTTTAGTGATTATTTATTTTTGAGAGATAGAGAGAGACAGAGCATGAGCAGGGGAAGGGCAGAGAGAGAGGGAGACACAGAATCCAAAGCAGGCTCCAGGCTCTGAGCTGTCAGCACAGAGACCCATTTGGGGCTTGAATACACCAGCTGTGAGATCATGACCTGAGGCAAAGTCAGATGCTTAACCCACTGAGCCACCCCAAGTGCCCCACATACATGTTTTTACCTCTGTCTCTGTAGGCTCTTGAGTTTACCACTCCTGTTCTATACTTACACTATTGAACTTGGCTTTTAGAGTCCTGATTATGTAATCAGATTTTCTATTTTCAGCTTCCTAAGAAGTAAATTAAAATAGTAGTTACTTCAAAGACTAATATTCAAAAACTAGTCTCTATAAAGTAGATCCTGGAGCATTTGCTCAACTACAATGGAAGCAGCCATCATACTTACACAGGATATGGAGAAAGGACCAACTTGCAGTTGTAGCTCTCCTGGCTCAGTCCAGTAGCGCTCACACTTTTTCTGTTACGCAAAACAGAATGTAATGATTTCCCTCCATATATTCTAGTCTCTCCTAGGTAACAAAACCCACTCTCAATGAGAGAGACACAGGTTCTGTGTCCTTCACCTTACGTTAGCAATGTCCTACCCCCTTGGGCTTCGCCCCCAACATCATGGTGGTCTGGAATCTCCAAGGACGGGGAAAACACTAAAGGATATATAAATTACAGACTTCCTAGAAGTCTGAAAAAGTAGAAATAGGGATCTGGCATTTTCAGTACAGTAGTCCCCCCCCCCCCCCCCCTTCACAGCTTTGCTTTCCATGGTTACAGTTACCAGTTTCAGCCTTTCGGGTACCTACCGTCTGGGACGTATTGTTGGCAATACTAAGTATTGTAGTAGCCTAACCCTACATCACAAACACCTACGTCATTTCCTTTGTGTCAGCATCTGATCGTCTCACATCATCAGAAGAAGAAGGGTGAGTACAGTACAATAAGATATGTTGAGAAAGAAAGAGACCACATTCACACAACTTATAGTACATTGCTTCAATTGTCCTATTTTATTATTGTTGTTGTTAATCTCCTAACATGCCTAGTTTACAAGTTAAACTTCACCATAGGTATGTACGTATAGGAAAAAATATGGTGCGTGTACAGTTCGTTACTGTTGTTGGTGTCAGGCATTCACTGGGGGTCTTGGAGCATATCCCACGCGAATAAGGAGGGGACTGCTCTATTTCGAAAGGATTAACAGAAATCACCTCTACTAAAACAAAGCTGCACGAGCAAAGTGAAACCCCAAATTCCTTGGTTTTCACTGAACTGTGAATGTCAACAGTAGGTAAGATAGGTGCTCTCCAATGGAAACAAGATGTGAGCTACACACTCAATTTTAAGTTTTCTAATAGCCACGTTCAAAAATCAAAAATGAAATTGATTTTAATAATATATCTTAGTCCGATCAAAACACATGTAATCCGGATAAAACAGATATTAGATATTTGACATTTCTTATCTCAGTCTTCAGACCCCAGTGTGCATTTTATATTTACAGTACATCTCAATTAATCCACTAAATTTTCATCAGAACATTTAATTTCCATTTAGAGTTCATAAAATTTATAGGTGAAAAAGATTCACGTACCTAAGTTGTTCAAATCATGCTTAAAGTTCTCCAATCACTGAATTGGAACACTGAGTTTTTAAATTTAAACTCATTAAAATAATAAAATAAAGTTAAATTAAATTAAATAGTTCCTTGGGTACGTTAGCTATGTTTCAACTGCTTGATAGCCACATGCAGCTAGTGGATGTCATGTTGTTGGACAGCACAGGGTTAGAAGTGCTGACTGCCATTTAAGATGCTTGATTAATAAAAATGGGAAGATGAATTGTTACTTTAAAAGCATACCTTCTTTTTACTTAAAAATATAGAGCCTGGGCAAATGGACAAAAGGAGTTCTTAGAGGTAAATAAAAAATACTTGAGAGTCATTTGGCATTCCCAAACTGAAAGCTAGCAAGATGAGAATAATTTTTTTTAATGTTTATTTCTTTTTGAGAGAGAATGCAAGCGGGGGAGGGGCGGAGAGAGAGGGAGACACAGAATCTGAAGCAGGTTCCAGGCTCTGAGCTGTCAGCACAGAGCCTGACTCAGGGCTCAAACTCACAGACCGTGAGATCATGACCTGAGCCGAAGTCGGACACTTAACTGACTGAGCCACGCAGGCATCCCAGAATAATTTTTATGTAGGCACACTTAAGGCAAGTTCTGCAACCAAGTTTCCCCCTTCTCTTTCCTTTAACTCACCTTCCCCATCTCAAACTCCATGCACGCCATAACAATGATCTGAGGGGATGAAATAAATAGAAACCTGAGCGTTGATACAGTTAGAAAAAGCAGTTAACACACGGGTCCCAGAGTCATTGTTTTTTCTGGTTTTTTTTTCTTGTTATTGAACAAAAAAAGAAAACAGAAATCTTGATAAATTTTAAAATATTGCTCCTACCCTTCTTTCTGTCCTTACTTCCCTTTTCTCTATTCAAATCGGTAAATTCTTGTTAACAAATGAGGCTGTCAAGATGAGAACTTTCATTTCCTTGAGTAAAGGTGACTTTGTGATTTTGACAAAAATGTGCCTGAACACTGAAATTTTAGCGACTGACCCAAAAAGGCACTGATTTTAATACAAAGGAAACCTCAGTCACATACCCTGATACCCTCCCCCCTCCATCTCTAAAAACTAGAGAATATAGTAACAAAAGCATTTCTGCCCTTACCAGGACACTGTATTCCCAAATCATCCTCCAGAAGTCCAGGAGAGTTGTAGACAAAGGTCCCTGGGTGGCTATATAAGCTTTGGGTCCATAAACTCCCTAAAGGGGAACAGAAATTATATGGGATGACTACAGATAATATCCTTTTCTTCTTGTTTAGAATCCCCTCCACCTCTTTCTTAGGTACCTAAAGAAATATGGTCTAGTATCCCGACCCCTTTTAAGGTACCTAGAAGACTATAGAATATGGGGTGTACCTTAATGAAGTTGGCATTGATGTAGTTGGAATCTTCATCCGAGGTTATCAGAGACAGCTCTACTAAGCTATGATCATCTATAATACGAAAGATGGACATATTAGAACTAAAAGGACTTAGAGGACTTACCGTAAGTCAGAAACTAGCATGTGAATAGTGGCTGTGCAAAAGTGTTTGATGAGTGAGTGAGTGAGTGAGTGAATGTTCTTTTGTGGTTGTATAGAGTACAAACTCATTTGTCAAAGCATTGTCCCAGGATTGGGAACAGCAGGCAATGGGTAAAACTAGGAATGACTGAATTTGGGAGAAGGTACAAATTTATAGGGAGAAACAAAAACTTACAGGGCAAGATATCCTTGTATCTGTTTTTCTTGATATTCTTGGGTCTCTCAGCCACAGTTGTAGGATAGGTTTTGTCTGCCTTGTACTTAGTGGATTGTCTTTTCAGCCACTGTAATAAAATTCCAAAAATTAAATCTTCCTAGAGAAAAGAGGTAAGAATCTCTCTCTGTAGAGACCTTTCCTTCTCTTTTGCCCAAACAGTCCGCTTTTGCCCTTGTAGCATCTTCTAGAACTACGTCCAATTCAGGACAGAGCCCCTGAGCATAAGGTCAGCAGACTTCAGTTTGGAGAAGTGAAAAGATCACACTTAACTGCAGCTGAGCCACAAATAGCTAAAACCTAGAGGTGAAACTAGTGAATATTTTAAAAGCCAATGCCTTTTTGAAAACAAACTATATGCTCCACACAAACGTCAAATATTAAAAGTTTACCTTCTCTACGGCTACTACAGGGCTACTTTAAGTAGAAATGGAGCTTAAGCCAAATAAAATCTCTCTATATATATAGCAAAATTTCAAAAGCAGTCTTTTTTTTTTATATATATATATATATGACCCAAACTGCAAGCTGACCCCTCAAACAAACAACAATCTTAACGACGACTGTGAGATCATGAGCTGAGCTGAAATCAAGAGTCGGACGCTTAACTGACTGAGCCACCCAGGCACCCCGAGTGGAAATCTTTTATAGCCTCCCATGTGCCTGTGGCATGTCCTTAGTTAAATTCACAGTCATGAGATCAAGCCCTGCAGAGCCCTCCACACCCAGCGGGGAGCCTGCTTAAGATTCTCTCCCTCTCCTTCTGCCCCTCCACCCCACACGTGCAAGCTCTCAAAAAAAAAAAAAAAAAAAAAAAAAAAAATTTTTTTAATTTCCACTCAAGTTACACCAACTTTTTCAGCTGTCTCTGCTCTTATCCACTAAAGAATGCTCACTTTCAGGCTGCCACTGATTCCAGAGCTGCTGAAAAGATGTCAAGTCCCAGAACTGCTCCTTTTCGAAATCTCCAGAACTGAGCCCGTGCATGGACAGTGCCTGTTACACTGTTTCTCCTTGTTTGTTTTGTTTTGCCTGCTTGTGGAATGTTTTCTCGGGAGAATGCTAGAAGCAAAAAGCCCTTTTCTTGGTAAGATGCGCCTCTGTTAATTTGGTGAAATGTCACAGATAAAGATTGTGTGTGTGAGACATTGTGTATTTGCGTGCACACATGCGCACGTGCGTTCATCAGCCTGTGCTAGTTTCGCTCCTTTGATTGCCGCCTTCAACAATGGAACAGGATGACTTTTTCTTCCCACTCATTCCTCCTCCGGCAGTCATCCTGCTGGATGACTTAAGGAGACCATGCTCTTTTAGCAAAACATCACATAGGAAATGCCTATGGAATGGCTAATTTGGTAAGTGTGAAAGTCGGGTTTTGTCGTTTTTTGTTTGTTTTTTGTTTTGTTTTGTTTTTAGATATCTTACCTTGAGCTCAGACCGCTGTGAAGGCCTTTTTTAATTCCCCCACTCTCCCTACCAGACCCAGGGGCTCGAAACCCCCAACAGAGAACAAAACAGAGCGGAAGTAGGATGGAAGAACTGATCCACCTCACCAGAAAAGGAGGAGCCTTGAGAGTAGACAGCAAAAGGGTATAAAAGAGAAAGTATGGCCATGGGGGTGGGTTGGAGTTGAGGGAGAAAGGGTTGGTCAAAAGCAGAAGGCATTTCTCTGCCAACCGCAACGCTGGGATATGCATTCACAGTACCAACAAGAGAAATCGGGGGAAAGTTGCTGAGAGAACAAGAAATGGGGCCAGCATCCCTCCTGGGCCCTGATTGGTTGAAACGCATGACCAACGAGATTCTGTGTAAGCTTGATAAGCTTATAGTAAGTGCATTTGGTTTATGGTCTATACTATCCTTTTCCTTTCAAGACAGGAAAACTGAGGTCCTGGCTGTAAAAGTAGAAATCAGGACAGAGCCATTTTCAGGTACTTCTCATTGACTAGTAAGTTAATTACTAATAAATGGATTAGGGTCACTCCCAAAAGAGAACAGAAAGAAAAAGAAAAAGAAAAAGAAAGCACAAGACCAGAATATCTTTGCCTTGGAGGACTTCCTCATGGTATAGAAGACATAGCATAAGTTACATTTCAGAGCCGGATAAATCAAATCTGCCCCCCACCACCCCCCGCTGTGCTAGATGAGAGAGGGGGAATCAGGTTGGGCTGTCTCTCAAGGTAGTTCCCCAATGCCTACAACTACAAGTCAGTATGATCTATTCCAAGCCTCCAATCCGCTCCAGTTCGCCAGCCAAACATGTGGGGATTTGGCTGCTGTCCAATAGTTAGGTAAGTGAGCAGGCAGATAAGCAATAGCCAAAGTGGGGTGAGTAAACCAAGGAGATCAACTTTAGATACTTAAAATGTGAGGCTATGACAAAAAGTGTGATTAAAAAAGAAAAATCCTGGGAATAACCGAAAATGTGGAGTGAGAGGCTGGATATAGAGTTGAGAGAAATTAGAAGTGATGCGATATATTTGTTCTGGTGGTAGTGATGTGGGAAACAAAGACAGAAGGAAGTGGTGAATAAAATTAAATTTCCTTATTACCAGCAGCCCATGGACAAATACTTGAGGCGGGCACAGTGGAACATTTCTCTAGAAGCCTCCTACCGTCTTAATGTGCATGCTTTGCTAGAGGGAGAAACAATCTTAACCTGACAATAGCAAGGCCTCCGGGATCCTAGCAGATGAAAATACCTTTGGAAACTTCCCCTTGCCTTTACCTCCCCCAACTCCCAAGTATATAATCAGTCACTCCTCACAATCCCAGGGTAGCTCTTTCTGTCCATGGGCCCTGTCCCCATGCTTTAATAAAATCACTTTTTTGCACCAAAGACATCTCAAGAATTCTTTCTTGGTCATCGGCTCTGGACCCCTACCACCACTCCAAAACCACATCAGTAGTAGCAAAAAAAAAAAAAAAAAAAAAAAAAAATTCAACTTAATGTGCACAAAAGTGAAAAAATGCTGATAAGTGTGTTCAAGGGATAGGCTGTTTCACATAAATGAATCATTTTGATGAGGGAGCAGGGGGCGGGCTGAGGACAAAGTGCAAGCTAGTGCACCCCCCCCCCCCCCCAGGTGGAACATGTGTGATATTTCTCAGGCACTCCTGGCTGCCCAAGGACAAAGGAAAGGAAAGACAAATGGCCAACTGATAGAGGTCCCAGTCATACAGGACATGGGTCTCCACCAGTTTACAAATATCTTAGCAAATTACAAGAAAAAGGCAATCTTGTCAATAGCTTAATCTCCAGAAGACTGTAGACTGTTTCCCGGAGCCCCAACATCACCCTCCCCTCCATAGTGATGTGGGGAACGAAGGCAAGGAGGAAACGGCAGGTAAAATTCAGTGTCCTTATAACCTGCAGCCCATTGGCAAATACTTGAGGCAAATACAGAGCAGAACTTTTCTGCAGGAACCCCCTACCGTCCTAATGTTAATGCCTTAGTGGAGGGAAAACAACCTGAGCTTGACAATAGCAAGGCCTCAGGTGTCTTAGGAAAGTCCTTCTTTAGCTTATGAAAGTCCTTCTGGAGGCTTCCCTTGTGACTTCACCTCCCCCAGCTCCATAGTGTAAAACCAGTCATTCTTCACAGCCCCAGCACAGCTCTTTCTGCCCACGGATCCTGTCCCCATGCTTTAATAAAATCACCTTTTTGCCCCAAAGACATCTCAAGAATTCTTTCTTGACTTCGGCTCCAGACCCCAAGAACCCCCCATCACCCCAAATCCTCATCAATTTCAATTCAACACATGTTTGTGCACTGGCTCCTACAGGAGGGACTATGTTCATGAGTGTATTTATTTATATACAAGTAAATATAGAAGTAGATATATTCAGTTCTAATGTATCCATGCCTTCTCTGGTCTATGATCAGTCTCCAGAAGTTGCTACTATATCAGTCTGACTTCTAGTGTATTCCAAACCAACATTGCCATGGCCTTTAGAACTGGGTATGTTCTCTCTGTTAGGACTCATTGAATCCTTCATAGTTAATAAATACGTCTTTGTATTTGATGAATATAGTATTTACCTTTTCTGCAAATATACCTTATCCCTAAGAGACATAAAATTCACCCCCCCCCCTTTTTTTTCTTTTTATGTTTCAAATGGAATCAAACACTAAAGCAAAATTTTAAATACAGATTTCTTAAATAAAAAAGTAATGGCATATTCATTGAAGAAATTTTAGAATACAGAGAAGTAAAAAAAAATTCTAAAAATCACCTAATATCCCGCTCTACCCAGACTTAATCATTCTTAAGATTTTATATTACATTCCAATGTTTTATCTACCTGTGTAATAAAGATGGGATCACACTGTATATGGGGGTTTTCAACTTGCTCTTTTTACTTATGAATTTGTGTTATACGTTTTAAATGATGGCAGAGTATTCCATACTATGGAGTGTAATATAAATTACTTAACCTGTTCCTTTATATTATTGCACCTTTAAGTTGCTTCTGATCTTCCTAAACCATCGTTCTAAACAATATTTTTATAGGTAGCCAAAACCTATAAAAATATCTTTCCTTATTTCCTTCAGATGAATTCTCAGGAGTGGTCAAAGAATTTTCCCACTTAAAATTTTTTTTAATGTTTAATTATTTTTGAGAGACAGAGAGAGAGACAGAGTGCGAGTGGGAGGGGGGGCAGAGCGAGAAGGAGACACAGAATCTGAAGCAGGCTCCAGGCTCCAAGCTGTCAGCACAGAGCCTGATGTGGGGCTTGAACCCACGAACTTCAAGATCATGACCTGAGCTGAAGCCGGATGCTTAGCCGACTGAGCCACCCAGGTGCACCCAGAATTTGCCCACTTTAAAGGCTTTTGATCCATATTATCAAATACATACGAGATATGGTATACAAATTTTGCCTCCAGAAAGGTTACAACACCAATGCATATTTCTGAACTCTGACCAACATTAGGACTATAATGTTTTAAGTATAGATCCATCTGATAGGTTAAATGTTATTGGTTGTATTTTTTTAATGTTTATTTGTTTATTTTTGAGAGAGAGAAAGAGGGGTGAGGAGAGACAGAGAGGGAGACAGAATCCCAAGCAGGCTCCACGCTATCGGCACAGAGCCCAATGTGGGGCTCAAACTCACCAACTGTGAGATCATGACCTGAACCAAAATCAAGAGTCAGACATCAACTGACTGAGCCACCCAGATGCCCCTTTACACATGCTTTCTAAATGAAGATGCTTCAACTACCTCCAATGTAGTAAAGGAAAGGTACATCAAAGGAGTTTTAAACAAAGACATGCAGCAAATTGACCAGCATGTGATACATATAACCAAGCCTTGGCCCATATTTAATACAATGGCTGGAGTGTACATATCATAAAACCACAATCAGTTGCAGTAACTGGCCAAAGGAAATGCCTATTAACTGTAATCTATCTGATAAAGAATGGGCTAATGGAAGTGGATGGTCCTCATTAAGCCTAAAAGACCAGTAAGATGCCCAACACTGTCACTGTTGTCCCTAGAATTGTCCAGGAAAGAGTGGTGGCCACTCCTGAGGGTTCAGACAAGGAGGTGGAGACCACACCATCACAGCTGAGGCCACCAAAATCATTCTGCTCAGCAGGCAACTTTCTGATTATGGTTGGCTTCTCACATAAGTTTTTCTCCAAACTATAGGATATGCTGTCAGTCAATGCAAACTTCTATTCTCACAGTGATTTGTCTCCTTGAAAAATTAATACATTGGCAATCTTGTTTCTGGTGGATTTCTTATGTATGCCTAATCCTGATGATCAACTCTGGGCATAGTAACAAAATTGAATTTTTAGACTTGCAAAACTAAAGCCAAGACACTGGATGGTGGTGATCCAAGGCAGTTCTTATGTGAGTACGTGACCTCGCTCAATGCACTCTGTGATCCCAACAGTTTGGTAATTGCATTTATTCGACCTTGATGGAATTCATGAAAAGTACTAGAAAAAAAAAATCAAGACCTGGCTACATCCAACAAAATGGATGGATTTTATAAATATAATGTAGAGTGAAAGAAAAAAAGGCCTTTAAAAAAGCCAAATACATATAACATGATTTCATTACATAGAGTTCCAAAACAGGTAAAATTAATCCCTACTGTTCAGTTTATATATCTATATCTATATCTATCTATCTATCTATCTATCTATCTTAAAGCTACTCAGAAAAACAAAGAAAATAATTCCACAGAGAAAGGCAAATATGATTTCACTTAGATGTGGAATCTTAAAAGACAAAACAACAAACAGCAACGAAAAGAGAAACAGACTCGTAAATATAAAGAGAAACTCGTGGTTGCCAGAGGAGAGGGGAGGAGGGGGATAGGCGAAATAGGTGAAGGGGATAAAAAATAAATACAAATCATCACCATTTCAAGGCAACACCTACCTCCACTCTGGCAGGGGTTGGCAGTGGGGGGTGAGGGAGATGTGGTCCAGGACACCCAAGGGATTTCTGAGGTGTAGGCAATGTTCTGTTTCTCTATTTGAGCGGAGCTCGTATGGATGCCTGCTTTATCACTAGTTGTTAAATTGCATATGTGTGTTTAAAGTACTTTTCTGTGTATATGTTATAGTCTATCATTTTTTTAAGTTTAAAAGGTTAAGACTAATGCACAAATTGGGGGCAATAGAGTCAGGGATCGGAGGAAGGGCTACTAGCACAGGCTCAACAGTTAGATAGCTTTATTTCAAATCCAAGTTCCACCACTTAATGCAGGGCATGACCTGAGGCAAGTTGTTTAACCTCTCTGTTCCTCAGGGTCTACTACTTGCCAAATGTGTGCCGGTGCCGGTCACTGAGGACACCAAGACAAGCAGAACCAAATGTGAGCCTCGCCTTTGTAGAGCTTCAGTCTAATGGGAGAGCAGACATTAATCGAATAAACACACTAATAGATGTCAAATTGAACTATGAAAAATGCTATGAGGCTGGGGGCAAAAAAAGGAACTTAAAAAAAATGACGGTGCTAATGAGAATGTGTTATGTATTTGATCTATTGGGAAGGTCAAGAGAGGCTTCTCTGAGGAAATGGTCGCCAAATTGAGATCTGAAAAATTATGAAGTGTTAATTAACTAGGTAAAGAGGAATATGGGGGAATATTTAAGGAGAGGCAACAGCATGTGTGCAAAGGCCCTGTGGCAGAAGAAGCATGACAAGGACAAGAAACTCAATATGCTGTAAGAACTGGAGAAGCACTTGAGGGCTGGTCCACGCAGGACTTTGTTAGCCATTGTAAAGGATTCTTCGGGAAGTAAATGAGGTTTTGTTTGTGAAACACATCAGCACAGAAGCTGGAACACAGTTCCGTGTGTTAGCTATTGTTGAAAGTGGATGAACAGAAAAGTTGTATGAGAAAATGCAGGTTGAAAATAACTGTGGAGTATGGAGCTGTGGAATCAGTACATTGTTCACCTAAAACTAATGTAACACCGTGTGTTCGCAATACTTCAATTAAAAAGAAAGAAAGAAAATGAAAAGAATGCTGAATATTTTTGAGGCTCTGAAAATTAACATAACAAAGTCTTATTTTACACTAATTAAATCAGAAGAAAAAAAAGCATGCTATGATGCAGTGTACAGGTTAAGAGGTTTTGGAATCACACAGGTTTCAATCCTGGCCTTGCCATTTTATGGGTTAAATGAAGATAATATTTTCCTCTTGGGGTTGTTGTAGTGATTAAGATCATATATGGTAAACCACTTATTGCCTAACATACAGTAGGCAGTCAAAAAGATTTATTTATCTTCTTTTATAGTTACTAAGACTAGGAAGGTGGTAGAGAAGATGATAAATTCAGACTTTGCAAATTAGAAGCGCTCTTTGAAAAATACATTTGGCTTTACTTAGCCAATTAGATGCTAATACTCTTTGACCCAGTAGACACCTTTGTGGATCTAGCCCAGGATATAAACCAAAAGAAGGGGAAAATCACATGGACAAACATACTTGTGCATGTTATGTCAATAATTATGACAAATTAGGGGCGCCGGGGTGGCTCAGTCGGTTAAGCGTCCGACTTCGGCTCAGGTCACGATCTCGCGGTCCATGAGTTCGAGCCCCGCGTTGGGCTCTGTGCTGACAGCTCAGAGCCTGGAGCCTGTTTCAGATTCTGTGTCTCCCTCTCTCTCTCTGACCCTCCCCCGTTCATGCTCTGTCTCTCTCTGTCTCAAAAGTAAATAAACATTAAATAATAATAATAATAATTATGACAAATTAGAAATAATCTAAATGTCCAGTGTATGAAAAAATTAAATTACTTGGGTGCCTACTACATGTCAGGCATTTCATATATTTTCTCCATTTTCTTCACAGCAATTCTGCAATGTGACTATTTATTTGTTCCCACTTTTTAACGACTTTGTTCAAGGTCACACAGCTAATGATAGAACCTGAATTCAAACTAAGGTGTATATGATTCCACAGTTGTTACAAATATAGATGGTGGAGCAGGCCACTTGAACTTTAATCTCTGTTCCACCACTTACTAGCTACCTGGCCCTCAGCAAGTCAGTTGACCTCTCTGTCTCAGTTTCCTCCTCTATGAAATGGAAATAATAACAGTACCTTCCTCAATGGTTTAAATGAAGTGATACATAAAAGTGTTTACAACAATTTCTTTAAGAGCTATAGAAGTATTAGCTATTATTCAGAGTATTATGCTTCCATTACACCATGCTGCATCAGAAGCTGTAAATATAGATTTTAATTAACATGATAGTTTTTGTGTAACGTTATGTGAAAATATGAGAATACAAAATTGTATCTATGCTATAATGACAACAATGTAAAAGGCAGTATATAAGTGTATATAAGTATATAAGAACTAAGATTTCTATACCAAAAAGACTGTATTTGTTGGGATATTGGTACTATGGTGAATTTATTTTCTTTTAACTTGCAATAATATTGTTTCATAAGAGTAACAACAAGGTGGTTTTTTTTTTAATTATGCTTAAGAAATTTTTTACGGGCGCACACGTGGGTCAGTCGGTTAAGTGTCTGACTCTTGATTTTGGCTCAGGTCATGATCTCACGGTTCATGGAATTGAGCCTTGAGTCCAGCTCTCCGCTAACAGTGCCAGAGCTGGCTTGGGATTCTCTCTGTCCCTCGCTCTCTCCCCCTCCCCCACTCACACACAGCTGGCCCCCTCTCTCTTTCTCTCTCTCTCTCATCCTCTCCTCTCGAAATAAATAAACATTTACAAATATAGAGGAATTATTAAGAATTTAAAAAAAAAAGAAATTTTCAGTAGTGTGGTTGCATACTTCTGTCTCTGCTGTGTAGAAACTATACTAACTGGGGACTTACCCTCAGGCTAGATCCTTTGAGGGGTTCGGTGTTACTGGCTGAAGCAAGACACTTATTGCACAAGGATTAATTTCCCAGTCTCTGAAATGATAGATCTGGATTCAGTTTCATGTCTATGGCTGAACAGCTGAGTGAGCTTAGGCCAATCACTTAACCTCTCAGAGCCTCAGTTTCCTCCTCTGAGAGGACATTCCTCATCATAGAGAACATAACTATGTCATGGGTTATGTTTTCTTTTTAATGAGTAGTAAATATGATAATGAATATGATGCTTCCTTGACACCCCACCAAGATTATCACAATTAAATATTTCCTAGAGTAATCAGCTGTTTAATGTTTGCCTCTCTAAGACATCCTCTGATGTCTTAGGAGATAAACCCCACCAAAGCATGGAGCACTGCGTTGCATAGTGCAGCATCTAGCATAATGCTTTGCACATAGTAAGCTCTCAGTAAACACGTGGATGAATGCATGAAAACCTTATAGGAATGGTCTTGGCAGTTTCCACTACAGAAATGTGATCGGATTTAGTGTTGGCTCAGGAAAAGACTCACACAGCATGGTGTTGTCTTCAGCTGTCATAGCAAGGCTATGTGCTCTGCCCAGAGATACACAGCCAAGGGGGAAGTGTGGACCGAAATCCGAGCCACTGACCTGGCAGGGGGCAGGGGGCACAGATTGTCTACCTGGAACCAGAGATGACTTTCGATAATTCCCACAAAGGAACCACCATTTAGGCTAGCAGTGGCCTTGGGTCACAGAATCAGGGATCCAACCTCAAAAACATCCAATCCTGGGAAAATACATTAAGGGGCTTAAGGTAGGAAGGGGGAAATGACCAGATGAAAAGTCCTTCAATTTAAAGACAGTATTTACCTTGTCCAAGCAAGCAAATAACCCATTCACCACTACCCAGCTCCCCCAAAAATGAATGTCTCTGGTATCTCAGCTGAACCTTTAGGTGGGGCTGAGGGCAAGACTCTGTTTTTCCACTGGAGGACATGAGTCAGTGAACAGTGAGGTTCTACTTAATCACCACCCAAAAACAAGGTCCTTAAAACCAAGAGCTAGAAAAGCAAGGAAGTGATTAATATAAAAGTCAGGATAGTGATTATTCCTTCGTCAGGGCAGGGTGGGGTGGGGGTGGGGATGGGGGTGGGGGTGGGGGTGGCGGTAAGGAACCTGATGGAGAAGCCATATATAGAGGTTTTCCGGGGTCCGAAAATGTTCCATTCCTTGACCTCTGCGGTGGTTGCTTCATAATTATACTGACACATGCTCTATGTAATTTTCTAAATGTGTCTTATATTTTACAATTTCAAACAGCTGGAAAAAAATACAAACTATACAGTGTTTTTAAGCAGGGAAAAATGACCAGATTTGTATTATTAGAAGATCACTTGGCTGTTGAATGGAAAATTGATTGAAGGTGGGCCAAGGCTAGAGGCAGAGAAAACAGGAGGTGAGGTGGCTGCTATAACTTGGTGGGAGATTACAAAGACAGGCCAGGACCTCCCCCTTAACCTCCCTCCCTGGTGGCTCCACTTAGAGGGACTCACACTGCCTGGCCAGTGGCACCGAGAGCGCATTTTTCACAATGCCACAATATTATCCAAGTTGAGTTGACACAGGGGCTTCTGTCATAACATAGAATCACTGTCATGATATCTAATCACTCCAAACTTTACAGAGTGTTTTCACATCTGCCCTCCAGAACCAGAATGTTAGCTCCATGAGCACAGAGGCTTTGTCTTGTTCACGGCTATACCCTCAGTGCCTAGAACTGAACTTGATACACGGTGGGTGCTCACTACATATTACGGAATGAAGGAGCGCATTTAATTATCATTGATATTTAATCACCACGACAACCTGTGAGGACAGGTAGGCCACGAATGATCATCCCCATTTTGGAAGTTAGGAAACAAAGACTTGGGGAAACGAAGGAACAGATCAAAGAGCTGATAATTTGGTGGACAAGAGAATCGTGATTTGATTTCAGGTTTTCTGCTTCAACTCCCTTGTTCTTCCCACTCCTTCACAGCTGAAGAGCCGAGCCAAGCCTTCAAGTTCTTAAAGCCCTGAAACACCAGCTGGAAGGAAGTATTCCAAAATACATAATGCTATCAGATATCCTATGTCATCGGACATGCTGGGTACAGGATGAGCGAGGCCTGCCCAGGGCTCAACACCCATCACCACAGTCCCCTCAGAGGAGATGCAGGGTTCCCCTGGCAGATCAGATCCAGTCGGCCCTAGGCCAGCTGGCACCTGTATTTCCCCACATCCCTCACTTGTCTCTGCTCCTCATCCCATTCTACCCCTCCACGCAAGAGAAGCTTCCAAAGACCCTGTTATTTAACAGCAAAAACACGCATTCTCGTTTTTCTCCTTAGAAGAAAAGGAAAAGAAACAATAAAGAAATATGGCAGCAGGCAGTTTCGGTGCTCCTCAAGAGCCTTTGTCATCCGAGTGGGATTCCGTGGGGAGGCTAAAAACATAATGCTCCATGAGAAGTTAATCTTGATTTCTTTCCTCTTAATGTTAATTAAAAGTAGTCATTTGAAGCAAAAACCACAACTCGGACACCTAGGGACTCCAGATGTTCAATTAATAGGAATGTTTATACACCTGGAATTATGTATGTCTTCCGTGGGAATCTTGGTCAAACTCCAAGAACCAGCAAACACAGTACTTAAAACAGGGTTTTGGACAGAATACTTAAAACACACAAACTGCTCAAGAAAGTCGAACTTTTAGGTCACCTTCCTCCCTTCTTCCCCTGCTGCAAGGCCTGATACTCACTTTATCCCAAGAGCAGTGTGGTCTACGAGAGTTGGACCATCCTAGTCAGTTAAACAGTCTGTGTAACCACCCTGAGAGTGTCACACGTAGGACTCACCAGAAATTCATTGGCAAACTCCTCTTTGTTAGATTTCCTGTTTTGGGCTTCATCCAGGAACTTCTGCAGAATTTCTCTTTGGTCCATGCTGCAGGGCAAGAGAAACTGTCTACCAGTGGGTTAAGAAAGGGCATGTCAAGTGGATGTCATGGCCGAGATACCACCAAGAAGCCACTGCTGCCTCCAGAGCAGAGCATGTTGAAGGCTGTGGTTAACTGACTTCATCACAAGCCCTAGAGGAAATTAGTACGCAACCAGCCTCTGTGGTCACACAACAAAGCCATCATCACTCCAGGGCCCTAGCGCCTTCCTTCTCGAGGAAGGAACCTGGTTACAATTCAAGTGCTAACAAACAAGAGGCTAACCAGAGCATAACACATGGCCTGCTTAGCTCTGACACCGTTCCACTCCAACATCTTTAAGTCAAATTCACCCTTTTTCTTGCTTCCTAGAGAAAAGGCAGAATTACAGGTCTTAGGAATGGGGTCTGCCTCTCCCCATTTCCTCAATGAACACAAAGGCCCTGTCGATCCTTTCTGTTTCCTCCTGTCCCAAATGAACTCAGCGAAGTTCAGTTAGGGTCCGAAAGGGAGACAGACGCCGTTTGGAATTAAGACACCTTCTGCCTGCACTATTCTCCCCCAAAGTTTCTTGTCCATGCGATCTGTGGAAAATTACTGTTCATCAGAGAAGGCTTTTTTATTCAGCAATCTTATGTCTGCCATATACACCTCAAACTCTCTTTTGGATGAAGCAAAGTCAGCTGCTTCTGACAGTCTGTGTCTCTCCGTGGGCTGGGGAAGTGCTGACCTCCACTAAGGGAAGTGCTGTTGATTTCAGGACTGAGTATTGGTCTGTATAAGATCCAGGAGCACAGTGGCCCTCATGAGGAGCACCTGACCAGGAAGTTGGCACAATATCCCCTGTAGGCAATGCTAGTAAACTATAAGGAACAGAAAAAGAGTAAAATCAGCCACCTTGCTGGCAGCAGTATAACTTTCAGGGCCGAAAGGCTGAAGAACCATTTCTAGAGAAGGCATTCTACTATCCAACTAGTGCCTTGGAAAAGGCCATTGTTTCAGGAAGCCACGCTGTGAGTGTGGCATTTTGTCCCTGACAGACAAGCTGTTCGAGAGAAAGCTTCCACATCTCAGCTTGCGTAAATCCTCTCCTCAGTGGGTACAAACCTACCTAAGACTGTCTCATGCGGAGTGAGAGCAACTCAAAATCAGTATATCATCTCTGTTTGAAGACAGAAGTTCCATAAAAAAAATTGTTAACAAAATTAGTCTGAAATAATCCTGAAGAAAACCGGGAAATGTGCCATTAGAACTTCCTCTATTAGCAATCTTTTCTGTTTTGGATTATTTAAACTCCCTTTAGGAAATTCGAGGCACTATTAAGCTACCTCCACTTTATTGAGCCTCGCAACAGGAAAAGAAAGGTCTTTGAGGGATTCTGCATGTGAAACAGTAGTTGTTGAGAACAGGATAGTATTCCTCAGTCCCCATCCAGCATTAAAGGAGACTTTTTTGTTGTACTAAATAATGCAATGTTTTATTTGGCTATCTTAAGACTTACAGGGGAAAAACTTTAAAAATACAAAATTGAAAATTCACAATAACTAAAACCATGTGAAAGTATGTACATGATTAAATGAAGACTAAATGGCACCGAAAAGAATGAACCGTGTGAGTGCTAGAATTAAGGATTTTTTTTTTTTTTTAAGTAGGCTTCATGGCCAACGGAGTCCAATGCAGGGCTCGAACTCACAACCCTGATCAAGACCTGAGCTCAGATCAAGAGTCAGACACTTAACCGACTGAGCCACCCAGGTGCCCCTAAGGATGCTTTGTAAAATTCTTTAAACATTATTTTACCATTTTTTAAATTAGAAAAAAGCAAAAATCCATTAATTTGTTCAACAAATTTATTGAGTACCCACTAAATGCTAAGTATTATGGTAGGGCTGGATATACGAGAGCAAACAAGCCAGAATAGAGTGAAAAAACACCCTTAAACTGGTTAATAAAGCATCTCAGGACTAAGACATGGCTGTAATTACTCATTAAAATAAAAACGTTCCAAACTAACCGGTTAATTTGCAGAGTAGCAAAGCATAACCCTAAAAGAAGAATGATTTTCTGTATTTTAACAAGTAAAAGAGATAGTTTCACAATCCCTCTGTCCCCTTAGAATGTAATTACTTCCAACAAAACTAGAACTTTACTAATTAATAAACAAAAAGATACCTAATAAAATAAGTTTTAAATCTATATTTCTCAAACTCATATTTCAGAACGATCTCTAACTTTATTCTCTTCTTAGGGAGAGCTAACATAGTGATGGCTACGAGATAAAGAAAAACTCGCTGAGTTGCCCCTCCTTTTACCCCAAATATAAAAATCTAAAAATAGCGTCTGAGCCGAACTGCAGATTTCTTTTCAAAAGCAAGCAGCAATTCTTAGGAGTCTGTTCCACACTAAAACCAAAAGATACAGAAACATCGTGAAATAACCAAACCTCAAAAACCCACTTCGCTGAAAGACCATTTCCTGAGTAGACCACTCAAGCAAACGACAAACACAACCGAAGGAGAAAACAAAAAAACTTTTATTAACAGTTTTATTTTAACAAATCTAAGCTGCTACTTAATTTTTCACACTTCCTTCTGTAGATACGGGAAGGCGACAGGAGCATCATGCTTTTTGATATAGATTCTGATGACTCATTTATATCTTGTGGGAAGATCAACAACTGGGGAGGGGGAACATGTTCTATAGCAAAGACTGGCAAATACGTAAAAGAATTGACGAATTTATGGTGAAACATTTGAACCGGTCCGGCCTAAGCCCTAAGTGAACACAACAATTCCATGAAGTGAAAGACCCATGAGCACTTTGTCAGGACCCGCCGGGGTGAGTTCTAGTGGAAAGTAAAAGTGAATGAGCACCTGAAGAAGAGCCAGGAAGGAACACCTCACTGCTGCCTCCTGTGGTTCTGCTGTTTATTCAGAAGGCGGATGACAGCACAGAGGAGTGCCCCTCGTAGTCACCTGCACTGGCAAGAGGGGAGCGTGCCTGTATTATGTCCGACATCAGCGTCACGGAGGTTGGAATTCGATGACAAAAAAAAAAAGAAAGAAAAAAAATAAACTTTAACCAAAGAGAATATCAGGGGAGATCATTAGGACAAGTATTATCAGTTAATAGGAAATACACTCAGGTTTCTCACAACATCCTTCTCTCTCTATGGGGAGGCCTGTTTTACCCTGGGGAAGCCACTTAACAATCTTTGCTTCGGTTTCACTAGGGTCATTGATTTGATACGGGCTCCGTGTAGTATCCGTGAGACACGCAGTTCTTTGTGAGCATCCTGGTGGTCACCAAGGCCTGCTTGTCATTTCTCCTCAATGTCTTGTAGATTCAACCAGTCTCTTCCATTCCCATGCTGACCCCCGCCCCCCTTTTTGCACATGTGGGTTCCATCAGCAACAGGCTCTTAGTTGTACTCCGTGCTCGCGTCTCCTAGGAACCAAGCGTGGGTGAAAGCTCTTAAAACTCCACTTAAATGCTAAAGAACCCAAGTAGTTACCGATGGTCTACTGAACGCACGTCCAGATTCCTCAGCTTGGGTGGGTCCCCCCCACCCAAACTATCTAGCCACATCAACCACAGGCCTTACTCATTTTACTGCCACCTCTTTTGCTACTTCTCACCTTTCCCCTAATGTTCGCCAAGATGAAAATAAAGCTGTAAAGCCTACTCTTTTCTTCACAATGCCCGCCCCTAACTCCATCTCAGCACGACTTTCTTAGTCTGCCTCCTTTCGGTCGAAGTCTTTATTTTCAGCTGTGGAAGTTTGCTTTGTTTCTTCACAGGTTTCTTGCCTCCCACAAGTTTATTGAAAAGAGTTTATTCGAAAGAAGACACATAAGCCACCCCCTGTAGTTTTAAATGTATCAAAGGCCACGGTGGTGCTTTCCATATACATTTGCGGGACCCACAGTGCTTAACATGCTCTTAAGCACACCTAAATTACACCTGTTGTGATCAAGCACACTACATAATGTGGTTAGGTGTTGGTGAGGGGTCCACCCTGACTTGGTTACTCTCTCTGTCAAGTACTCCAGGTCTCCTGCCTGGCACAGACCATGCCTGTCTCTGGCCAGGCACTTTTCGCTGTGCCAGGAGCAGATGGGCCTTCCCTACAGGGAGGTCCCGGAACCTGGAAAAGAGCATGTACCTGAGAGCTGCTGCCTGAGCAGCCGGGCCACTGTTATGGAAGGAATGATGCTGCCACCACTGAGGCAGAGCCCAGCTCTGTGCTGCTAAAATGGCCAGGAAAAAAACGACCCCTTTATCTCCCAGAATAGACCCATTTCCCCTTCTATAAATGGACATAGTAGAGGCTGATAAAACGCCTCTGACGAGGCTTGTTGCACACATCACCCACAGCAGGAAAGTCCCCCATGCATCTCCTGGTCATGATGGCTTCTCATCGCTACAGCTTTCTGAGACCTCATCAGTCTCTTCGGTTCACCCGCTATGAACTTCATAGTCAGCTTCCAGCCATCCACGGGGAATCACGCTCTGCCTTTGGTTTCGGAAGTACAACCCTCAGGAGGCTAAAGACAACTGATAATTTGCAATTGACCCAATTTTCCTTCTATTAAAACAGAGTTGGGACTCTTGGTGAGACCTGGCATCGTGTTCAAAACGTAATCAAACTTGAAATCTTATCTTTCATTTGTTGACTCAGTATTGAGTCCATTCATTCTTTTTTTTTATTCATTTATTCTTTTAATGAATATTTATGAGATCCATAGGTACGCAAGAGAATGAGGAGGAGGGGGGCTACAGATGTGTACAACAAGTTGTCTTCATTCAAGGATCTTTTTCTAGTAGGGGAGGGAAGTACACAAATAACTATAACTTAAGGCCATTTGTGGGAATATGCAAACAGAATGTTGAGAAGGCAAAGGTCACTTTGTATTTGGGTTTTCTGGGTAGCCTTCATTGAGGAAGCGACCTTTGAGCTCGGTCTTGAATATGTCGAAAAGCCTGAGGAGAAGCAATATAAAACAGAGAACAGCAGGAGGAGGATAGCTTAGTGAGTGGCTCTCAGTCCGACTGGATGATTGGTCATGTAGAGAAGAGTCTTGATCCACAAGGCTAGAAAGGGCAGTTGGAGACAGACCCTGAGGGAATTTGAATGCCAGGCTAAAAAGTCAGGCTTTATTTGATGGGCGATGGAAAACTGGGGAAGGTTTTATATTTTTTTTAATAACAACTTTATTGAGGGGGTGCCTGAGTGGCTCAGTCGGTTAAGCATCCGACTTCGGCTCAGGTCATGATCTCATGGTCTGTGGGTTTGAGCCCTGTGTGGGGCTTTGTGCTGACAGCTCAGAGCCTGGAGCCTGCTTCGGATTCTGTGTCTCCCTCCGTCTCTGCCCCTCCTCCACTCGCGCTCTGTCTCCCTCTCCCTCAAAAATAATTAATAAACATTAAAAAAAAATTAAAAATATAACGACTTTACTGAGGTAGTACTGACATAGAACAAACTACACACTTCAGAGTGTGTGGCTTGAGAAGTTTGAAATGTATATACACCCAAGAAGCCATCAGTACAATTAAAACAATGAACATATCCAATCACCTTCAAAAGTTCCGCTGGAAGATCTTAAGAAAATGGCAATCAAAGCAATGTTTCTTTCCTTTCTTTTCTTTTTTTTTTTTTTTTTTTTGAAGAAATGGCCCCTCTGATAAATTTTTTTAAAAGTCTCATAATCTACTTCAGTAGTATGTAAAATTTCAAAATGATTATATCTGAAAATGACTCAGAAGACTAGACAAGGAAACCACAGCTTTGGTCAATCTGGTGGCCGTATTAGGACAGATGGGAATGGGCAAGCCTGGAACAGGACAATCAGTTAATAGCCTAAGAGACTTTACCAAAAGTCCAGGCATGGGGTAACAAACTCTCATAGAAAGAATCCGGACAAAAAGCAAGGAATAAGTGAGAAAGACTAGGTGAGTAGGGCTGGAGGCAGGGAAAAGGGGAAACATGACTGAGGTTTTGAGCTAGCTGGACAGCAATCTGAGGCAGTATAGGGATAAAAAAGGTATATAGATACAAAGAATTGGAGCTCATGGATATGGATTTAGGAAGAAGGGAAATAAGTCCGTCAGACTTAGGAATCTTAGGAATCACACTGAGGCGAGAGGTAAAGCCAGAAGATTGGCTTAAGCCAAAACTTTATGAACTGTGACAGCAGCCCCAAACTGTTCATGGTGCAGTGTTTAAAATAGTCCAGGGGTGCCTGGGTGGCTCAGTTGGTTAAGCGTCCGACTTCGGCTCAGGTCATGATCTCACAGTCCATGAGTTCGAGCCCCGCGTCGGGCTTGGTGCTGACAGCTCGGAGCCCGCAGCCTGCTCCGCGTTCTGTGTCTCCCTCTCTCTCTGCCCCTTCCCTGCTCATGCTCTGTCTCTCTATCTCTCAAAAATAAATAAATGTTTTTAAAAAATTTATAAAAAAAAAAAAGGTGTGGAAACAAAGGCTCAGGGGAATTTGGATTACTTGCCCAATGTCACATGATTAATCTTGGTGAAACTACATTGTGAACATCAGAGACCTGAATGTATTCTTCATCTCTGGGCTACAGTGCCTTCTTCCTGCCACCCAAACACTTCAGCTCTCCCAGGAGAGGGTGCCTAGGAACGAACACAACACCTAAGCCAGTGCTGCTTCATCCATTTACTTGGTATAATCCCCAGGAGCACTGTATCCTCAGTCTCCAGATATGCTGTATACTTGGCAACAGATTCCTATTCGGAAGTCTTGCTGACAGTATAGGATAAAATGGGGAGCTAGCGTAGCTAAGAGGGAAGAGAAAAGACAAAGAGGAGGCTGCTGGCCTCTGACCTTTATCGTGTATTTTTCAGCTTTACTGAGAGAGAATTGACGTTGTAACATTGTATACATTTAAGGTGTATAGGGCAATGATTTGATACATGTATGTATTTCAAAATGATTACCACAGTAAGGTTAGTTAACACATCTGTCATCTCACCTAGTTAAACAATGTGTGTTTTGGGGCACCTGGCTGGCTCAGTTAGTGGAACATACAACTCTCAGTCTCAGGGTTGTGAGTTCAAGCCCCATGCTGGGTGTAGAAAAAAAAAATTTTTTTTTAATAAATACATAAACATAGGACAGATAAATAAATAAAGTGTTTTGTGTGTATGGGTGTGGTAAGAACTTTAAAAATCTACTCTTTAGCAACTTCTGAATACAGGATATGGTATTGTTAACTATAGTCACCATGATGTACATTATTCTCCCAGACCTTTCTCATCTTATAACTGGAAATTTATACCCTTTGACCACCTTCACCCATTTCCCCCACCTCCCACCCCCTGCCCGGGGCAACCCCCAATCTGTTCTGTTTCTGTATCAATCAATTAAATTGGATTTGCTGAGAATTAGTTCAAATACTTATACACAATTTTATTTCATGAACAAAACAGCATTGGTCAGTGTGAAAATAGTGATTTCACCTAAGAAGTAAAATACCACAAAACCCACCCTGTTGAATTTACAGTAATGTAAGGGACAAAGAAGTACATCAAGTGTCTTCAACTGGTAGCAAAAAAAAACCTAATTGCTACTTAAAAGAAACATGAAATCTCATTTGGGATTACAAACCTACTGTGATTTCTCCAAGAATTGAGGAAATCACACAACTTGAAAAAGTCAAGATATAGTCCCAGCGCTACATCTTTAATTCTGTGCATTGAGGGGAAACAGATAGCTGGCTGGCTGAAAGGAGGGGATGTGGTTACACTTTAGCCAAACTGTAACCAAACCATTAATGCCTCTCTTCAAAATAGATATAGCAACCCCCCCCCCCCAAAAAAAAAAAACCAAAATAGATATAGCAATGCTTTTCTTCTTGACAGTCAGGTAAGTAGTCTGGTTTTGGGACTTAAGGAGTCTTGATGATTGCCTATGAATCTATGAGATTATTAAGGACTATTTCAAGATATTCATAATATGGATACTGTATGCCTCATTTCCAATCACTTCCAATCACTTATGGTAGGGCCAGGGAAAATATATACCCTCTACTGACTGACTACTCAGGAGTCACAGAGCTTTCTGATTTGCTAAAGTTCTCAAGAAAGTGTGGACTATGCCAGAACCAACAGAACACTCGAAAATCTAAAAAACAGAGTAATCCTATGTACAATTGTGTTTGGCAGGAATTATCAGGATTGCCACAGAATTTAAATTATTCAAGGAGAGATGTTCATTTAGCTTTAAAGCAAGGGTCTACACACTTTTCTGTCAAGAGCCAGATAGTAAATATATTTTACAGGCCATATGGTATCTGCTGTAACTTCTCAACTCTGACGTTGTGGTACTAAAACAGTCATAGACAATATGTAAACAAGTGAGTGTAGCTGCAATCCAATAAAAGAATTTACAGAAAAAGGAGCAGGCAGGATATGGCCAATCCTTGCTCTAAAATGATGGGTCTCAAGTTCTGTATGTACATAAGAATCCCCTGTGGAACTGGTAGTATCCTAGGTCCCAGCCCACCCCTACAGAATCAGAATCTCTAGGGATGGGGCCTGGAAATCAGCGATTTATAAGGTCCACAAGTGGTATGTAGGCCCCTTTTTGGTTTGAAAAACACTGTGGTATGCAGCTAGTTTCATCTAAGCTGGGATGGCCCCTCTGTCCTAGATGTGGGCCAGCACTTCCTGCATCCTGTGGCAGTAAAAATGCACTCACTGTTTCATCTTTTGTCGGCCTTTCTGGTAGGAGGGCAGATGCAGAAACTGCTATTTTTTGCTTTCAACCTAAAAATGCATAAAATAATTCTGCTTTGGTGAAATTAACACAAGACTCAGGTTATGAATTCAAAAGAAATTCTCAACTTAAAGAATTGAAATCTCCCTGAAGTCCTTTAGATTGCAAAATGAGCAGACAAGATCCTTCCCAAAGGACAAGAGGAAATCTGAAGGAAGTTTACTGTGTGCTCCCTTTCCCAAAAGATCTCCAGCCAAGCCGGGCTCTGATGCTTCCAATTCCGCTCCTAACAAGTCGTTACTTTGTGTCTAGAGGTCTTTGCTTAAATGGTACCTCATTAAAACTCACATAAAAACACAAAGCACAAAACCTCTGTAGACCTCCAAGGGCTTCTCCCAACTGTAGCAATCAGTAGAAAAGAAATTATTCAGCTAAATTAGGTTCTGTTCAAAAGAAAGCAGTTTTGGATTTGGTTGTCTGCTTTAACTGCCAGAAATCAATCACCTGAGCAGTCACAGGGGCAGTGATGTTCAGGCTGGCAAACAGCTCCCACCTCTTCTTCAGCTCTCCAGATTCTCCTAGGAAGAACAATGGATGGCCTACAGTCAAAGGGATGGTTTTCAGGAGCTTCCCAAAGAAACCAGGAATAATCTGCAGATACCTTCAGGAAATGCGGCTCTCACTAAGGCTTCTGCTGATGCTGGAAATGAAGAGGAGTGCTCTACGAGAGCAGATGGTCTAATGATTCCTAAGACATGACCTTAGAATGCCTCCTCTAGACCTCGTTTTTGTTAGACAATAGGGGGATGGTTCTGAATTTCTTCAACATACATCCAAAGATGTTAGGGAGAGGAGACCCAGAAATTTACCAGGGAGCAGAGTGAAGCCAGGCTGAGATTAGCATTCTATCACCAGTATACTTGCTAGGCAGTTATACATAGAAAGTGGGATTTAGCTTTGCAGAGTTAGTAGTCAACATTTTAGGCAAAGTGTCTCTGGAGTCCAACACCCATAGTCCTGAGCTTCTGACTGTTCCCCTTTTTACTGCTCTTTTCAGCAAAGTAGGGAGATCTGTTTTTCTACCTGGTTTCCAACTTACAAAGAATCAGGAATTGGGAGTCCCAGGTATGAGTACAAAAACAATGCAAATGCCTATCAGAGCCAGGGCCCCAACATACTTACCCAACCTCCCTGGCCCTGGACAAACTCCCGGACGGCACTGTTCCCATTGATCAGGTTTACTATGGGGATAGCCACCTGTCTTGCTATTCCAGGAGCCATGCGGGCCACACATTCAAGAAGCTTCACGGACACTGCCAGAAAGGCTCTCTCATAAACTAAGCTGGAATCCTGAGCACACCAGGCCTGGCTGAGAGATTTTACTGTGTCCTGCAGTATAGTTCCTGCCTGGGGAGAAACATGGGATATCAGTGAAGTATCGAAAAAAAAGTCTACAAGAAGCTGTAGGTGCAGGAATCCAGTAAAGCAAGTGTTTCCTATAGGAGAGAATAGCAAATGCACCACTGGTTGTATCTAAGATAATCTAAGGAGTAGAAGGCCAAACTTTTCCTATTTTATGATTTTGTTATTTATTATAATGGGTATAGAGAAAACTAAGTAGCCCATCAAACCCATGATTTCAGGTGTCATTATTTAGGATGAGCAAAATGATTGAAAGAACAACAAAATGATTTGAAAGGACAATATTAAGTACGTGATAGTACTTAATAGTCAAATTGTGAAGGTACTGCTTGAATGACTGAAGTCTGGAAAATTCTGAAGTAAAAAAAAAAAAAAAAGATTTGTTTTTTCTCTCCCTCTTTCCTTCCCCCCCACAAAATTGATCCAAAAGTCATTAAATGGGATGGGGCGCGTGGGTGGCTTTGTCGGTTAAGCGTCGGACTTCAGCTCAGGTCATGATCTTGTAGTTTGTGAGTTTGAGCCCCACGTCCGGCTCTGTGCTGACAGCTCAGAGCCTGAAGCCTGCTTTGGATTCTGTATCTCCCTCTCTCTCTGCCCCTCTCCAGCTCATGCTCTGTCTCTCAAAAATAAATAAACGTTAAAAAAAAATTAAAAAACAAAAAAACAAAAGTCATTAGATGGGGCCAAGCAAGATGTACTGTGGTGTAGTGTAGGGGGGCCCATGGGAGTCAGAGCAGGGTGTCAGAGTCCAAACAAGTTGGGAGGGCCATCCACATGAGTACCTAGATCTTGGTTTCCAAATACCATTCTCCATTAAAACCAACCAGAGCTCCCTGGACAATGGCTGATTTCAGGCTGGGGCCTGGAAAGACAAGAGATATGTCAGAAATTAAGGAAGTACTCACAGAGCTACAGGACATGCCAAAAAGACGCAGTCCAGATTGAAAGGACTCCCACTGGCCAAAACTAGGACAATTTGAACATGCAAATAAATAATGATGGTAACAGATTACTAGGAACAGATAGGAATTCATGAGTCCATGTTGATATAAAAAATAAATACATGAAAGAGTAAAAAAAAAGAAAAAGAAAAAAAATACATGAATAGATTGAAATGTTGATGAGATACTAGATATTTACACGGCTTCAAAATACCTCCCTATGCAAATTTAACTATATTAACTGCAGTAGATATAACTGCTGTAGAGAAGCCTTGCAGACACCATCTTAAGTGATTAAGTTAACATCAGTAATGGGACAAATGAAATTTGTGCCACTTAATAGGTACGACGAGAAGAACATTGCAATACTTTTGTGATCTTACTGCAAAGGTACATATCCTGAATCTACGCAAGAGGAAGCATTGAAAAACCCCAAATTTAGGGACCTTCTACAAAATTACTGACTCATAATCTTCAAGTGTCATGGTCATGAAAAATCACGGAAAGATTGAGGAACTATTTCAGATTAAAGGATACTAAAGAGACATCACAACTAAATGTAATATCTGATTGTGGCCTAGATCTTTTTGTTGTAAGTGACATCATTGGGACAACTGGAACAATTTGAATGGAATCTGAGGATAAGATGAAAATGTGTCAGTACTAGTTTCCTGGTTTTGATGGTTTAGATCATGGTTATATATAAAAGCACAGCCTTGTTTGAAGGAAACATAGAAGTATTAGCGGATGATGGAACATCCTATCAGCCACCTACTCGCAAATGATTCAAGAGGGAAATTCTTTTTCACAATATGCACAACTTTCCTATGAGTTTGGGACTGTTACAAAAAACTTTTTTTTAATTAAAAAAAAAAAACTAAATTCATCTCTTAGCTACCTTAGGAAAGCTTTAGTGCAAGCAATTAGGAGTAACAAGTCTGGCTCTGCCTGAATAGGCGTACCATCCAAGCTATATTCAGTAAGAAGAATAAAGCACATGGTGAAGAGTGTGGTTCAAATCCTAACTTCAACACTCACGGAGTAACCTAATTTCTTGTTTCCCTATCTCTCAGTTCCCGTATCTGCTTAAATGGATATCAAGTCAGAAAATACTTATTGGGGATCTCCTGCATACAAGGTGCTATTCTAGGTTGTGTGAATACTGCAGTGAACAAAGAGGTGAGATGTTTGCTCTCACAGCATTACATGCACATGAGGAGAGGTTGCACTTATGGATAATAGTTTCTACACGACCTCATAGAGTGGTATCAGGCTTAAATGACATAAGTGCAAAGCATTTAGAATACTGTGTGGCGCGTGTTAAGTGATGAGTTAATATTACCTGCCATTATTGATATTAATCAGCAACATCTTCCAGAACATTGCCGATGGTCTTTACATCCGATACAGAATCCAAGTGCTATTGCCAATAATCATCATTCTGATGAAAAGCCAGATATGCCCTAGTGGGTTGCTGTAAGTACTTACCCCTCAGTGCAGCATACTTGTCGACTATCATTCCTGTACATAGTTTTGTTGCTGGGCCTTCTGGGGGTGGGGGAGGGGAAGACACCCACTCTCAGCAAAATAAATATTAAAACTAGTATATTAGAGACTAAAGTGCTTTACCAGGGACAAAATGCTACAGATGTGCTCTATGCCACTTAAGCACAGCTCTGATGAAAACAAATGGAAACAATGTCACTACCACTTGGGCTTTGATGAACTCCTAAAGAACTAGCAGCTGGAGAATTCCTGCTGTATCTCCTTGGATGAAGATAAGCCCCCAAATCTCTCACTAGGATATTTCTAGTCACAGTCATGTAAGAAAAGAGCATCTGAAATAGAAAAAAGCAGCAACTTCACCTGTCCCTGAATGGTTTCTGAAATGATGTTTTTGACAGAATCTTCCATTTCTCCATTGAACTGGTCACCCAACATTCGAAGGCGACCAGCAATGATGGCCACGTCAAAAGAGCTTGACTCTCCTAAGACAGAGGGAACACATTCACATTTGTTACAGAGCTTGAAGGAATGGCAACTCCCAGGAATCTGGGCAGTGGAGAAAGTTCTTGACTTTTAAGCAACATTGGGCACTGTTCTCTCCCAAGAACACCTTCAATATTCTGTCAACACCGAGAATCAGAAAATCTCCCTTCACTGAGAATATCTTTCTCTTCCATGGAGACTACTGATTTTCAGGTATTGCTGAAAGCTTAGTTTGCCTTTTGAAACTTCAGAGGAAATAAGGAAGTCTACCCAGATTCTCTCATTGATCTACAATCACCACCTCAGGCCAGGAGCCTTACCTGAATCTGTTTCATCTGCACAACGTAGGTCCCGGTTAGCAACCTGCACTGTGGGGCTCAAGAAGTCTGTGAGTAAAGAGTCCACAATGCATTGCGTTTGCTCCTCAAAAGTTCGGGGGCTCTTCATTTTAGATGGTTGCTGCAGAGTTTTGCTTCTCCACAAAACAAGCAGTTTTCAGCTCAGTAGTAAGTCAGAAATACTGGTAAGCCAGGTGTGTCTACCTCTTGTAAAGTTTCCTAAGGGGACATGTAATCCGAGAGCCTGCCCTACCAATTTCCTTCAAAACTCGCTGCTCAGAAATGTGGGACTCCTCTGGACAGCTTATACAGAACTCAGGAGACTTTTCAAAGGCTTTCAGTTCCTTTTCTCAGAACCACACCCTAGCCAGTATCTAAGATTAATTAATAACTTGTATTGTTAGCCAATTTAGGACTGAAATAGAGTTGAGGAAGAGCTTTCTTGGGCAATTTCATTTAGAAATACTTCCTGTTAGGTTCTGTGTATGGCATAAGTTAAAGAAAGAAGGTTCTGAAGTTATAATAGATAAGAATTCAACGCCTGACATATGGCATTTGTTTGCCATAATCATACATTTAACTTACTGAGTATCTTTTTTTACATGTTTATTTATTTTAAGAGAGAGAGAGAGAGAGCACACTCACACGCACACGATCAGGGGTGGGGCAGAGAGAGAGGGAGACAGAGGATCTGAAGCAGGCTCAGAAAGGGCTCTGCACTGACAGCAAAGAGCCCAGTGAGGGTCTCGAACTCACAAACCGTGAGAGCACAGCCTGAGCCAAAGTCAGTCGCTTAAACAACTGAGCCACCCAGGCACCCCAAATTGCTGAGTATCTAAGGGTAAGGAACCATACCTAGCACTAGAAATAACAGAAAAATGACAGACACAGTTCCTGTCCTCAAGGAGCTTACACTTTAGCATGTATGACAGATATTATGTGACTGATCACATAATTTCTTGTGCTTATTGAGATACGGTGTGTGATTACAATGTGCAATAGGGAATCAAACCTAGGGGGTTAGAAAGGCTTCCTTGAAGTAGTAACATCTAAGATGAGCTCTGAGGGACAAGTAGGGATTATGAGGCAAAGAAGAAAAATAAGACCATTCCAGGAGGAAATAGGATACATAAAAACTGAGAAGGTGGAAAAGAAACTTGGGCATTTGAGAAATTATGAATGGAGACAATACAAAGTATTTCACAGAGAAACTATGAGGATTAAATAAGATAATATTACATGGGATGAACCAGCAGTTTCTGAAATGTAGTAAATGTTAAAGCTCTTCCTGTTAGCCCAAGGCCTAAGGACTAGGGTAAAAGGGATCTGAGATTCACTCTCTAACAGAATTAAATAGGATTTTCCTAACAGGGTTAGATTCCATCACTGTTTTAGGAGATCTCATGATTAGACACTTACCCACAGTGACCTGCCTTCTTAATGTAGCCACACCTAGTTTTGGGCTGTGGGTGTCAGCACTCAAACCTATCAGCCCTTCAAGGGTATTCTGATTGGTAGACTGATAGGAGATTCAAGCATAAACAGTGAGTCAGTTGTTCAGAATGAAAGTTCTCCTTGCAAAATACTAAGAGCCAGTCATCTGTTTTCTTTTCTTTTTTTTATTTAATGTTTATTTATTTATTTTGAGAGGGGGTGGAGCAGAGGGAGGAGAGAGAGAGAATCCCAAGCAGGCTCTCGGCTGTCAGCACTGAGCCCTACTTGGGGCTCAAACCCATGAGCCCACGAGATCATGACCTGAGTTGAAATCAAGAGTTGGACACTCAGCTGACAGAGTCACCCAGGAGGCCCTGCACTAGAAACACAAATTATGTTTTTGTCCTCTATCGCTAGGGCTGAAACTTCAGTTTCTACTAAGTAAGATTGAGACTTCTAAGAAGGTCCTTCAGAGAGAATCCTGAGCCAACCTCTTTTCACACTAGAGCCAGCCACTGAAAATTTAAGGATTCCAACAAATTAATTTGGCATACTTCCAAAATAACATAAAGAAAACAAAAAAAGGGTTTATAAGATACCATCCAGCTGGTGTTAAATAGCTTACCCAAGGTAAGTGGCATCAGTAGGTGGCAGAATAGAAATTTAAAGCCAAGTCCTGTCTTACCTCAAATAATAAACCTTTCCCACAGTAATTCATTTCACAACTGATATGCTTATGGGCAAATACCATCTCTGGAATCTAATCTTTGCATGATCTTATCTATCCTTTGCATTATCTTGCATAATCAATGTCATAAGGCTACAGAAATGGAGAATATCCTCTCCTGGACAAGGGTGTGGTGAAGTTTCCTGCTCTGTGCATTTCTCCTTGAGCCTTTATTGTAGCACCTTCCCAAAGAATCATCCCATCCCTTCTCCCACTGCCCACCTACCCTTGACTGTTGCACTTCAAATACTGTACTCCCAGTTAGTACTGAAAAATGAGGCCAGAAATTTTTCACATCACTTGCTTCTTTTGTGCTCTGGCCACAACATTTTACATCCCTCTCTCAAAAGCCTCATCACCTTTTATCATGGGCTCAAGTCCAGGATCTTGTCATCTGTACCAGGTCTGTGTGTGAATGAGGATCCTTGAGTGCAGCTCCTCTCAAGGTGTAAATCTATTAACTAAGAAAATCCGTCATTTGCCTCCCCTCCCCCAAACACCCAATATATGAGAAAGGGATAGAATTATTGTACCAGAACTCCCATTCGAAAAGGGGGTTGGGGGAAATGGGGGCATTTAAGAGCCACTAATCCATGGCAATAAAATTATGGTCAGGAACTACACAAATGATTGCCTCTGCAATGTTCTAAAGCACCATGGTCATCAGAGGGCACCCATTCCATGCGTTACATATACTACTTCCCAACCAAGGCAGACATCAGACGACCATTTTTCTAAAAGCACAATATCAACTACCCTCAAGGATTTAAAAAATATGCATCTACTTATGTATCACATCATCACATGTGTCACATATGTCTGCCAAGGCTAGAGAGAGCTCCTAGAGAGAAGAAATATAATTAACTCCATGGTATATTTAAGCTTTAGTCATTTTGCTTGTAAATTAGCAAACCTAGGCTACAGTTAGACATCGTTTCTTCACTGAGATTTTAAAATTACACTTTCTCAGAAACAAGTTTCATCTTCTATTCTGCCCCACACATTACAGAAAAGCAACCAAGTAGGACTTAACCTTTTATTTATTTTCTAAATTAAATATTTATTTATTTATTTGGGGGTGGGGGGAGAGAGAGAGAGAGAATGCATGTGTGCACAGCGGAGGGGCAGAGAGAGGGAAAGAGAGAATTCCAAGCAGGCTCTGCACTGAAAGCACAGAGCTCAATGCAGGGCTCAAACTCACGATCCCATGAGATCATGACCTGAGTCCAAGTCAGACAC